>NC_134082.1:58243465-58553465 GCF_000715075.1 Nicotiana tabacum | reverse complement strand
TTTTTTCAATTATCCAACTCTAGATTAAATTAGTTTTTAAGATCTGGCCAAAATTTCCGCATGCATATCATGTCATTAGAACTAGCGATAAAAGAACTAGAAACAGAATGACACAAAAGGACAAGCTGTATTTTATTGAGTAAAGGATGAAAGGGTTTGACAAAAAGACAAATAGCCCAAAATTCGAGTTACAACCCTAAGATAACTCGGATAATGAAAATAGCAACAAAACAGAATGATAAAACTCAAACAAATAGAATGGAGGGCTAAAAGGGTTTGACTCAATAAAACAAATAAAATCTAGATGACAACCCTAAAATAACCCAGATAGTAGGAAAAACATCAAAAGAAGCTACCAAGATTCCTTCATAGTAAGGAGAGAATAACTTTTCAATTTCTAAGCTTGACATTTAGCCACAAATTTGCTCATCAGAATCACCATGGCCTTCTCCAATTTCAGTCGACAAGCTCCCGAGAGGATTCTCATACTCCATGTCACCAGGCATCATCCCCACAAAGTGTGCATCATCATGTGCAGGTAAATGATTCTGCACGATATTCTGGGTGTCACTATCTTGGATCACAATCAGTTTTTCCTGGATCATCCTTTCTATTTCTCTTTTCAAATCCCGACAACTTTCAACATTGTGCCCTTGGGCATTAGAATGGTATTCACACCTTTTAGAAGGGTCAAAGCTTCTTGCACGTGGGTCCACATGATTTGGAGTAATAGGTGCAATCATGTCATGATACTTTAATTTCTCAAATAAGCTTGCATAGGACTCTCTTATTGGTGTAAAATTATCTTTCAACCTTTGTTTCCCTTTATACCCTTGGCTTGGATGTGGGTTATAAGGCACCTGAAAATTTTGTGCAGGCTGGTGGAGATTTTGTGATGCTCGTGCTCGCCTTCTTGGGTGATTTGTTAGTTGGACAACATACTGAGGTGGAGCGACAAAGTATTGTGGGTTCTGAGGGGGATAGTAATTCTCATGGAGTTATCGGAAAACAGACAAGGCTGGTCATACCTTCGAGACGTTCTCCTAGGACCTCTTCTCGACCCTGATGTCATCATGATTTCTTCGTCCTTCTCATTTGTGTCACTAAAATTATCAGATTCAATCTGGACAGCCTGAGTTGCGGCTTTGAGAACTGCTTGACTTATAATTCTGCCTGTCTTAAGACCATTCTCAACCATTTCCCCCATTTTGATTGCTTCCGAGAAGGATTTACCCATTGCGAACATCATGTTTTGAAAATAATCTGGCTCTTGAGCCTAAAGAAAGACAGTGATTAGCTCGTGGTCATCCATGAGTGGCTTAACTCTAGCTGCTTGTTCTCTCCATTTAATGGCATATTCCCTGAAAATTTCAGTTGGTTTCTTCTTCAGGTTTGAAAGGGAATTGCGGTTTGGGGCAATGTCAATGTTGTATTGGAACTGTTTGACAAAAGCCTGTGTCATGTCATCCCAGACATACCAGCGAGATATGTCTTGATCTATAAACCATTCGGATGCTACTCTTGTAAGGCTTTCCCCAAAATAAGCTATTAACAATTCTTCATTTCTTCCCGCACCTCTTAGTTGATTGTAATACTTTTTAGGTGGGTTATGGAGTCTCCATGTCCATCATATTTTTCAAATTTGGGAGTCTTGAAACCAGGAGGCAACTGGACATCGAGGAACATACATAGATCTTTGAAGGCAATAATCTTCTGACCTGCCAACCCTTGCATGTTTTTCAACCGTTGCTCTAAGCTTTTCACTCTTTGGGTCATTTCTTCCTGTGCCATCTTTCGGGCAGGCTTCTCAATGTTTGCAGGAAGATCAAAGAAGTACGAGTGGTACTCAGGAGAGTGGTACTACTCTTGCTGGGTAGCAAATTGTGACTCATGACAAAGCTGTCCTTGGCCATTGGCCCATGCTTGACACATTTTGGTCATTTGCTGTTTCAGTATTCTATTTTCCTCAAACATAGTAGACTCTTGTCGAAACCTCTGACCCCGAGTCTCTTGAGCACTTGTAACAGCTTTGATGTCAATTATCATTTTTCCTTGGATTTTGTGTTGTCCGCTTACCACAAATCGACCACCTCAAACTTTTTTCACAATTCAAAACAAAAGACACGTTAGAATGAACTCAGTCAATCCTTATTATTATCAACATTTTTTCACTTTTGTTTTTCATTTTTTTCTCTTTTTTCAATGGTTGATCGAACCTGATGTGGGTTGCCTATGTATCATGTGTGAACATGAATCAGATCTTGCGTAGTTCGGGAAGATTGGGAATAAAGTAAATAAACTAACTCTCTTTTTTTGAAATTTTTTTAATTTTTTTTAATTTCCGAAAGAAAAACTTATAAAGAAGAAAGAAAATAATTTTTTGTTTTCGATTTTTTTAAAGAATTTTTAAAAGAAGACTTCTAACGAAGAAAGAAAATATAATTTTTTTTAAATTTTAACTTTTTCTTTTTGGAATTTCGAAAGAAAAACGTCGAGAAAGGAAATATTTTTGGATTTTTGGACTTTTATTTTGAATTTATGAATGAAATACTTCTAAAGAAAAAAGAAAATATTTTTTGAATCTTGAATTTTCTTTTCAATTTTCGAAAGAAGAATAAAAATATTTTTAGATTTTGAGAAGAAATTAAAAGAAAATATTTTTGTATTTTTTTAGAAATTGGGGTCTAAGAGAAAGACTTTCTAAAGAAGGAAGTAATGAAAAATATTTTTTAATTTTTTTTTAAAAATTGGGGCCGGAACCGATGAGGTTTGCCTACGTATCTCACATCCGGTAAGAATCAGACTTGCGTAGTTCGCCAGTTTTGACGCAACAGGAAAACATGACTTATTTTGAAATGACTTTTTTTTCTTTTTTCTTTTTTTTTTAAACAATTTCGGCAGAGTTTGAGGATATTTCAAATACCTACCTCTTACTCTCTTTTCTTTTTCTTCTTTCTCTTTTTTTTTTTCTTTTTTTTTTCTTTTTCATTTTCTTTCCTTATTCTAGAAGCCCGTCAACATGCAAGCTGAAACAGACAGATACGCAAGTAACACGTAAAATGCATCTGGATGGTCTTTGTTGGCCCAAGAACAGGTGAAGTTTTGAAGAATGACAAATGAACTCAGTCATGGACCAGGTCCATCTTGTGAAGCACAATCATGATCAACCTATACATGTGAGGTGCACACGAAAGAGATAAGTCATACTGATCAAGCAGCAATATCTTCTGATCTGATCGAAACGTTTGCATATTGGATAAGGGAAGAAAGTCTCCTTATATGAAGAGAACACAATCCAAGATAAAGATAGTGTTGGAGTTTGAGATCTTCAAGGACTCAATAACGATAGAAGATCAACAATTAAGTCCCAATCAAACTCTGATTACTAACTTATTAAATGACAGTGATTGTTCTCTTTTAAAGGTATTGCACAAATGCAGAAGTTAAACTAAATTGAGAGCAAAAGAGTAAGGCGATTTTGCAAGCAATTTATGTGAGATTTGAGTGTGCACTCCTGAAGCTACTTGAACGAGATAGAAGAACCAGTTCCATTGTGTCTTTCTTTTATTCTAGTTCAATTGTAGTAGGTGGTTTAAAGTTGTACCTTTCAGCTTTCATAGAAGCAATTGTATTAGGTACTTAGAGTGTTCAAGTTATACCTAACTTGAAGTTGTCGCAACAGTTGAGGCTGTGTGCCACAACGGGATTAGAGTTAATCCTTAGATTTACAAAGAGTTTTGTAAGTACTGTTTTGGCTCAGTGATTTTAGTGGATGTTTGGAAAAATCCTACTGAGTAGTAGGTCGTGGTTTTTTCACCTTTTGAGTCAGGTGTTTTCCACGTAAAAATCTCTGTATTCTTTATTTTATGTACACATTATTCCGCAAACAGTAGTAGTTAGAACACCTAGAAGTTCTTCTAGAGAGAAAATTGGGTACTACACAAATCACCCCCCTCTTGTGTGGTATTGACGATTAGAACATTAGTCTTTTAATTTGGGTACACCTATCCTAGACGGACCCAACCCCTATGTTGGGTCCCCAAAGTCAAATGCACATGATGCAAACAATTGTTCCTACTAGGGATCCGGCATGAGGCTGAGTTATTTTAAGTTCAAAACCTGGGTATGTTGTTCTAGACTTGTGTACCCGAGCGGACAACTCGAGCCGAGGGAGGGATACGTACCGGGAACCAAAAGGCCATCCGGCTTTGTAACTTGTCCGAGCCTCTTCCTAATTTAAGGTATGACACTAACAGAAGAGGAGTCACTCCAGCGTGCACATCCCTGAAGATGAAAAGAGAAGAGTTTCGTAGCAGTTTATATACAGTTCAGATAATATCAAAGCAGTAAAAAGTGGCATTTAGAACATTAGGCCCAAACATGTAATAAAACTAGATAATAAATAAAGCCAAATATAACAATAATTCTAAGCTCGAATTCTTGAATCCTGAACCATAGATTCTGGGTTCTTGTCCCCAGCAGAGTCGCCAGAGCTGTCACACCTCCTTTTTCTACCCCGGAAGGGTATAAGGGAGTTTTTTTCCAATTTAAGTGACAATCGAAACGAGATTATTTTATTTAAAATTCAGAGTCGCCACTTAGGATAATTTATGGTGTCCCAAGTCACCGGTTTAAATCCCGAATCAAGGAAAGATTGACTATGTTTTACAGTCCGCGAAACACAGAAATTCGGGTAAGGAATTCTGTTAACCCGAGAGAAGGTATTAGGCATTCCCGGGTTCTGTGGTTTCAGCACCGTCGCTCAATTGTTATTATTGGCCTATTTATTTGATTTTAAAATATCTTTGAAACCTATGTGCATTTCTGTTCCTTTTAAACCGCTTTTAATAATCCAATTATTATACTAATAATTATTTGATTACACGTTGCAAATCATGTCACGGGAACCGTACCCACGATCCACAACATGTTTATTTTATTAAAAAGATTAAATTGTGGTCGGGTCACATAAATGTACCCCTAGATTTTAGAAATTAAGCATCACAACTATGTTATGGGAATCGTACCCGAAGCTATGGCAATTGTTTAATTAACGCGCCTAAAACAAACTACAAAAGCTCAAGGCATTTTCTATACTAATTTTTTATTTATGTGATGGCCATAGATTATAGGATTTTATTCGTGTATGGCGCACCTCAAATTATTTTCTAAAGAAAAGATTAGCTCTTGATCTAATTTTGTGAGGGCCATGTGTTATAGGTTTGGTTTGGGCATGACACACCTCAAATTATTTTAAGAAAAGGGTTATATACTTTAAAGGCAAACTAAAGGTGCTCCTATTTTTAGTCTAATTTAAAATTAGGTATCACAATTATGTAACGTGAATCGTACCCGTAGTCGTGATGATTTATTATTAATCGCGCCTAAAACAAGCTACTATGTTTGTTTTTCTTTCCTAATCTATTTTTGGGATTATTGTGAGGCCGTTAATTATGGAAGGTCAATGTGGATAGATATGTAAAGATTGATTTTTGACATGTACATCAAATGGATTTTACCAACATGGATTCTGAATTCCAAAATCCTTATACACTTTGTATTTTCAAATCAAACTAAAAAAAGAAAACTGATGATATCATGAGACAATTGTACAACAATATTACTACTTAGCCAGAATACACAAATGACTTGTAAATGAACTAGCACCAAATCAACATTTGTTAGGTACATGAATAATCAACTAAACAATTATACTGCCAATTATGCAATACACTTTCAATGCTTGAAATTACAAAACCCATGTTCTATTGACACATACAACTTCAATTGACTTTTCACTAGAATTCTAATTTTAACACACTACCTACTAGTTATACGAGAATTCATTTAGATCCTTGAATACAAATGTGATCATAGCTAATCATAAGAATCCTATCACACATTCATACAGAGAAACAAGAATAAAAAACCAACCATTGGACATTTGAATCACTTAGCATGGGTACGTGCTCTTCAATTTACAACTGTGACCAACTGGTGATCACAGTTGCTAAATGATCAGTCCCCTGCAATGACTAAACTTCACAATACCATACAAATACACTTCTATTTTGATTAGCAGGACTCAATTTTAAAGAATTACAAACTAATTGACAGCAGGATTCATAAACTAAGATTCAATTCATCACCAAAACAAATCATATTATCATAAAAGTCTATACATTTCAGAAACTCATACGAGAGCAGGAAGCAAAATACCTATAATTACTTCAACAAATAAACCTCGAAACAGTTGATAGAGCGGCAGAAATAGCGCTAAAGGGAATTCAGCCGCGATTTTGCGAGCAAACAGCAGAGACAACAGTGCAACATCAACGCAAATCAGCGGACAACGAGCGGCAGTTCCAAGGCTCCAAAACAGCAGAAAATGAACACAAACGGAATGGGGACTCGACGACCTCGAATGGCTCCAGTGCTCAATCCCGAACAACTCACCGAACAGACTTCAAAATGGACTCTATGAACTTGAAACTAAAAATTGAAATTGAATCTGTTTGTTTTTGTTGGATTAAAAATCAGGGCGTCCCCTTCTCACTCTGTTTTTTGCTTCTGTTGGTGTGTATATGTATGAGCAGTGAGGAGCGGCGGTTGCTTCTTGGGTGGGAGGTGGTCTGTTCCGGCGGTTTTGGGTGAAAACGGAAGGTTAAGGCTGGTTGTTTGGCGACGATTTCAGGTTCAGGGGGTGGACTGGTGAGGGTTCTGCTACTGGTTTTGGTCTTAGAGTGTAGGAGAAGATGGGTTTTTTCGTTTTTCTTTGTGGGGTGTGTCGAAGAATATGAGATCCGGGGGGGGGGGGGTCTGTTTTTGCGCAGCGCCGTTTTTGGGGTTTTCAAGGGGTCAGGGATTCTAGGTCCCTTTTAATCTTAAGTCTAGTTTGTTTTATACGGTTTATTAGGTTAGGGGTACGAGCCTACGAATTATGGGCTTGGGAATTGGGCCAAAAACTAAAAAAATGAATTATAAGATTCATAAAGACGGGATAAACCAGCCCAAAGCTAATTCCTCCTTCTAAAATTATATACAATTATAATATAAAAATATAAAACTAATCTTAATTAATTGAACTAAACTATATTAAAACATGAAACTATTTTTGTATTTTTAAGATTATATATAAAAATAAAAATAAGGTACTATTTTTGTACATTTTTTATTTAAATTTATGAAAGATACGTAAACTAAAATATTTGTGTAATTTTCATTTTTTGTGACGAAATAAAATAAAAGATTCACAACTCTTTAAAATATCGAGATTAGGCCTAAACTAAATATTTTACGCTAAAATGGGAGAAATTTTGGGGAGGGTCAAAAATCACATATCTACAATAATAACTGTGTATACGGTAAAATCAGAGGGTCCAATTTCTCGTTATTAAGGCACTTTAGAAGATCATCTCGAAGGCTCGAGGCCATGGCCGAGTATCCTCCCTCGAGGGCCGTCGACACTTGACCTCGGGGCAGTAATGATCACGGTAATGGTAGAAATGGGGAGTTCCCAAGGTACATGGCTAGGACTGATAGAGCCTAGTGGACTACTCTAAACCTGAATCAAGGCGTCATCTAGCTGTCTCATCTCCATATCTTTGTAATTAATGCATTTTTGTACTATGTTGGGAATCCCCTTATATATAAAGGGGATCCTTGTCATTTTGTAAACCTCTGTTGCTTCAGACGCTTCACACGAAATACACAAGAACATTCTTTGTGCTCTTTAACATATTTTCTTGATATTATTGCTTCCATTTATTATCTTCATTATTGCTCATCATTTATTACTTATCATTGGCTATAAATAGCCTTCGTTAATTTTATTATAACTGTTAGTCGCCCTTCAACTGCCCTCGATAGCTCCCAGCCAAACAACCGAAATCGAACTCGAGGCCACCGAATCGACAAGCTCGAGGCCCCGATTGCTAACCTATCGGCTTTGTTATCACCTTATTCCTAACTCTTATCTCGTTTCTAAGTCTCACACACAACATCACTAGCTTAACAACTAACATAAAAGTAGATCACGTATTTTTAGAGTCCCATAATCAAATTTAATTGTTATTACCATTTTCGCGGTAAATAGTTTGGCGCCCACTGTGGGTCTAAAAATAACAATGATTATTTTCTTGCTGGTTTTATTACACAACACTATCTTTCACACCATTTCTGTCCAAGATCTTCAATTTCAGGTCGAAAGGCCTAGCTTAGTAAATGGAGGTGAAAACAACAATCTTGAGAACCACAGAGAGAATAGTGTGGCTGCTCCAGGTGTTGGTATGCCACCACAAAACCTTGAGAATGCACCAGGACCAATCCCAGCGGACGTAGTTTCACGCGACGCCCAACAGGTCGATATATGCTCACATACCAACAGGAGTGTGCACCAAGGGGATTCACAAGAAGCTCGGAAAACCCCAACCAGGGAAGAACGAGAGGTTAGGCTTCATGTTATTTTTGAAATGCTACAGGCACAACAGCTGGCTATTGCTCAGCTGCAAAGTCACCAGAAAACTCCTAGCACGGTAGCACCGGGGACAGCTCCCCCGGCCGAACAGGTACTGGAGAGATCGAGCAATAACGAGTCGATGGCCGATCCCGTCATCGTAAAGATGCTCGAGGACCTCACCAGAAGGATCGAATCGGGCGAGAAAATGATAGAAGCCAAACAATAAGAAGGTCGAAACTTACAACTCCAGGGTCTACCAAATTCCAGGAGCTCCCCTGATCTTGAAAGGTGTGGACTCAAAGAAGTTTGTACAGAAGCCGTTCCCACAAGAAGCGGCCCCCAAACCCATTCCAAAGAAGTTCAGAATGCTAGACCTTTCGAAATATAACGGTACCTCAGATCCTAATGAGCACGTTACCGCTTACACCTGTGCAGTAAAGGGCAACAACCTGAAGGACGACGAGATCGAGTCCGTCCTACTGAAAAAGTTCGGAGAAACACTTTCTAAAGGGGAAATGATGTGGTATCATAACCTGGCCCCAAACTCTATAGATTCATTTGTCATGCTGGCCGATTCCTTCTGGGGCCATCAAAGTGGCCACAAGGAAATTCGACGTCTTCAAAATCAAGCAAAGAGAGAACGAAATGCTGTGAGAGTTCGTATCTCGCTTCCAAATGGAACGAATTGAACTACCACCGATCTCCGGTAACTGGGCAGTGCAGGCCTTCATTCAAGGTATGAATGTACGAAGTTCGGTGGCTTCAAAGCAGTTGAAGCAAAATTTGGTTGAGTATCCCGCTGTGATCTGGTTGGACGTCCATAACTGATACCAGTCAAAGATCAGGGTCGAGGACGACCAACTAGGAGCCCTCTCGGGCTCGGTATACCTAAGCAGGCTTCCGGCAAAGGAGCCTAAGCCAAACAAAGAAAGATATCAGCCATATATCGAAGATAAAAGGAATGCCCCGAGGCGCAACCCACCTTGCAATTATTGAAGGATAGATCGAGGACAGAATCCACGGGGACTCATCAACAGAGCCGGATTTGATAGGAACACGGAGCCAACGGAGGCACCTCGCTTATCAGAATACAACTTCAACGTCAATATTTTAGACATTGTGTTCGCCATTAGCAAAATCACAGACACCAGATGGCCCAGGCTTGTACAATCGGATCCTTCACAAAGGAACCATAACTTGGTGTGCGAGTTTCACAGCACACATGGACACACGACCGAAGATTGCCAGCAACTCTATGAGGAAGTGGCTCGATTACTCGATAGTGGTCACATCCGGGAGTTCCTCAGCGACCGAGCCAAAACTTAGTTTCGAGAAAGAGAGACAACCAGAAAGAACAAAGCGGACGAGCCGCAACATGTCATCCACATGATTTTTTGAGACAGCTGCCACTAGCCGAAACACCAACGTCTCCAGCAGTAGAGGGATTGAGAAATAAACCAACGGTGATATAGAAACCATGAGACACACTTTCGGTTGTATCCGAATAGAGGACCATACCGCGTCCTTTGAGCGAATACCAAGGATCAAAAGCGCCATCGCCACTGAGGTATAACCATCTCCATTTTTATTTTATATTTGATAATTAACCCTTATGCAGGCGCCCGACTGAAGTAGTCAAATCACTAACCCAGCCCGAAGACTTTAAGGTTTTAAAGCATCCATTGCATTCTTTTCCTTCGACCGAGTTTTTATCCCGAAAAGGGTTTTACCGGCAAGGTTTTTAATGAGGCAGCATCCACATGCTACCTAAGGAAAAAATGACAAGTATTAAAGGCTTCTTTTGCAATCAACCTCGAACACTGAGGGGCATCCCCCCGAAGGCCATCCACTCGAAAAAGCCAAGAAACGCCAAATGCGTTCCCAATAGGAAAATGATGTACCGGGCCAAACAGCCGAATGAACCATGCCCGTATAGCTAGGCCCCCGACAGCGAAAACATCTATGTTTGTACCAAGTAATCGAAGAATATCTTTTATCAAAGCATCTCACGCTCCAAAAGAAACTCGGCATCTTTGCAAAAATGACTTCTCTAACAAAAATGTCCCGAGCACTCAGGGGCTGGCGTCAACAATTCAACACCTGAATGACCTCCGGGTCGGGACTCCAAACTCATAAGCCCTTAGTAAGGCAACATGACAATCACGAAATATCTCCAAGGTCGAAAGTGTCCCGACCACTGGGGGATTGGCGTCAAAATCTCAAAAATCGCACTACCTCAAGGTCGGAATCTCCGAAATCGTAAGCCCTCAATGAGGCAATACCAAGTTTGCGAGTAACAGCTCCCGAGCCAGAATACCCTCGATGACTCGGGGACTGTCGCCAATTACCATTAATTAAAAAACCCTAGGCTATAAGACCCCAAATGGGCAGGCTCGGTCTTACAAGACCTACATAAGGCAGCAATAATATCTGTAAGACCTCAAGCAAGGCATGAATCATACATGTACCAAGTATCTAAAAACTGTAAGACCTCAAAGGCATGAAAATTTTGTAAGACCTTACTAAAGGCATAAACCCGATCTCAAAGTTAAGGCTATATATTGAACTTGTAAGACCCCTAAAAGGCATACCCTCGATATAGACGCCGAAACTTCTTCACTCGGGATCAAAATGGCTTCGGCCAAGCACAAATGACTACGGTCATACGGCTGTACCAACCAAACTAACGTGACTCGGGGACGCTCGACTGTCACTAAAAAAATCATAGGCCTTCGATTACTTCGAATCTAATTCGAAAAGAATCGGTTAAACAGGCTACCCTCGACATAGGCAAAAGAGCTTCGACCATGTCAGCGCCAAATCATAGGCTTCGAGATACTCAGCCTTTGAGCCAAACATCCCGAGGTTCTCGATCATCACCACATAATGATTCATAATCAAGGTTCTTCTCGAACCGTCGAAGAGTCAGGCAAAAATTACTTCAAAAATTCCTTAACGAGGGAAAACCAAAGCCTACAAAAGGTCGCTTCGACCCAAGGCATAAAAGCCATTGTCGCCAGCCCGCACAAATACAAAACTTGAGGGTCAAATGAGCTCGAGTAGAAACCCGATTCGGAGACTGAACACAAAATAGTTAACTAAAAATGCCCAAGAGTAAAAGCGTAAGAGTTCAAACACTATCTTACACTAAAAGGTCGCTCTGACCCAAGGAATAAGAGCCATTGTCTCCAGCCCACACAAATCCAAAAACTTGAGGGTCGAATGAGCTTGAGTTGACATTCGGAGACCGAACCCAAAATAGTTAACTAAATATGCCTAAGGGCAAGGCAGAAGAGCCATTGCCGCCAGCCCACACAAATCCAAAAACTTGAGGGTCGAATGAGCTCGAGTCAAAACCTGACTCGGAGACCGAACCCAAAATAGTTAATTAAATATGCCTAAGGTCAAGGCGTAAGAGCCATTGCCGCCAGCCCACACAAATCCAAAAAACTTGAGGGTCAAATGAGCTCGAGTCGAAACCCGACTCGGAGACCGAACCCAAAATAGTTAACTAAATATGCCTAAGGGCAAGGCATAAGAGCCATTGTCGCCAGCCTAATGAGCCCCAGGGCCATATCACGAATCTAAGTATTCCTACCAACTCAAAGACCAGTTGATCTGGCTGAAATCTAGGCAAATAGAAACCCAGAAGATACAAAATCACGAGGTTTCCCCCTTATGAAAGTACTATACACAGAGATAGAGAAGAAAATAAACGTCCCCCTCGGGGACTATGGCACGACGACCCCATCCTCGCCATCTTCGGCATCGAATAGAAGGAACTTGGCATTGTATTCCTCTGCCTTGGCTTGCTTGATCTCTTCCGAAAGATCGAAGCCTCTAGCGTGAATTTCCTCGAGAGTTTCCCTCCGAGATTTGCACTTCACGTATTCTTTACTACTACTCGCACAACCAAGACTTCTCCTCAACTCAGCTCTAGCAGCGGCAACACTCTTCAAATAGGCCGTCACTTTCTGGTCTGCCTTAGTGCCGCTCATTACAGCCTCGGCCCGAGCATTCACCACCTCGGCCTTCGCCTTCGAAAGCTCGGACTCGAGCCTTGCGATCATATTCGCTCGTGTAGAATCATTCACACGAGCGGTCCGGACTTGCATCTCAAGGGTAGAAGCCTTAGCCAAAGCACTCTCCTTGGCCACAACTTGGGCATCTACATGAGCCTGCAGCTCGTTAAACTCACGTTTGGCCCGGCCAACTTCACCCCAAAGTTGCTCCAGCTCCTCCGTTTTGCTCTCCAACTAAAATATTGAAACATTAATCTCCAAAAATGAAAGGAGTAGCATACGTCAACATGAAATACAAGATACCTGTCTTTCGAGGTGGATTTTGCAGCTCTGGCTTCAATCCGCCTCACACCGCAGGGATACCAACTAGCTTTCCTTTCTCGCACAAAGAAGCTTGAGGGATTTCTCCTTATCTGAATCTTTCCGCAACCTAGCCTCATAGCGAAGCAGCTCGAACTTAAGCCTATCAAAGGTTTGCAAAAGAAAACTCAATAAGAAAGGAAAAGTGTGAAACCAGAATAATCCCATGCCGACTAATAAAACTTACCATAAAGCCGAGCCACTGAGCCTCACCAAAACGGAGCCAACGTCCGATGGCTTAGTGTCCCCCGAAGCACCTTTGGTAAGAAAAGAAGAAGGCACCACGTGCTCCTCGCTCTTCGAAGTACCCTCAATAGAAACGGAGAATGTTCTTCCGAAAACGGAGGCCTCCGAAGTCGGATGATCGGCCAAATTTCCTCTTTTGAACCTCTAAGAAGGACTCGCCCCGCTGCGAGCCTCCTCACACCCCAGAGACCTTTTTCATTTATCATCGACCCTCGACCCCAAGGTCGGCAGTCTCTCCTCCTCCCCCAGGGGGAACGACCTCATCTCGGAAAAATCTCCAATACTTACAGCGGCTAAGTTAGTATGCTAAAAAGAAAAGTACCATTCTGGGGAAACAAGCCACCAAGCGCCTACCATGATGTTTTGCCTCCCATATCCCCTTGGACAGGTCTCGCCACCTACGCTTATCATAGGTCGAACAAGCTGCTAGCTTACGAGACCACACAGCCAAATCAGGGACCTCGTTCGACAACCAAGGAGCCGCTACAAAAAATGAAACAGAAAAATGTCGTTATAGAGCCCGCCTCTGCTATAGAAAAAGTGATAAAAGTACAGGTAGGCCACTTACGTGTGAAATTCAATTTCTTAGGAAAGGGTAGAAACTCTCCAGGGATAATATCGACCGTCCGTGCTTGAACGAACCGGCTAATCCATCCCCGGTCCTCGTCCTCTTCGTCATTAACAGTAGGGGACCGGTGGATCAACGCTGCAGGGTAATCAAACTTTGATAATGCAACGACTAATATAATCTCACGAGATGACTGAAGGTGAACTCGAGCCCGGCCTTATCTGCAAAGTACCTTATCATCTGCGCTATCTTCGAAAGGGATGGGTGAGCTGCACCAAAGTAACCTGGTATCTCCGACAGAACTCAAACACGATCTGGTTGGGGGGACCCAACATAAAGGAATGCATATACACGCTCAAAAATCCCTCGACGTGGGTCATGATGCTCTCCTTAGAGGAAGGTACTTGCAGTACCACTCCCTCTCCTCATCCACAGTCCTTTCTGATCATTTCGAGGTGTTCCTCCCTTACTGATGAGATGAACCTCGATGCATGCTCCCGATGTCCTTGAACATCGGGAGGTCTCTCCAACGTAAAGTCTCTCCTGGAGACAAAGCACCTCGAGGCCTGCTCGTCGGGCACCAGTGGTGTACCACCGACCGGATGCGGAATAGAGGTAGATCTCCCCCTCCCTGATGGGAGGATGTCGACGTATCAGTCATGGCTACGATAAAATGGGAAAAAGAGTATAGATTTGGGCAAGGGTTTTTGAGTTGAAACAACGGAAGAACTAGCACCAAGAACCAAGTTCTATGGAAGAAATAATTACTCAGAGTAGCAGAATCTCCATTTGTGGAGCAAGCGAATGAATATATAGGGGCAAAGTAGCGACTGCTCGCCTACCCAGAGGGACAATTAATTCTGGCCATGGTAATGTCACTTTTCCCTTGGGAAATATTCTGGCGGGACCACCCTAGGGCTCCCTTTATCAGATCGCATGAATGCTGCTATCCCGTGAAACTCGAAAGGTATCGAGACCTCGAGGGCTTCTTGCTATCACAAGCACCGGCCCCAAAGAAGTTATCGACTTAACTTCAATATAGGACCCGATTTTGAGGGTCCCAATTACTCCAAGTATGGGCTCCAAAGAGTTAATATTAAAATTTGAAGAATAACTCCGCAAGAGCAACGAGTACAAAAAATGGAAAGACTTGGAGCAGAAACACTCTCTTGCATCGCCAAAAATATATTTACAAGAGGCGTCTTTACAAGACTCATCCCCCCGGGAGTACGTACATAGAAAGAAAAAAGAAAAGAGCAAAGCGACACAAGGCCTACTCTTCATTGCCACTATCCTCTGAACCATCTCCAGGATCCTCATCTAAAGTGACCAAGAGTGCCGATTTTCTCTCCAATTCTCGGGCCTCCTCGATCTCAGTTGAAAGATCGATACCTTTGGCTCTGGACCCCTCTAAAACTTCCTTCTTCGTCTTCACGCTAGCATGAGAGACAACCCGAGCCAGTTTTAGCTCGGCCTCTATCGATATATTACGGGCTATTTGATTCACAGTGGTTGCATCCTTCAGATAAGTAACAACTTTTTCTTCGATCTCGAACTTAGCCGCAGTCAATGCAGCAATCTCCTTTCGAGCATTTTGGAGAAGACCATGGGTCGTAGCCAAATCCGAGGTCACTACCTCATTTTTCTCCTTCATCCTGAGGATCTCCACATTCTTTTGCCCGATCTGCGAATCCTTTTGCCCATTCTGTGAAGGGAAAGATAAGCTAGTCAGTATCAAATATGAGAACAAAGGGTGGATTCACGCATAACAAAATACCTGCTCAGCAAGATTAGCTTTTTCTCAGAGCACTCCCTCAAAGCAGCCCAGAGCTCGCTTGACTCCTTTTCCTTTCGGGCGGAGTAGGCCTCCGACTCTCGCAGTACCATGGTAAGCCTCTCTAGCTCCTTCTCACGTCAAGAAAGCTCCTCTTGGAGCCTAGAGAGGGCGTGGTCATACATCTCTTTACACTACGGTAAAACAGAAGAGTCAGAAAAATGAAGAATAATCTTTGAGACTAAAAAATATACATAAAACAGCTATCACCTGCCGCTGAAATCACCTATGTCATCGATGTCCCCGATGGGCAACTCCTACCCCTGAAAAGCTCTGGGTCCAGACCCTTTAAGACCAACAACAACGGTCCCCCCAACAAAAACTGCACCATATCCGGCCACGGGGTCCAGAACCACATTAACACCCTCCTCTAGAGTCTTCGCGACACGAGACCGACCTGAGTCGGCCGTTCCCGATTCAGTGGCTTTTGGTCGAGGCGCCAGTGAGGCTCCCATGCCCAACCTCATTCTACGTACCAATCGGTACTCGCCCTCATCATCATCCTCATCCTCAACGCCGAGACTTGCTCTAGAAGTTGAAGCCGAGGTCCTAGTGTCGTCTCGAGGCCCGCGTGACTTAGGTTTCTTTGCCACAGAAGGATCGGCAGCCGCCTTACCCTTCCTTTTCTTGCCCTTAGTGGGTTCCGAAGCCTCCATTTCGCCCCTAGTAGGCGGCCTCATCCGCATACTCTCACCAAGGTCTGCACAAGTGCAATGAGCATAACTTATCAGCACAAAGGATACAGGGAGAAACATAAGGCTAAGACATAGGTGGCAAGGAAAACTTTACCATGATTCTTGGCCACCCACCGCGTCTTGGCCAGGTCGGGCCAAGATCGGACAAGATATGGGAACGAGGTATCCAACTACTCGATCCATCTCAACAGATCCGGGACCGTTTCGGGATACCAAGCGGTAGCTGCAGAAACCAAAAGAGATCATTTTTTCGGAAGGAAGGAAAGAAAATCGCAAAACATGTCCAAGGGAAAACAATACTTACGCTGTGTGTTCCACTTCTCTGGGAATGGCATCCTCCCGGCCGGAATGATGTCCGAGGTCTTCACCCGGATGAACCTACTCATCCACCCTCAATTCTTGTCCTTATCGGTGCTCGAGAAAAAAGATTTTTTGGATCGGTGGTGAAGCCTAATCAAACCTCGATAAAATCAAGGGCTGTACAACCTAATCAAATGGTTGAGGGTAAAAGTCTCGCCCTCGACCCCATCGGAGAAATATCGGAGCATTAAGACTATCCTACAGAAAGAAGGATAGATTTGACCAAGAGTCACTTGGTATTTGTCGCAGAAATCGAGGATAACCGGATCTATCTCCGGAGGAGGGGATTTAGGAGGATCGACCGGACCCAAAGTGAATGGGTAAGTATATACATGAAAGAAACCAGCCTTGTAATCAGTTATGTTCTCATCAGGACGGGGAATCTCCACCTCCGTTGCCTCCCCCCATCGGCAGTCTTCCTTTACCTTCCCTATGTTGTCACAACACTAATGTACCGGGACACGTGTTCACATCGGCCCGGTGTAGATGAGGTTTTGTCGACAATAAAGTCCTTCGACATGTCAAGCTCGGTGGGAGTACATTGTCCTACGGTGGATATCACTTTGGGTTTCTCTTTAGACATTCAAGATGAAGAGGCAGCCTCGTCTTTCCGAGGAACAGCCTTGGAGGTTCTAGCCATGATAATGAAATTTCTCTAAGAAAGTAAGAAGAAAGGATACAAATGGGGATGAGTCTGGCTTTGCAAATTTGAAGATGTTGAGAAAGTAAGAATTATCAAACGATTGGTGCATTTGTAGGAGTTGTGTGGGTAGCGGAAGGGACGAACTAGTAGCGGTTTGTGGGCTTCTCGATAGTCGCATTTGACGGCGACCCTGGCACAATTTTTTTGGCATGGCATTTAATGCTTTGATAGGCTGATGTCACGGCGATGATGCCCTCGGAATAGAAGCTCAAAATCGTTTCCTATCGCTTTGTTCTAGGAAACGCGAGGACTATCTGTATACGGTAAAATCGGAGGGTCCGATTTCTCGTCATTAGGCACTTCGGAAGATCACCTCGAAGGCTCGAGGCCACGGCCGAGTATCCTCCCTCGAGGGTCATCGACACTCGACCTCGGGGAAGTAATGATCACGGTAATGGTAGAAATGGGGAGTTCCCAAGGCACATAGCTAGGACTGACAGAGCCTAGTGGACTACTCTAAACCCGAATTAGGGCATCATCTAGCTGTCCCATCCCCATATCTTTGTAATTATTGCATTTTTGTACTACGTTGGGACTCCCCTCATATATAAAGAGGATCCTTGTCATTTTGTAAACCTGTGTTTCTTCAGACGCTTCACACGAAATACACAAGAACATTCTCTCTGCTCTTTAACATAATCTCTTGATATTATTGCTTCCATTTATTATCTTCATTATTATTCATCATTTTTGTTACTTATCATTGGCCATAAAGAGCCTTCGTTAATTTCATTATAACTGTTAGTCGCCCTTCAACTGCCCTCGATAGCTCCCAGCTAAACAACCAGAATCGACCTCGAGGCCACCGAATCGACAAGCTCAAGGCCCCGATTGCTAACCTATCGCTTGGTTATCACCTTATTCCTAACTCTTATCTCATTTCTAAGTCTCACACACAACATCACCGCTTAACAACTAGCATAAAAATAGATCACGTATTTTTAAAGTCTCATAATCAAATTTAATTGTTATTATCATTTTCGCGGTAAACAAACTGTCAGATGAAATTAGTTGGTGCAGGAAAGAAAATTACTTATCCTTGGACATATATAGGAGCATGAGGGTCAAAATTTTGTCTTGGTTTGCTTATCGTGATGAAAACATATTGATAGGCACTGTGTGCTAATATGTTTTGAGTGCTTTCCTTTTATTTAATATTCAAAACTAACTGACTTGCTTAATTCAAATTTGATCGTTGCATATAAGCACTCTAGAAATGTTAAAACTCCCTAATGAGTAATGATAAGTTCTTCATTCATATAATGAACCCACAAAATGGCTAATCTATATAATTAATCGCAATATTTCAGCAAGGGTTATGGTGAGTTAGATAAAATTTCTCTATTATTAATATTAGAAGTGGTCGTAGTCTAGCTCCGAATATGAGAAACACCGTTAACATTTTCACCTTTAATGTGTTTTACATGGCACAAATCTAAATTAATTTGAGCTCCAGTACGGATACATGGCATCAGATACAAAACCAAAAAAAAAAAAAAAAACTCAAATGTTAATGGACCTACTCATCATGACGATTGTCAGAAGCGCCATACCAGACGATATTCTGCTTTTATATCACTGCACCTCACTAGTACGGCAGAGGGAGGTGGTACTAAATTTTACGTGTAACTTGGTTTACAGTTATTGTTTTGTGATTTGATAAGATATTTGTGAAACTTTTACACAGTAGAGACTAGTAAGTTTTACATGTTTGTTGTATGTAACAAATATTCTGAAAAGCTCTACTGTTGTATGTAGACGCGCTCTCCTGTTAACAATATAAATTTATTTTATATTTATCTACAATCTTCTTAAGTTTATCAATCTATTTTTAGTATAAACAGTACTCATCTGAATTTGGTTTTTAATGTGACTTTATTATATAAATATTTTTCGCACCATGCGTTAAATGAATAAAATTTAAACTTGTCTGTAATTAACTGACTTGTAAATGAGAGGAGTAAATTCATTGATTTTTTTCTTCTTCTTTTAGAAACTAGAACAGACTAAAAGGGTACAATGTAATTGCTATCAACTTTTGTGTCTTCAGATTTCCATACTTTTGGACCCAAAATTTTTACAGTGCTCGTTGTCACGTCCTTAGTCTCAAACTAATTGTACGTGCGACACTTAACAAGTCGGTTACGATCTTACATAACTAGCCCACGTTCTTCCTATGCCAAATCAACCTTACCACACTCAGGATCACTAAGGAAATGTTAGAACACAAGAGAATTGCCAAAGGAAGTTTTTGTATTAGAGAGAACTTGATTGTTTTCCCGATAAATTTACAAATGAATGGTCCCTTTATATACTAGTCTCGTAGGGGCTAGTGCGTAAATATTAATTATTATACAAGTCCCTTATTATTTACAAGTGAGACCCCTCTCTAGAATTCTCTACTTAGCTAGAATCTTCCAAGAACTTTCGTAGCAAATCTATAGGGTTCTAGGATCTTTCTAGGAAAACCTCTATATTTCTCTAGAACTTTCATACAAGTTATAGCCTCTTTCCTATGTAAGCTTTCCATATGGCAAAAATATATGCCAAGTGGCACCTACGTGGCATTATGATGTGGCGGGCCATGACACTCTCCCCACCCAATTTTGTGTCGCCCTCGGCATAAAGCATCAACACGTATGCACATACCTTAGTGTCGTCAGAGATCTTTGTCCATTAGTCATGATGCTCTATGAAACAGTTTGCCTTCCCATATCACAAGGCATCGATCACCTTTCTTTTTGTCCCGTTTGTACTTTGGACAGCTAGCAATGATGACCTAGATCCTCTGCTCATCAGATGTCTCTCCTTGCTCTTGGCCTGAATCTTCCCATGACTCAACCAAGTCCAGCAATTTCTAAGCATCGGGTCCATGCTTCCACTCCCTATTTGGATACCCTCTGTAGTCGCAGCCTTGCTAGAAAAGTTGACTCCTTCTGCTTGGTGCATCATCTAAGTCTGATAGCGTGCCATCACTTTGTAACTCGCCATCCTCTTCAACTATATCCGCCCAACTTTTCTTGCTTCTACCATGCTCCATTTGTATGGTGCTAAGACACGCTTTGGAATCCCCTACTTTTGACTTAGATTCCAAGTGCATCCCCCCAATGCAAGAGGTCCCTCATGTGTCACCCTTGTGTGCCTGCACAAAGTTCCCGATCATTGCTGCAAGCTTCCCCAACTCTGGGCATTCACTTGCTCGATTTGATCCTTTACAGAAGTAGCACCCTCCCTTAGGCACGTACCCGCTACCATTTTTTTGGCCCTTGCCATTCCTCTTGGACCCTTGTTCATTATGGTATGACCCCTTGACATTGCCCTTGTATATCTCGGCTATGCCTTTCTCGTTGTCCTTGTCATGATCTCCCCCCCTCTTGGCATTGCCTTCTTTGGACTTGGCAGACTTCATCTTGAAGTCAACAAGGGACTCGACTACTAATATGGCCTCGTCCACGTTGGCTACTTGATGTCTTCTTAACTCTTGCTTTGCCCAATTTTGCAACCAATCCATGAAGATGAAGAGGGAATCTTCCTCGGATAATGATGGGATTTGCAGCATTAAGGTAGTGAACTCGCGCACATACTCCCAAATTATGGCCGTCTGTCGGAGCTCCCCTAGCTTCCGTCTAGCTTCATACACTACATTCACCGAGTAGAATTGCTTCTTCGGCTCCTTCTTGAACTGCTCCCATATCTCAAGCTTTCATAGACCGTTCTCCACGCCAACACACTTTTGACACCACCACATCGCGGCGATCTCTGAGAGGTACAACACAACAACGTTGATCTTGGCCTCGTCATCTCTCATTTTGTCGTGCTTGAAGTAGATCTCCAAGCGCCAAGTAAAGTTCTCCACTTCTTGTGCATCATGAATACATTTGAAAAACGGTAGTTTGGAAGCCTCGATCTTGGCCTTCCTCATCGCAACAATATTACTGTCTGCCTCGGTCACGCCAGTATCGACATGCTCCTCGAGTAACTCTATCTTTGCCTTCATTGCATCGATAGTACTCAAGGCCTTCATGAGTCTGCTTTCCAAGGTAGTGATGTTTGCCTTAGCTTCATCTCAGTCTGTGTATGTCCCTCCAAATCATTTAGGATACTCTCAATCTCCTCAAGAGTGTGTCCCTCAAGAACGCTAAGAGTACTTTCCACCTTCCCCAAGCGTTGGCCAAAGATCTTGACGGCGTCCATCCCCGCATTCACCTTCATCACCCATTCTTGATCGAGCAAGACGTCCTCTGGCAGAACCTCCACTTTATCATCGCTCTCCTCAGTGGCAGATAGTTCTTGGGATGTAAGCCCCTCGTTTGACATAATCTCGTGCGACATCTCCTAGCTCTTGTTGGCTGTGTTCCTCTTTTTGTTACGACGGTTCTTGCCAGCATCATCTTGGATGACATTGGCTTGAGTGTTGGCAACGTTAATTTCTCTGGCATTTGCCATTTTCTTAGTTGTAACGTTTGCTCTGGTACCACGTTGTCATGTCCTTAGTCTCAAACTAAGCGCACGTGCGACACTTGACAACTCGCTCACGATCTTGCAAAACTTGCTCACATTTTTGTTATGCCAAGTCAGCCTCACCACACTCAAGATCGCTAAGGGAATGTTAGAACACAAGAGAATTGCCAAATGAAGTTTTTGTATTAGAGAGAACTTGATTGTTTTTCCTGATGAATTTACAAATGAATGGCCCTTTTATTTACTAGTCTCGTAGGGGCTAGTTTGTAAATATTAATTTTTACACAAGTTCCTTATTATTTACAAGTGAGACGCCTCTCTAGAATTTTCTACATAGTTAGAATCTTTCAAGGACTTTCCTAGCAAATTCATAGGGTTCTAGGTTTTTTTTAGGAAAACCTCTATATTTCTCTAAAACTTTTCTATAAGTTCTAACCTCTTTCCTATGTAAGCTTTCCATATGGTAAAAAATATATGTCAAGTAATACTTATGTGACATGATGATATGGCGGGTCATGACAGGCGTAGAGCCAGGAGCTCATTCTCTTTAATTGATCAACACATTTGGACCAAGGTGAAAAGTCCGTTTCTAACCCCACATCCCTCTGGAAAGATGGTTTTGTCTTTACTTTCCAAGTCTTCGTCACATAATTAAAATTAAAGGACTAAAGTTATGGTCAACCATATTAGTAAAACATAAACATTCCTTGAAATGAAAGATCGGGTGGGCTAATGATCCTAATTGGATTCTTAATTAGAAGTTTATGTCCCCAATGAAACCTCCAAGGAGTCAAGTGGACCCCATTAGCTTAATTATGTCCTTTTAAGAAATTAAGAAGTATTATGTAATTCATTGCTCCTACAGTCCTACTAGTCAACAACGGAACTAAGAAATTCATACAGGTGGATTCAAAATATTTTTACTAGAATATCACCAAAGAATTGAATCTATGAGCTAAAGTAGTTTTTGATCTGTCTTTCATTAATATACGAGAATTTTTTCTTATGTAAAAAGAAATTATTTAATAGTTTATATATAAATAAATAAAATTTTCATACTCACGGAATATAGTTTTTCGACGAAAAGGATTTAATTAATTCCATAGCCTGAAACATAGCTTTGCTCCTGCCTACCACTCTCTAATTCTATAATGAATGTACGAGGCATTTTAGGGAAGTGCACGGTTAGCCACTAATAACACATGTATTTACTTTTAAGCCATCATTTAAAATGTCTTTAGTATTTAGCCATTGCTTTAATAAACTTTAACTGTCCGGACGAAAATACCCTTCTGCTCATGTCCTTAACTTTTGTACTTAATTTCAGGACTTCAGGACTACATGTCCTTAACTTTTGAACTTGTTGTCACACCTCCTTTTTACAATACACCCCCGTAAAGGGGTATTTAAGAGAGTTTTCCCAATTAAAGGAAAATCGAAACGAGATTATATTATTAAAAGTTTCAGAGTCGCCACTTGGGATAATTTTATGGTGTCCCAAGGCACCGGTTCAAATCCCTAATCGAGGAAAAGATTGACTCTGTATTACAGTCCGCGAATACAGAAATTCGGGTAAGGAATTCTGTTAACCCGGGAGAAGGTGTTAGGCATTCCCGGATTTCGTGGTTCTAGCATGGTCGCTCAACTGTTATAATTGGCCTATTTGCTTGATTTTAGTACATGTTTCAGCCTATGGTGCAATTTTAACTTTATAACCTCTTTTATTTAATTATTGGGAAAGATTCAACGTCATCTAAAATACGTCTTGAACCAATGTCACATAAATGCACCCGCGGTCCACGACACATTTTGTCTAACGTTGTTGAGATTTAGATTTAGGTCACATAAATGCACACCCGAGTTTAAGGAAGTTAAATTAAATTACGCGCCTAAAGCAACTACACGTTTGAGAATTGATTATTTTCCTAGAGATCAAGAACGCGTATAAAAAATTCAAGTATTATGGAGTTTCTTTATAGAAGTACATATAAGACAATCTAAAAATTAATTAAGAATACGAATACACATTATTCAAATTTGGAACTACAAAAACAACTCGTCTAGAATGAAAACAATCTAGATTAATCAAAAACCGTTGTTCACTTACATATTTTTACTCAATTAAACTAAAGATAGCATCCATATGGCATCAAAAATATTCAATTATCTTAAAAGAAAAAAAAACATCGCTAATTAGCATGAACACCACAAACAAGATCATTGAGGTTTATCCATAAATCCAAGGATACAGAGTACTGCCAAAGAAAAGGATTTTCACATTCATATAGAGAAGAAAGGACAAACACTTTCCAATACCACAAATTCTGTCCAAAAAATTAAAAGGCATCTGCTGTAGCAACCCTACAACAACATATCTCCTCAAATCTAAACTTAAATTATCTATCTTTAATTCTATAGATACAAAGACCAAGCAGATATGTACAGCACAAGAGTAAGGGTGTGAGCAAAGCAAAACCTTGTTGCGCCATGCCTTTCCAAGTGACTGTAATTAACGTGATAACATTCATCCAAATTTACACTAGAATGCAATGGATCAAAAATATCAAAAAGTCCATTCATCTGTTCATGGCTGCGAACTTAGAAATTCTATAAATTACAATCATGTTCATATTGCGTTCATATTAATTACAACAGGAACACTTATGCAGATAACTATGCCTCTTTTCTACATGGATTTATACTAATTTCACGCACCAGAGTAACTCAAATTCAATCAATTGGGCAGGTGATATTGTAATACATTTCGGACACATGAAACAGATAAAATTACTACAAATTCATGGTATTATAGCACCAAATCAACGATTACATAATCTGAATCAAGCTCATACCTCAAAAGCAACGTAGAGATTTCCGAATAGCTAAATAAAATCAGAGCAGGTGAATCAATAGAACAGGAACAACCCAAACAATAGTGGATATCAGTTATATAGCTTAAATAGCACTCGGATTTCCGGAAATTATGAAGCAACAGCAGAAGTAAAAAATAGCCTTGAAATCCCTCATTTGTTCCTGTTCTTTTTTGTTTTGGTTTTTGGACACTCATCTTGGATTTTCAGATCTGGATCGTGAGATTTTTAGTAAAGAAGCAAAGATTTGTTTTGTTTCTTGTTGTTCAGTAGAGAAGAAAAATCCGCCGTGGTTCAAGGGGTAAGGTATTTTTTTGGTATTTTTTATTAGGTCTCTAATGTGAGGGATTTAGGGTATAAAGAGGGTAAAGGGTTAATGGGTCAATGGTCTGGGCCTTTAAAATGGTCTAGGGATTTAAATCAAATGGGTTGTTCCAAGCTGGCCCAGTCCGATTTTGAGCTTCAAAATAGCCCTTTTGCCTTTCTTTGTTTTCCTTTTCTTTTCTTAGATTTTAAAATCCAATTAATTAAAATCCTAAATCAATCTATTTTGTAGAAATTAAAATTCTTTATTTATTTTTAACACTAAAACAACTAATTAACTTAAAACTAAAGAAAAATACTAATTTTAAAGGCTAAAAGTTAAATATGTAAAAATGACAATTTTTAGGATTTTTTCTATGATTTAAAAATATTAAAAATGCATGAAATGCAAAATAAAGAAAATTCCTAAAATTAATGACAATTATTTTTTTGTATATTTTAGGAGTTATTTTCATGTAGGGCAAAAATCACGTGCTCACAGCTGCCCCTCTTTGCTCGGAAACCTGAAGGGTTTTCGTGCAAATATAAAGTGAGCGGATACGAGCGATTTTTGCCCATTTAAATACTCAGTGGGAAGCATTTTTAAAAGATTTGACCGCACCCTACTTCCGAGGTTGCCTACATATCCTTGGCTAAAAAGGAATCAGGTCGGTGTAGTTCGGGAAGTTTTGGTAGGTGCGACTACCATGAAGCTGTGATTTCACTATTGTTGTTGCTGCTACTGCTTACTGCATCCCCTTATTACACCATGATAAAATAAAAAGAAGCTAGACTATACTATGATCTATGCATTACAAAATCGTATCTTATATCTTCAAACTTGCTCTTTGTGGTTCTTGTTGCCTTGTTGACTTGTATACTCCCGGTGAAATCCCCTTGGTGCCTGATTGCTGAACTGGAATAGTATTCCCATGCTATCCAGGTGGGCGCCTGATTGCTGAACTGGAATTGTATTCCCTTGCTCTCCAGGTGGGCGCCTGATTGCTGAACTTGAATTGTATTCCCTTGTTCTCCAGATGGGCTCCTGATTGCTGAACTTGAAACGCATTTCCTGCTCTCCAGGCGGGCTCCTAACTGCTAACTTGAAATGTTTCCTTGCTCTCCAGGCGGGCTCCTGACTTCAACAAAATAGACAAAAACAAAGAAAATTTTCTGGCCCAGTTTGGGTATCTGGGCACATATGTAAGTGTAAAACGAATCACATTACCAAATATCAATAAGAACTTGAAAGCTAAAACTTGAATTGTACTCCCTTATTCTCCAGGTGGGCTCCTGATTGCTGACTTGAAATGTATTCCCTGCTCTTCAGGCGGGCTCCTGACTGTTGACTTGAAATATATTCCCTACTCTCCAGGCGGACTCCTGACTGCTAAACTTGAATGTATTCCATGCTCTCACTCCTAACTGCTGAACTTGAATGTATTCCCTGCTCCCTAGGCGGGCTCCTGACTGCTGAACTTGAATGTGTTACCTGCTCTCCAGGCGGGCTCCTGACTACTGACTTGAAATGTATTCCCTACTCTCCAGGCGGGCTCCTGACTACTAACTTGAACTGCTTCTCCCTATTCTCCAAGTGGGTACCTGATTTTAATAAAAATAGACAAAACAAAGAAAATTTTCTACCCCAGTTTGGTAACTGGGCACATATGTGAGTGTTAAACTGAATCATATTACTAAATATTACCAAGAATTTGAAAACTAGGTCCCATTATCTAGGGGGGGTCCTGACAACTCTTAATTAAACGATAATTTTAAATCTAAGTTATATCCTCTAAAGGTGTGACTTATGCTAAGTTTTGCTATCCAAGCTAGTTTTAAAACTACATTCCATATCCAGGAGGGTCCTGAAAGTCAAACATCAAGTCTTATCTTAAAAGTGACAACTTTTACGGCTGAATTGTACTACCCTACAGCAGAACTTACGCTAAATATTGTTATCTAATTGAGATCTTTAAAACTAAGCCCCATTATTTAGGAGGGTCCTGGAAATTCCTAATTGAATCCTATCTCGAACATGCAAACTTCTAAACCAACTTATATTCCTTTGAGATACATTTATGCTAGATTACGCTATTTTTGAACTTTACACTAGGTCCCATTTTCCAAGAGGGTCCTGAAAATCAAAAATCAAACCTGTTTGGTGACCGCCTTTCTCCACGAAGGGTTTCTCTGAAACAACCGAAATTTCCTGCCCCTGTTTCAATCAAAGAAAAATCTTGTCAGTTTAAAATGTGGTGGTTGGTTTGTGGCCTTGACTTTGAGGTAGATTTCTCCTTCACTTCCCATGATAACTGATTTCCACTCGAGAACCTTGCTTGCTTATGGACTAACCACTTTCTCTGTCATCCTTATCACAGAAAATACCCCTTCTCTGTTCAGACCCAATTCCCTTTATCTGTTGCATTGCTCATGAACTGCCATTTACCAACCTTTGTGTTTCATCAAAAAATACCTTTGATCTGTCCACCTAACACCCTCCATCTGTTTCATCGTGCTCTTGTGTTGACATGTACTACACCTTTGTATTTCTCATGAATTCCAAAGCACGTTAATTGCCATCCACTTAGTGCGCATGCTATTCTTTCCTGACTTAAATAACTGGCATTGGCCTTGAAGTCTATTGTTCCCTCACTTGTCACGATAACTTTGATTTCTTCTTGGAAGACCTCACTTGTCACTGGTTAAACACTTTCTTTGTTGATCTCATCACAAAGAATACCTTTGACCCGCTCACCCAACATCCTCTTTCTGTTGCACTATTCACGAATTGAAATATACCAAACCTTTGAATTTCTCATGGACCCCAAAGCATGTTGATTGCTACCAACTCAGTGCACGTGTTGTTCTTTCCTAACTTATGCCATTTTAATGCGCTGCCCAAATTCCGTTTTGTGCAATTGGAAAGATGGTGGCAAATTTTGAAGTCATTTCTCATTTATTCTGACCAAACAGACTCAGGAAGAAGAAGTAAACAAGACAAAAAGAACAGAGTAAAGGACAAAGGAAAGAGATGATTCCTAACAAGAAAACTACAATGTAGATACCAACTCTACTGACCATGACATGCACATGTTGATTAAGTGGCCTAATCTGTCAAATAAGTCTGATGTTCAACTCTTGTTATACCCCTAAACCGTGAAACTGGACTTCAATACTCCGATTATCCAATCTGATTCACAATCCTTATTCGACTTGTAGTGCCCAAAGGGTTTTCACCATCAAGCCTCTCTCATTCTGTTCTTTCTCTCAACTTACCGTCGCCTTACGGTGCCCGCGAGGGTTTTCACCAATAAGACTCTCTTATTTTTGGATTTTTCTCAGCTCCCGTTGCCTTACGGTGCCCATGAGGATTTTCACCAATAAGGCTCTCTCATTTTCATTATTTTTCTACTTGGACCAGAGTGTTGCCCCTGATATGAATTACCTCTCTTTGCTTGACTTGGCTTCTCTTGAAGACTGATCGGAAGGTCTTTCTTTGGACCGTAATGTGGGCTTTTGGATAGGGTTAGAAAGAAATGATATCAAAGGCTCAAAACAATTTACATAGGTTCAAAATTACAACTTTCAAAATCAAATTTCTTACAACAACCACAACTTATGCCCTAGTTTCTTGCTTGGGGACTTTTGGATTTTTATTTTGATGGGACCGAACCGTGAGGCTGCCTACGTATCCTTAAAAGGAATCAGGTCGAACGTAGTTCATGACATAGAAATTGCTTGGGGACTTTTTGCTTTCTTTTTCTCTTTTTGTTGTTTTTCTTCTTTTTTTTCTTTTCATTCTTTTCTTTCTCTTTTTTTTCCTTCTTTTTTTTGATTTTCATTTTTCTTCTCTCCCTTTTTGTTCTTTTCTTTTCTCCTTTTCCTTTACTTATCTTTCACGTTTGTGTTTCTGATCTTTGCTATTGATTCCGAAAGAGGGGTATGAAAGAAAATAAACAAGGCTCAAAGGGGTAACGAAGGATAATGTGTTTAGATAGCAGAACCAAATGCCTTCGTCATTCCAATCTTCAAAACATTCCAAATACAAACAACACAATCAAACTAACCAAGGAAAACATTCGTAATACCTTTTGATTGTATCAGACTTGATAACCATATCTACACATTCGCCTTCTATATCTGTTAAATACAAAGCACCATTGAACAACACTCTCGTTACCACGAACGACCCCTGCCAATTTGGGGCAAACTTGCCTTTAGCTTCAACCTGATGCGGTAGGATGCGTTTCAATGGTATTTCCTTTTGTTCTATCTGCCCCAGTTTCACACAATTCGGGCTTGAAGTGATCTCAAAATGCTTTTACTTATTTCCCTCAAATGTCCTTATATCTTCAACATTGTTTCATTGCTTCGTGATTAAACTGACTTTTAAAACCAGGCTGAGAATTACGCGTGCATGTCATGTCACTAGAGTTAACAGGAAAAGAACTATGAAAAGAAAAGAGAACTAAACGAAAATGACTAGAAATCACAGAAAACAGAAAATGGCATTAGACAGATGGTGAAATGGTTTAGACAACAAAACAAACAAACTAAACTGGGGTTATAAACCTAGAACAAACCTAGACAACACTAAACGGGCTATTATGACTAAACGAACTAAGCAAAATAAAAGGATAGAAAAGTTTGAGTCACAAGACAATATCCAGATTACAACCATGAAATAACCCGGACAGCAGAAATGACAACAAAATAAACCACCAAAACTCCTCTCCGGCCGACCAGGAAATAGAGCGTCTTTCCAATTACCAAGCGCGGTATCTTAGCCACTAACTTCTACATCAGCAATACTAGGGCCTCCACAAGTCTTCATCACATTGTTCTTAACAAATTGCTTTTGGGTTCCTTTTGCCGGCTCGTTCTTAAGATCAACCCCTGATAGAGCTGAAAGCTTAGTAGCACATGGACCTCCGAGGCTCCCAGAAGAATTCTCACATTCCTTTTCAGAATAAACCATACCCACCATATGCGTCTCATTATGCACAAGCGATGGACTTTGGCTAGTGTCTGCTGCATCTGGATTTTGCACGACAATGTCGCATGCATCAATAAGCTTCTAAATTGCTTTCTTCAGATTCCAACACTTCTCTATGTCATTCCCCTGGGCATTTGAGCAATATGCGCACATTTGAGAAAAATCAAACTTCTTTGACATTTTTATATGAATCAGATTCAACATGTCCAATTGCTTCAACTTTTGGAACAAACTGGTGTATGATTCTCTAATAGGGGTGAAAGCCTTATCTTTTTTAGCAACCTCTCATTCTTAAATGCTTTATTGGGCCGGAAACCTGATCCAGGAGGTTTTCGGTAGGCTCGTAAGGGTGGATAGGCATTTTGTGGAGCTGGGTACTGGGAAAGTGATGTACGATTTTGGGAGTTCCGTGGAGAGAAGTGGCATTGGGGAGGATCATCTGGTGCACAAGGATATCCACGGGGACGATGTCGAGGCTGGAAGTGTTGATTGGGAAAGCCCATCGGATCATCTTTTCTGTTTCTCTTTCTTCCACCAAAGCTTACTGGGGTGTTCTGAATGTCTTTCGAACAACTCATGATTTTGCCTGACTTGATTCTCTCTTCCACTAGCTCCCCTATTTTTAACACATCTTTGAAAGGCTTTCCCAAGGTCGGGATCAAATGACTGAAGTAGGTGGGCCCCTGGGCTTGTAGGAAAAGCTTAACCATTTCTTCTTCACCAATCGGGGTATTGACTCGAGCAGCCTGTTCCCTCCATCTGAGCCCAAACTCTCTAAAGCTTTCCTCCGGCTTCTTTTCCATTTTAGATAGGGAGGAGCGGTCTGGGGTAACACCCGATCAGTATTGAAAGTATCGAACAAAATCTTGAACCATGTCACCCAATGTAGGCCACTTACCAACATCTTAGCGATTATGCCATTCCAACGCTGCCCCAGTCAGGCTCTCACTGAAGTACGCCATCAACAAATCATCTTTCTCACCAACACTTCTCATTTTACTTCAATAATCCCTCAAATGGGCTACCGGATCCCCACACCTATCATACAATTTAAACTTTGGCACTTTAGACCCCGCAGACAGACGAACGTCGAGGTACATAGACAATTCTTTGTAAGACATGCTACCCTGGTCTCCCGTTCCTTGCTTGTTCTTTAAGGACTGTTCTATGCCTTTCAGCCTCCTGGGTATCCCATCTCGCCCCTTTCTTCCTGTGAACTTTTCATTTTCAACATGAGGCTCATCCCGCGGGCCCTGCTTGTATGAGTTGGGAACCTTGTGGGCAACCTATGAGGGGTAATATTGGGAATCGTGAGCTCTGAGTGGGTGTTCATTGTTGGAGATGGTGGATAAGAAAGGAGGGCAATTTTTGGGAAAGGTAATTGGAAGATGAGTGATAGAGCTACTAGGGTGGTTGGGAAAGCCATGACAAGCAGGTGGATCTGGAGAGTATGGGGGATCATCTGGCACTGTGACCGGTGTTTGGGTAAGGGTAGTATTTAGGAAGCTAGGCGTTGGCGGGGGTGGTGTCTTCCCAGTCATCCAAGCCTGATACATGTCCGCCATGTGTTCTCTTAACATCTTTACCTCTTCAACCAACCCATTGTCCTATTCAAACAACTGCTTTCGGGAACCGGTATCAACCAACTCAGTTCTGTTGTTGTCTACCATTGCCTTTTGACCTTATGTTGTAGAGAAGAGTTACCACTTAAAAAAAACCACAAACCAACCACCCTTCTGCTATGAATATAACAAAATGAATTCATCACGTTAGCTTTAGGGCATTTAACATAAGATAATCTCACTTTATGTGCAATGTACCTAGCCACAATTATCAGTTCTAAAATGACTTCGAGGGTACAACGGTCAGTTGGCATCATCCCAATTTGTTCATTTCAATCCTTTCTTTTCTTTGCTTTTCTAGCACCTCTTGACTTGCCCATTTTCCTTCATTTCTCTTTTTTTATCATCACTCTTTTCTTTCTCTCATATCTCACATCCCACAATTTCACCTCTTTTTTCTTTTCTTCTTCTTCTTCCCTTTTTCTTTTTTTTTTCTTTTCTTTTTAAAAAAAATGATTAGATCGAACCCTATGTAGGTTGCCTACGTATCATGACGCCGCATGAATCAGATCTTTGCGTAGTTCGGGAAGATCAGGAATAAAGGAAACAAACTGACGTTCACTGTTTATTTTTCTTTTTCTTTTCTTTTTACCTTAATAACTACTCTGCCGAGAAACGAGAAATAAATGAAGCAAATCTGTTTTGAATTTTCTAAACTTAATGTTCTATCACCTATTTTAAACTCAAGCTTAACGTAATTTTTTTCCTTTGAAACAAATACTCTATTAAGGAAAAACTCTAGAAGAGAAAGATATTTTTTATTCCTTTTTTAGGAAAAAAATCTAAAGAGTGAACCACAGAAAAATATTTAGAATTTTCATTTGATATTCTGATGCAAGGTTTTGAAACAAGCAATGAAAAAGATAAAACAAAATGTTTTTGAATTTCAATTTTGATTGCCTAAAGAAGAATTTCTAATGATAAACAAAGGATAAAGTATGTTTTTTTTCTATGTACAATATCCTAAAGTTCTAATGAAAAGAAATAAAAAGAATTTTTTTTCATTTTTCACTAATTTCCCCAAGAAACACCTCAAAAGAAAATCTTTTTGGATTTTGGAATTAATACCTTAAAGAAGGATTTTAAAGAAGTACTAAAAGAAAATTCTCTTTTTTTTCCTAATATAGTAGAGGAAATATAAAAACAATTCATTTAAGTCCTAGATATTAATTACTTAAAGGAAAAACAATCTCAAAGGAGAATTGTTTTTATTTCTTATAACAAAAACGCAAAATTTCTTCTCTTTTTTTTTCCTGGATTTTCGACTTGTAACACATTTCCACATACAAAATAAGAAATACAATAACAAAAGACTCGGCAAACTTAACCTGACTATTACAAAATCTAACATCACCTAAAAGACTAAATACTACTATACAGGACTAGAAAATAAAATAAAAACAATTGGCTCAAAAACATAAAATGGCTCCTCGAGCAGCTCCTGAATGCAGTGATCCTGGGGTATCCGTCATGCTCAAACTCCGGGAAGTAGACCCACACCTGTATGAGAAAACTTAAACTAGCACTATGTGAGACAATAACATTCCCTAAGACACATGCAAGACATGACTGAGGCTATTTTTGCAAAATGGCTTATTTGGCCAAAAGGTGGCTAGAAGTGCAAAATTTGGTTATGACCCCGTAAAGCCAAGAACCTAAGGTTTACTAGGAAGACCGGACCCTATGTGGGTTGCCTATGTATCACGTCCCGAAAGACGAGAAACAGGTATGCGTAGTTCGGGCAGATAGGATACGAGTGAGAAATAAAAATAACAACTAATTTAGAGAAAATATATTTTTTTCTTTATTTTTTTTTGAAAAATGATGAAACATGTAAACTCTTTTTTTTCCCCTTTTTTTGGTTTTTGATTTTTGAAAAATGATGAAAAAGTACAAAAATCTTTTGAATTTTCCAAGATCTTTTTTTTTCTCTTAACAAAATGTAATAGAAAACATAATTAGGCTCCACTCGCTTTATCTTCACACTTCACCCTCTCTTTTTATTTTTATTTTCTCTTTCCTCTTTCTTTTTTCATTGTTTTTTTTCATTTCTTCATTTACCCTCAGCTATCATTGGTCTGCCAAATGACCCTTTTACCCTTGAATAAATGCAACATGTAGCACATAAGATGCATCAGGATGGCTTTTTATTTTTTGGGGTATACCTGTCCTAGACGGACCCAACCCCTATGTTTAGTCCCCAAAGTTGAATGCACATGATGCAAACAAACGTTCCTACTAAGGATCCGACATGAGGCTGAGTTATTCTAGGTTCAAAACCTGGGTATATGTTCTAGACAGTGTACCCGAGTGGACAGCTCGAGCCGAGGAGGGCGCTACGTACCGAGAACCAAAAGGCCATCCGGCTTAGTAACTTGTCCGAGCCTCTTTCTTATTTCAAGGTATGACACTAACAGAATAGGGAGTCTCGACCAACGAGCACATCCCCGAAGATGAGAAGAGAAGGGTTTCGTAGCAGTTTATATACAGTTTCAGATAATATCAAAGCGGTAAAAGCGTCACTTAGCACATTAGGCCCAAATATGTAACAAAATAAGATAAAGCCAAATATAACAATTTATCTAAGCTCGATTTCTAAACCCTGAACCAGAGATTCTGGGTACGATCCCCAGCAGAGTCGCCAGAGCTGTCACACCTCCTTTTTTACCTTACATCCCCGGTGTGGGGTATATAAAGGAGTTTTTCCAATTAAAGGACAATCGAAACGAGATTTATTTATTTAAATATTTAGAGTTGCCACTTGGGAGATTTATGGTGTCCCAAGTCACCGGTTCCAATCCCGAATTGAGGAAAAGATTGACTCTGTTTAACAGTCCACGAACCAGAAATTCGGGTAAGGAATTCTGTTAACTTGGGAGAAGGTGTTAAGCAATCCCGAGTTTCGTGGTTCTAGCACGGTCGCTCAACTGTTATATTCGGCTTAATTATCCGATTTAAAATATTTTTGAACCTATGTGCAATTTTAACTTATCAACCACTTTTATTCATTTTAGGAATATTGCAACGCTGTTAAAACATGTCTTGAACCACGTCACATAAATGCACCTGCGGTCCCCAACACTTTTTATCCAACATTGTTGAGATTTGGATTTGGGTCACATAAATGTGCACCCGAGTTTAGGAAGGTAAATTATTAAAATAACGCGCCTAAAGCGACTATGCCTTTCAACTTTGCGAGGACCATGGAATATTCAACTAAATGGCATGCCTCGATTTCTAAGGAGTTAAAATAATTAATGGAGGGCCATGTGTTTTGAGATTTTGTTTGGCATGACACGCCTCAACCTAAAGAACTACGGTGTTCACGATTTAAGCCTACGCTACTTTGAGGTTCAATGCAAAGGTCTTTGTGGAAAACAATGTGGAAAGACATATGATTTATGCAACTTATTCAAATGAAATTGATAAAGTCGGGCCATGACTACCTTAACTCAAACCTAATGAATCAATTGCTCAAAAAAATACCAATCGAACTTCAAATCCACACTGATTGTCGACAACATTAAGATATGCTTCAATATTATAAAAATAATAGCCACAACATGAAAGCAAATCAAGTAAACGAAAGCAACGATTATAGGTTTTAATCTTTTTCCGACAAATGAGTAAATAACAATCACATGTCATCAGACACATAATTAGCTCATTCAATCGGACTCAAATGCTCAACTTTGCACACAATTTGACATAGATTAAACAGGGATCAACACAAATTCAAAGCTCAACCTCAACTACAGTACCTTAACAGTGAGAGATCAACAGGAATTAAGCTTCAAAACACCACATATTACGCAAAAATCAAACTCAAAGAATCTATGTTGATTGAGTTCGGTCAATCGTTTCCACAAGCACCTTATGTGCATAACTGAGGCTTCGTTTCTCTAAGCCCCCATAAAGCTATACCTTAGCCAAAACTTAACCATTGAATTGGGATTCAATAAATACCCAACAATAGCCATTAGCAGTTACATTCTCAAAAACTACAAAAATCTCGACAAGAGATTAACCCAACAAGAATAAAAATGTTGCAGAAGTCCGGGCAGCAGGGAGAAAGGAAGACGTACCAACGAGTATATTGAAATACGAGAGAAAAAAGAAAGACCTGAGATGCTTGGAGCTCGAGCTTGCTAGAATTTCGATCGGCGAAGAAGAAGCAGTGGCGGAAAAGACACTAACTATTCAGTCATCAGTTCAAACGATGCTAAGCGAGATTAATAGCGACGAAGCATATACGAACCAAAATTAACAATCGACTGGCCGGGAAAATGAATCGGCAATTCAGAGCATCTAAAATTAAAGCTTCATTCAACTGAAATTTCAGAAATTACATAGTCATAATGAAGTGCCAAACAACAAAACTCGAACCGGATTCGCAACCTCGAACGGACGGAACTTCAGTCGGCGCCAGAAATCATCTTAGGTGTTAAGTCTGGTTTTGATGGGTGTGCTGGGAGACGACAGAGGTGGTGAGGCAGAAAAATCGGAGGGGTCGTTTGTACAGAAACCAACTGGGAGTTCCAGGGAGGGGGTCATTTTCTGGTGCCCAACGACTGAGGAAGATCAGTCCATGGTGGGGAGGGGGGTTCAGAGAAGACAACGTAGGGAGGGGGTGTTTGTATTGTTCTGTGGCTGAACCTTTAGGTCTTGGTCATAGGTTTTTCATTGTTCTCCATCTTCAGGGTTTGTGATTTTTATTCCAGCAGAAGAAGGAGTTTCGTGTGGGGGTCATTTGGAGAAGATGACCGGTGGGGTGGGGTCTTTTGAAAAGCTGCGCTGATTCCCTAAATGTAGTCTAGGGTTATTTTAAGACTAGTTTTGGTTATATAGAGGGGTTTTTAGGTTAAGGGGTATGGGCCTAGAACTTATGGGCTTGGAAATTATGGGTTAGGTCAAAAAATTAGGCTTTAAAATGGGTCGCTCGAGTCCAAGTTTTATTTTTTTCCTTCGAACGAGATTAAAAATACGGTCCCATTTATTAATAAATACTACTATTCAAATAATTACTAAAATAAAATTAACCATTAAAACAAACCTATTGTAAATATCTATATTATGCCTAGATTAAATATTTACGCGCTAAAATATGAAAAATCTTGAGGAGGGTCAAAAATCACATGTCTACACTTGTAACTCTAAGTTCAGGACTTCAGGACTACATGTCCTTAACTTTTGAACTTGGAACTCTAAGTTCAGGACTTCAAGGCTACATGTCCTTAACTTTTGAACTTGGAACTCAAACTTCAAGACCAAACATCCTTAACTTTTGAACTTGTAGGTCAAAGTTAAGGACCTATTGTCCTTAACTTTTGAACTTGTAACTGTAAGTTAAGGACTGCTTGTTCTTAACTTTTGAACATGTAACTATAAGTTAAGGACTGTCTGTCCTTAACTTTTGAGCTTGGAAATCAAAGTTAAGGACCTATTGTCCTTAACTTTTGAACTTGGAAATCAAAGTTAAGGACCTATTGTCCTAACTTTTGAACTTGTAATTGTAAGTTAAGGATTGCCTGTCCTTAACTTTAGAACTTGTAACTGTAAGTTAAGGACTGCTTGTCCTTAACTTTTGAACTTGTGTCCTTAACTATTGAACTTAACTTTAGGACTTCAAGACTACATTTCCTTAACTTTTGAACTTGAAACTCTAAGTTCAGGACCATGTCCTTAACTTTTGAATTTAACTTTAAGACTTCAGGACTACATGTCCTTAACTTTGGTGACTCTTCCTTTTCAGTAAGCAATTGTAATCATTTTTCTTTTACATTACCTATCCTTAAAATAAACTAAAAATGAGAAAGATTCAAGACATTTCTACCATAATATTTTCGCCCCTGTAAATTGCTCCTATCAATGGAGTAATGTTTTGATTTTGAATTGATTTTAATTTTTCAAGTCTTTTATACTCTATATAAAGCTTGACGGAAATATAAGCCATTCACACAAATATAAAGGGAGGAGATTTCAGTATTTAACTTGTGGAAACTATCAAGAGAGGAAGAGTTGGATAGAAAACAAAATTATAAGGAAAAAAGACTCCAGTTTGCTCTTGGCAGAGACGATGGAGAGCAAAAGGTGAGAGAGAAAAGGGGAAACCAAATTGGGTAGAATGACAAATTGGTGTATTTCCGTTTGGGGAGGAAAGGGTAATACAATCTTTTCATATTAATTTTAATAGATTAGTGCCTACTATTGCTAAACATTAAAAATACTGGATAAAAAGTAAATACCAGCTGTAGAGTCGTGATTTTTGACCCTCCCCGAGAGTTTCCACATTTTTAGCGTAAATATTAATTTAGGTCTAATATAGCTATTTTGACTATTTTACTTTATTTCGTCGCAAAAGAAAAATTACAAAAATATATATATAAATTTTAGTTTATGTATTTCTCATAAACTTGAAAAAATACAAAAATTGTACCTTACTTTTTTACTTTATATAATTTCGCAAATTACCAAAAAATATAGTTCTATTAATGTTTTGTAATCATTTTAATTTTGAAAAAATACAAAAACATTACTTTATAGTTTATCTTTATATAAAAACGAAAATTACAAAAAAATAGTTTTATTAATATTTTGTAGCTATTTTAATCTTGAAAAAATATTAAAAAGATATAGTTTTGTTTTAAATATTAGTCTTAGTTTGATAGTTATTTTGCTTACATAAGATTAGTTGAGCAACGTCGTGTTCTTATTCTCGGGTCCGGGCAAAAGAATAATATTCGGGTTCAAACTACTCGTTTTTAGGCCTAATTATCGGACCTAGCCCATAATAATCCGAGTCCACCACACATGGGGGACACGCGTGGGGAACACGGACGGAACACGACACACGGGGAACCCCACCGCGCACGGGGGACACAAATCTTGGACCCCGACATGCGTGGGGTCCATTTTTCTTGGCAAAGGGGTACAAAATACACGGACAAAGGGAGGGGAAAGGGGTTGGACTTTGGACAGATTTTTGAAGGAGAGGGTTTTGTTTGCACTGTTCATTCTCCTTCTTCCTGAAGAAAAACCTAACAGCAACCCTACTCCAAAAACCACCATCAACACCCCAAAACCACCATCAACAAACACCACCTCCGTCAACAACCCTCCCAGCAGCCCCCGATGCCGGAACCACCACCTTTCCACTGAACTCCCTCACGTCCAAACAACACCACCAAACAGACCCAACCACCCGTCAAGCAGCAGCTATTGCTGCTGCATCGTCCAAACACCACCACCCAAACACCTATCCAAACTACCAGCCCAGCTCCATCACACCCGTCGCAACCCAAAAACCAGTCACGATGCCCCCCTCACGTCCGAACGACCATCGCCTTCTTCCTCCATTAAATCCGACGAACACTGCTGCTTCGCCTTCGTCGTCACTGCCCGTCGTCACTGCCCCCAGCTTCACTCCCTCATCGTCAAACAACCTACCCCCCAGCCAACAAGCTCTACTGCCCGTCGACCCTACTGCTGTCACCATTGTTGCGCCGTTCGAGCAGCAGCCATTGCTGCTGTTGTTCGTTTTCATCACACCCGTCGACCACTCTCCAAACAACCACCCCTTCTCCTCCAATCTCCATCGCAACCAGGCGATTATCCAGTCGCCATTCGTGTGCCCAGTGACCGTTGTTTCTTCGCTATCATCGCGCAATCCGTCTGAGGTCGTCGTTGGGTTGTGCTCGTGGCTTCCGGTCTGATATCGTTGAGCTTGACATCGAGGTTCCGTCGTTGGAGAGGTTTCCGACAGTTGTCGGTCCAGTTGGTTGTTGTTCTTGCTTCAAACAGGTGCATACGCATTTCTAAACTTGTGATATTTGCTTAAATGGAATGAAATGATATGGATTTCCTATGCACTGTTTGTGTATCGTCTTTGTTGAATTGTTCTTCATTTTTACCATGGATATTATTACCTATTAGAATTGTTGTTTTTTGTTTAATCTCGGATGGCTTCACTAGTAGAAAATCGTAGTTGTTTTAAGTTTTCCCTTAAATAATAAAATGAGACGAGCCTCGCAAAGAAAAAAAAGAAAAGAAAAATGCACAAGCCGCGGGGCCCTCTAAATGTATATATTAAAATATCTAGAATTTGGGACATGCCGTTTAGCGAATTCCATGGCCCTTCCCAAAATAATAACGCGATAGTCTCTTTAGGCGCGTGTTTAATATTTTACTTTCTTAAGCTTGGGTGTGCATTTCATGTGACCCGAATCCAAATCCCAAAACATCAAATAAAATGTGTTCCGGAATGCGGGTGCATTTCATGTGACGCAGTCCAAAGACGTGTTTTAAGCGATGTTCACATTCTTTTAAAAACAATAATAATAAAGTGGTAAAAAGTTAAAATTGGCACATCGGTTCATAATTGTATTAAAATCAGATAAATAAGCCGAATATGACAGTTGAGCGACCGTGCTAGAACCACAGAACTCGGGAATACCTAACACCTTCTCCCGGGTTAACAGAATTCCTTATCCGGATTTCTGGTACGCAGACTGTAATATGGAGTCATTCTTTTCCTCGATTCGGGATTAAAATTGGTGACTTGGGACACCCTAAATCTCCCAAGTGGCGACTCTGAGATAAATAAACAAATCCCGTTTCGATTGTCCTTTAAATGGAAAAAACTCCCTTGTCCCCTCGCGGGGCGGAAAAAGGAGGTGTGACAGCTCTGGCGACTCTGCTGGGGAATTTAAAACCCAGAACCACTAGTTCAGGGTTAGAAATCGAGCTTAGAATAAATTGTTGTGTTCAGCTTTATCTGATTTTGTCACATGATCTGTGCTTAATGTGCTAATTGGTTACCTTTTATCGCTTTGATATTACGTGAACTATATATAAACTGTGCCGAAACCCCTATCCTTTCTGAGTCTTCTAAATCATGAAGAAGGGTGTACTTCGTATGACTTCTTTTCTGTATAGTGTCAAATCCCAATTTAGAACGAGGTTCGGACAAGTTGCTAAGCCGGTGAAGCTTCTGTATTCCCGGTACGCTGCCCCCTCCGGCTCGAGCTGTCCGCTCGGGTAAGCCAGGTCTAGAACAAACACCCAGGTTCTGAACCTAGAATAACTCAACTTCATGCCGGATCCCTAGTAGGAACGCCTATTTGCATCATGTGCATTTGACTTAGGAGACTCAACACAAGGGTTGGGTCCGTCTAGGACAAGCAACCTGAAAATAATAGACCATTATTTTGGCATCCTATGTGCTACCTGTTGTATTTATTCAAGGGTGAATGGGTCATTTGGGGGACCAATGATAGTTGACGACAAATGACACTCCTTATCATGCTGATCACGTTAAATAAGAAAGTTGCACGATTTTTTTAGATAAGCATGCTATTATGTTAATTAAGCACATGGGGAACATTGTGGAATTCAAGAAGCCTTGGTATTCCACATGTCCCCCACGCTTCATTTTTTGGGAAAAGCACATGGGGACCATTTGTGGAATCCAAGAAGTCTTGAAATTCCCTATGTCCCCCACGCTTCATTTTTGGGAAAAAGCACATGGGGAACATTTGTGAAATCCAAGAAGTCTTGGAATCCCCTATGTCCCCCATGCCACATTTTTGAAAATAATAACAAAATAATAATAAATAAAAAAGAGCATTGAAAAATTCAAAAAGATTTTGTATGTTGTCATCATTTTCCACAAATTAGAAAATCGTGAAAAAGAGGAGAAAATAACAGTGTAGAGATATAACTACTTATTTTTAGAGAAAAAAAACCAATATCCAAGTAGTGTCGAAACTCTACCGAAATTTTGAAAAAAGAAAAAAAGAAGGAATGTTTTATGTTTTTTGTTAGTTTGTTATGAATGGAAAATAATAGTTTGTTTGATTGTTGTGGAAAAAATGAAAAATATAAAATGGAAAAGGGTCTTCTCAAAAATAGTTTATTTGCCCGAACTACGCGGGTTTGATTCTCACCGGATGTGAGATACGTAGGCAACCCTCATCGGGTCCAACCCCCACCTTTTGCTAAAAAGCCAAAAATAAATAAATAATAATAATAATAATAAAAAAACAAATAATATGTCAAATTTTGATTTTGTCATAAAGAAGTCGGGTGACGCTGTTTTGTCAAAACATAGCCGAATGTTCCCGAAAGGGACGCCGGAAGGTTGATTTTGCATAAACAGCCACATTCGGGTCATTTTTAAGATTTGGTCAAGTTGACCCACACAGCCTTAAAAATCTTCGTCCCCGAGACGTTGAAAGGCCGTGTTTGCAATATTGACTTTTCTAATTTGAAAAACGATAAAAAGAGTCATAAATAAGTCAGGTGATGCTGTTTTGTCATAAATTGACGAATGTTCCCGAAAGGGACGCCGGAAGGCTGACTTTGCATAAACAGCCACCTTTTGGGTCATTGTTTTAGATTTGGTCTAGTTGACCCACACAACCTTAAAAATCTTCGTCCCCGAGGCGCTGAAGGTCCGTGTTTGCAACACCAGGTTTTTATTATAATTTGAAAAGAAAAAAGAGTCAGCGGTCAGGTGAATACCGTTTGAATTTTTGTCATAATAAGCCGAGCCAGCTTCTGCCGCGTTTTAAACCGTTCTTGCCGAAATAGCCTTAGAGTATCTTTCAGTTGTCGAAAGGTTATTTTCGTAAGAGAACGGACAAGTTTGTAAAGTGTTACAAAAATAATCCTCCTCGGCCTCAAAATTCATGTGAAAGTTGGAAGGGGCCACGTTTGCAAAAACAACCATTTGGTTAAAATTAGCAAACGGAGGAAGGAAGTTGGCCATTTGTTTTGGCGTTTGTAAATCTTTTGATTAGATAATGTGGGTTGTTTGATTTTCGAGTTTGTAAGTCATATTCAAACCTTTGAAACCCGGTCTGTTCTAAAATGAAAATTGAAAAAATGTTTATTATTGTTTATCTCTTAGTGTCCGAACTACGCAAGGTCTGATTCATGCGGGGTCATAATATGTAGGCAATCTCCATAAGATTCGACCACGACAAAAAAAAAATGAAAAAGAAAAAAGAATGGAAAAAAATGAAAAAAAATGAAAAAAGAAGAAAAAAAAATCGAAAAAAATCGAAAAAGAAAAAAAAAGAAAAAAAGAAAAGATGTTGTTAATAATGAGGACCGACTGAGTCCATTCTAACATGTTTGTTTCGCAAATAAAGTTAAGGTGGTTGGTTTGTGGTAAGCCGGACAATGACACTCAGAATCCTTTACTTGCACCTCATGATACACACTCTGCGGGGATCAGGCCTGATAACAGAAGCACTTGAATCCTATTGGTAACTTGTTGACGGAGGTTGATGATATTGAAGCTGGTAATGGTCTTGGCAGTATTGATGCGAAGCTCAGTGGCTAAGATGCCAGTTTTGATAAAGTGGGAGGACGCTCCGTTCCTTGTTTAGCAAGGAGAAGCTTGTGGTGGCTTATTTTGTTGTCATTTCTGTTTGTTCGGATTATTAGGATTGTAAGTTGGATATTGTTTTGTGTCAATATCTTTCCGCTTATCTTTCCGTTTTGTCATAGCAGTTTGTTTAAGTTTTGTCCAGGTTGTTTAGGATTTTATTCTGGTTTGTTTTTGTTTTTTAACCATTTCACCGGTAGTCCAATGCAAAATCCGCTCTTTTATTATTTCCAGTTTTCTTTTGTTTAGTCCTTTTATCATTTTTATTCGACGCCGATTCTAGTGAGATGACACGCACACACAGTTTGGGCCTGATCTTAAAAGTTAATCATAAAACCCCGAAAAGGTGATAAGACCATTTAAAGGAAATAAGGACGGTTGAGATTATTCAGGGCTCGAGTCATATGGAACTGGGGCAAGTAAAATATGAATAAAACCGTTAAAAGCAAGATTCGCCAAATTGGCATGAGGGTCGTTCATGATAATGAGAGTGTCGCCCAACGGTGCTTTAGAAATGACAAAGGAAAAATAAAATGGTTAACATAATTGTCAAGACCAGCACCATCGGAAGAGACTACAAATCTTTGTTTAATTGTGTTGTTTGCACTTGGCATGTTTTGGAGACTGGAATGACGAAGGCATTTTGTTCTGCTACCTAAACACTTTATCCTTCGTTACCCCTTTTTGAGCCTTATTTATTTTCTTTCATACCCCTCGTTCGGAATCAGTAGCAACGACTAGAAAACGCAAGCATGACAGGTAAACAAAAAGAAAAAAAGAAGAAAAGAAAACAACAAAACGAAAAAAAAATGAAAAAAGAAAAGAAAAATGATAACAAAAACAAAAGAAAGTCAGAAGAAAAAGAGGAACTGGGAACTACGTTTGACCTGATTCCTCAAAGAGGATACGTATGCGCTTCACGGCTCGGTCATAGTTTCTAAAAATGAAAAATAATTAATTAAGATATCCCCAAGCAAGAAACTGGGGCAAAGGTTACGTTTGTTGTAAATAAATCTAGTTCCGAATGTTGTAATTAATAACCCAAAATCGATGTATTTTTGAGCCTTTAATACCCTTTCTTTCTAGCCCTATCCAAAACCCACATTACGGTCCAAAGAAAGACCTTCTGATCAGTCTTCAAAAGATGCCAAGTCAGACAAATGAGAGTCTTACCGGTGAACATAACATTCTGTTCCACAGCAGAAAGAGTCATACCGGCAACACTCCAAATCCCCAGCTGGAAAGTGATACAAATGAGAGAGTCTTATCGGTAAAAACCTTCACAGGCACCATAAGGCGATGAAAGTTGAGAGAAAAATCAAAATGAGAGAGGCTTGATAGTGAAAACCCTTCGGGCACTACAAGTCGAATAAGATTGGGAATCAGATGAGGAATCGTCAAGGGAAGGTCTTGAAAGATGATTGACGGCAGAGGATAGGCCACATACGCATGTCATGATTATTAGAGTCGGTATCGGCGTTTGAGAGGCTTTTATTTCCTTTTGTTAAAGAGTCATTTTTTTTCTTTGTCTTTTATTCGGTTCCCCTTTTGTTTCTTTTTCTCCTTTCATAGAGACATTCCCCAGTAGAGTCTGTTTGGTCAGAACCAGTGGGAAATGACTTCAAAATAGGCCATCAGCTTTCCAATTATGCAAGATGGGATCTGACTAGTACACCCAAGTGGTATAAGTCAGGAAGGAACAGGCGCAAAACCCGTGTCAAGAAGGGTATCCCCATCAAGATGAGGTTGATAAAGGGGATGGGCCATTGTCAGCAATTAATATCATCCCTAGCAAGTTTTGATAGTATAATGGAACACAAAGCTGGGAAAGGAGAAAGAGGAAACCATCCCCAACAAGAGTGGCATGACCGCTTACCATGTTTTGAAACTAACAAATTTTCTTGGATTTAGAAACAGGGAAAATGAACAATATTGATGGCGGAAAGACAGGCCATAAAGAAAATCATCAAACCGGGGCAGAAAATTTTCTCATTGTGAAAATTTTCTTGAAGGCAGGTACCCATTTGGGGAAGAAGAAAGATAACACCAATCTCAAGGGAGCTGATCTTTGAACCAGTGTTATCCCCAAGTTTTAATAAAGGAAGCTGAATCCCCAGCGGACCGAACAAAAAAATTGAAACTTGTGTTTGGAAAGGCAAAGGGCCAGTGTCGCTCCCAGCAGGCTTCAGAAGGGTGGAGCACCAATTTTGAAGGAATGAAAATCCCCCAACAGCGTTATCCCCAGCTCATAACATTTTACCCCCCGACAGGTAAGTAAATAATTCCACAGCAGTGTTATCCCCAACAAGTTTTGAGGTAAGAAATTTTCAAGTTTTAATGATATTTTGGGTTCATCCGCCCTCAAATAGGATATGTCGGGTTCATCCGCCCTCAAATAGGATATGTCGGGTTCATCCGCCCTCAAATAGGATATGTTGGGTTCATCCGCCCTCAAATAGGATATGTCGGGTTCATCCGCCCTCAAATAGGATATGTCGGGTTCATCCGCCCTCGAATAGGATATGTCGGGTTCATCCGCCCTCGAATAGGATATGTCGGGTTCATCCGCCCTCAAATAGGATATGTCGGGTTCATCCGCCCTCGAATAGGATATGTCGGGTTCATCCGCCCTCGAATAGGATATGTCGGGTTCATCCGCCCTCAAATAGGATATGTCGGGTTCATCCGCCCTCGAATAGGATATGTCGGGTTCATCCGCCCTCGAATAGGATATGTCGGGTTCATCCGCCCTCGAACAGGATATGTTGGGTTCATCCTCCCTCGAATAGGATATGTTGGGTTCATCCGCCCTCAAATAGGATATGTTGGGTTCATCCGCCCTCAAACAGGATATGTTGGGTTCATCCGCCCTCAAACAGGATATGTTGGGTTCATCCGCCCTCAAACAGGATATGTTGGGTTCATCCGCCCTCAAACAGGATATGTTGGGTTCATCCGCCCTCAAACAGGATATGTTGGGTTCATCCGCCCTCAAATAGGATATGTTGGGATCATCCGCCCTCAAACAGGATATGCTGGGTTAATGCGCCCTCGAATAGGATATTTTGGGTTCATCCGCCCTTGAATAGGATATTTTGGGTTCATCCGCCCTCGAATAGGATATTTTGGGTTCATCCGCCCTCGAATAGGATATTTTGGGTTCATCCGCCCTCAAATAGGATTTTATTTTCAAAATGTTGCTGAAGACAGGCGCCCACCTGAATAACGAGAGGAATACTTTTTTGTCTGTTCATTTCATATTTAGGCGCCCACGAATAACGAGAGGAATACCTTTTTGTCTGTTCATTTCATATTTTAGGCGACCACCTGTATAACAAGGGAATACATTCCACGTCTTTACTAATAGGAGACACACATCCTAAGTTAGTTTTACCAATAGGAGACGCATTTCCTAAGTTGTTGTTGAAGTCAGGAGCCCGCCTGAAGAGAGGAATGGCGTTTATTTTAAAAATTGTTTGTTTGAAGTCAGGAGCCCGCCTGAAGAGAGGAAAGGCATTTTATTTTTAAGTGAAGATTTCATTAATAGGAGACGCATTTCCTCCTAAGTTTAGTTTTACCCATAGGAGAGGCATTTCCTCCTAAGTTTAGTTTCACCCATAGGAGAGGCATTTCCTCCTAAGTTTAGTTTCACCCATAGGAGAGGCATTTCCTCCTAAGTTTAGTTTCACCCATAGGAGATGCATTTCCTCCTAAGTTTAGTTTCATCCATAGGAGAGGCATTCCCTCCTAAGTTTGTTTTTACCCATAGGAGATGCATTTCCTCCTAAGTTAAGTTTCACCAGTAGGAGACGCACTTCCTAAGAATAGTTTCACCAATAGGAGACGCACTTCCTAAGTTAAGTTTCACCGATAGGAGACGCACTTCCTAAGTCATGTTTCACCAGTAGGAGACGCACTTCCTAAGAATAGTTTCACCAATAGGAGACGCACTTCCTAAGTTAAGTTTCACCAAGAGGAGACGCACGTCCTAAGTTAAGTTTCACCAGTAGGAGACGCACTTCCTAAGAATAGTTTCACCAATAGGAGATGCACTTCCTAAGTTAAGTTTCACCAATAGGAGACGCACTTCCTAAATTAAGTTTCACCAAGAGGAGACGCACTTCCTAAGTTAAGTTTCACCAATAGGAGACGCACTTCCTAAATTAAGTTTCACCAAGAGGAGACGCACTTCCTAAGTCAAGTTTCACCAGTAGGAGACGCACTTCCTAAGAATAGATTCACCAATAGGAGACGCACTTCCTAAGTTAAGTTTTACCAAGAGGAGACGCACGTCCTAAGTTAAGTTTCACCAGTAGGAGACGCACTTCCTAAGAATAGTTTCACCAATAGGAGACGCACTTCCTAAATTAAGTTTCACCAAGAGGAGACGCACTTCCTAAGAATAGTTTCACCAAGAGGAGACGTACTTCCTAAGTTATGTTTCCCCAAGAGGAGACGCACGTCCTAAGTTAAGTTTCACCAATAGGAGACGCACGTCCTAAGTTAAGTTTCACCAATAGGAGACGCACTTCCTAAGAATAGTTTCACCAATAGGAGACGCACTTCCTAAGTTTATTTCACCCAATAGGAGACGCACTTCCTAAGAATAGTTTCACCAATAGGAGACGCACTTCCTAAGTTTATTTCACCCAATAGGAGACGCACTTCCTAAGAATTGTTTTACCAATAAGAGACGCACCTCCTAAGAATAGTTTCACCAAAAGGAGACGCACTTCCTAAGTTTAGTTGTACCAATAGGAGACGCACTTCCTAAGTTTATTTTACCAATAGGAGACGCACTTCCTAAGAATTATTTTACCAATAGGAGACGCACCTCCTAAGAATAGTTTCACCAAAAGGAGAAGCACTTCCTAAGTTTAGTTGTACCAATAGGAGACGCACTTCCTAAGTTTATTTTACCAATAGGAAACGCACTTCCTAAGAATTGTTTTACCAATAAGAGACGCACCTCCTAAGAATAGTTTCACCAAAAGGAGATGCACTTCCTAAGTTTAGTTGTACCAATAGGAGACGCACTTCCTAAGAATAGTTTTACCAAAAGGAGACACACTTCCTAAGTTTATTTCACCAATAGGAGACGCACGTCCTAAGTTATGTTTTACCAATAGGAGACGCACTTCCTAAGTTTATTTCACAAATAGGAGACGCACGTCCTAAGTTAAGTTTTACCAATAGGAGACGCACTTCCTAGTCTGGTTCATTTAAGATTTCATTCGTAGGAGACACATTTCCTAGTTTGAGTTATTGAGATTTTACCCATAGGAGACACACTTCCTAGAATTGATAGTTCATTTATAGGAGACGCACTTCCTAGTTTGGTTCATTTTAAGTTCGACCATAGGAGACGCACTTCCTAGCCTAGTTTATTGATGTTTTACCTGTAGGAGACGCACCTCCCAATCAAGGTCTTTCAAGTTTTTAGGAGACGCTCTTCCTAAATTGAGATTTTATTCATAGGAGACGCGCTTACTAGTTTTAGTCACCGAAGTTTTCAACCCTAGGAGACGCACTTCCTAGTTTAGCTCATTCCGATTCAACCATAGAAGACGCACTTCCTAGTTTGAGTCACTGAGGTTTTATTTTAGCAGACACATTTGCTAGCAAGAGTTTTTTTTTGGTTTTACTCGTAGGAGATGCACATCCTAGTCTAGTCTTTAGTTCACTCTCAGCATTTCATCAGTAGTATCAGTGGGTTACGATTTTGCTAACGACTCACAAATCTTCCCAGTGCAAACTGGGTTAGGAAATTTCCTTTGTTTTGTTTGTTTTGGTTGTCAGGGACCCGCCTGTAGAACGGAGGTTGTTATATGTTGAAGAAAGGAAGAAATCAGGCGTCCACCTGTAGAACAGAGGAACATCTTTCAAGGTCAAGCAGTGACCCATTGGAAGACAGAAGGCTACAACAAAAATACACAGCATTCAATCCAAGTTGTAAATGGCAGAATCTCGCCTCAAGAATGCGAGACAACAGTCAGAGCTGATCAACAGAAGCTAGTCACAAAAAAACAAAAACAAGAAAAAAAAGAGCAAGCATAGAAAAAAAAAATTAGAATCCAAAGTACGGAAGTGGAGAACAGATGTGGTATGCTCAAGAACTAGCACCTACAACTAGCAATTATCAAGGTTCAAATCCAAAGTCTGTATGAAGCACCATTCAAGACTCAAGATCAAGTTTCAGAAGACTTAAAGATAGGAATCCTTGTAACTAGTAACTGATAGGCTTAGTTAGTCTTTTTCAGTTTTCATTTTTGATGTAATGACAGGACCGCGGACCGGAACCTCAACGGAACGGCACCTCGACCGGCTCTTCACCTCGGTACAATCTACCATCTCTCATTTCCGAACTACACGTGGCCTGATTCCTGTATAACCAAGGATATGTAGGCAGCTCAGATACCAGGGCTCGGTCACATCCCCTTCCTTTCCTTAGTATAGTCCATCCAAATAATGGTCGGGTCAAAAACATGTCTAGTCGTTCTTTGTCAGAAAACTCAACGATCACCACTACACCCAAGTCCCTAGCATTCACTATAGACGCCCTCCCCGAGAATTTCCACATTTTTAGCGTAAATATTTAATTTAGGTCTAATATAGCTATTTTGACTATTTTACTTTATTTCGTCGCAAAAGAAAAATTACAAAAATATATATATAAATTTTAGTTTATGTATTTCTCATAAACTTGAAAAAATACAAAAAAATTGTACCTTACTTTTGTACTTTATATAATTTCGCAAATTACCAAAAAATATAGTTCTATTAATGTTTTGTAATCATTTTAATTTTGAAAAAATACAAAAACATTACTTTATAGTTTATCTTTATATAAAAACGAAAATTACAAAAAAATAGTTTTATTAATATTTTGTAGCTATTTTAATCTTGAAAAAATATTAAAAAGATATAGTTTTGTTTTAAATATTAGTCTTAGTTTGATAGTTATTTTGCTTACATAAGATTAGTTGAGCAACGTCGTGTTCTTATTCTCGGGTCCGGGCAAAAGAATAATATTCGGGTTCAAACTACTCGTTTTAGGCCTAATTTTCGGACCTAGCCCATAATAATCCGAGTCCACCACACATGGGGGACACGCGTGGGGAACACGGACGGAACACGACACACGGGGAACCCCACCGCGCATGGGGGACACAAATCTTGGACCCCTACACGTGCGGGGTCCATTTTTCTTGGCAAAGGGGTACAAAATACACGGACAAAGGGAGGGGAAAGGGGTTGGACTTTGGACAGATTTTTGAAGGAGAGGGTTTTGTTTGCACTGTTCATTCTCCTTCTTCCTGAAGAAAAACCTAACAGCAACCCTACTCCAAAAACCACCATCAACACCCCAAAACCACCATCAACAAACACCACCTCCGTCAACAACCCTCCCAGCAGCCCCCGACGCCGGAACCACCACCTTCCCACTGAACTCCCTCAAGTCAAAACACCACCACCAAACAGACCCAACCACCCGTCAAGCAGCAGCTATTGCTGCTGCATCGTCCAAACACCACCACCCAAACACCTATCCAAACTACCAGCCCAGCTCCATCACACCCGTCGCAACCCAAAAACCAGTCGCGACGCCCCCCTCACGTCCGAACGACCATCGCCTTCTTCCTCCATTAAATCCGACGAACACTGCTGCTTCGCCTTCGTCTTCACTGCCCGTCGTCAATGCCCCCAGCTTCACTCCCTCATCGTCAAACAACCTACCCCCCAGCCAACAAGCTCTACTGCCCGTCGACCCTACTGCTGCCACCATTGTTGCGCCGTTCGAGCAACATCCATTGCTGCTGTTGTTCGTTTTCATCACACCCGTCGACCACTCTCCAAACAACCACCCCTTCTCCTCCAATCTCCATCGCAACCAGGCGATTATCCAGTCGCCATTCGCGTGCCCAGTGACCGCTGTTTCTTCGCTGTCGTCGCGCAGTCCGTCTGAGGTCGTCGTTGAGTTGTGCTCGTGGCTTCCGGTCTGATATCGTTGAGCTTGACATCGAGGTTCCGTCGTTGGAGAGGTTTCCGACAGTTGTCGGTCCAGTTGGTTGTTGTTCTTGCTTCAAACAGGTGCATACACATTTCTAAACTTGTGATATTTGCTTAAATGGAATGAAATGATATGGATTTCCTATGCACTGTTTGTGTATCGTCTTTGTTGAATTGCTCTTCATTTTTACCATGGATATTATTACCTATTAGAATTGTTGTTTTTGTTTAATCTCGGATGGCTTCACTAGTAGAAAATCGTAGTTGTTTTAAGTTTGCCCTTAAATAATAAAATGAGACGAGCCTCGCAAAGAAAAAAAGAAAAAGAAAAATGCACAAGCCGCGGGGCCCTCTAAATGTATATATTAAAATACCTAGAATTCGGGACATGTCGTTTAGCGAATTCCATGGCCCTTCCCAAAATAAAAACGCGATAGTCTCTTTAAGCGCGTGTTTAATATTTTACTTTCTTAAGCTTGGGTGTGCATTTCATGCGACCCGAATCCAAATCCCAAAACATCAAATAAAATGTGTTTCGGATTGCGGGTGCATTTCATGTGACGCAGTCCAAAGACGTGTTTTAAGCGATGTTCACATTCTTTTAAAAACAATAATAATAAAGTGGTAAAAAGTTAAAATTGGCACATCGGTTCATAATTGTATTAAAATCAGATAAATAAGCCGAATATGACAGTTGAGCGACCGTGCTAGAACCACGGAACTCGGGAATACCTAACACCTTCTCCCGGGTTAACAGAATTTCTTATCCGGATTTCTGGTACGCAGACTGTAATATGGAGTCATTCTTTTCCTCGATTCGGGATTAAAATTGGTGACTTGGGACACCCTAAATCTCCCAAGTGGCGACTCTGAGATAAATAAACAAATCCCGTTTCGATTGTCCTTTAAATGGAAAAAACTCCCTTGTCCCCTCGCGGGGCGGAAAAAGGAGGTGTGACACCAGCTTAAACAGTGGCTACCCCACGCCATTTCTACGGCATTTTAACACTACATAATGTCATTTTTTTCTACCTCCCTGTTGTTGTGAATTTTTGCGGTATCACCTCACCTCTTTCTACTAATGAGATTTGATATCACTACTATGGACTAATAAATTGATTGTCAATTGATTTTGTACAATTTTACTGAAGGCCTTACTAATAGCAATTGAAGTATTATTGAAAATTAATTAGATGATATTGATTCTCGCAGGTTGATGTAAATAATTGAGTAAATTCTACTTAACCTCGTTAACCTTTAACAGTTGGGAAACAATACCTACTCTATATTTTGAATATCTCTTGGATAATATTTTTCGCTTAATTTAGAATTCTAATGCAAGAGAAGTATTTTTGCTTCTTTTTTTTTTTTCTCTTTTTGTTTAAAGGTTCAATAACCTAAGCATGTGGCGTTTACTACTTATCTTAAAGCTTCTAATTGTTATACAATGAAATGTGATAGAAATTACAAATAAACATTCTTAACAAATGGAAGTAGTAATCCGATAAATAAGACGGTAACGTAACGTAGAAAGAAGCTAAAGTTCATCGCGATTTTGATCATCGTTTTTACTCTCATCATCAGTTCCAACATTCTATCACAATACCAAGCGTGATTCGAGTTGAAATCAGCCAGCCAAGAATTCAACCATATGGCAATTAGATATATCTGCTCGTTACTTATCTCCTCTTTACATAAACAAAGCATCACCTAAAATAAACTCATTTTAGATTTTCTCTATTTCTCTCTTCACACAGCTAGGGCTGCTTTTCGGGCGGATTGAGCAGTTATTTACTCTTAACGATTTGGCTTATCGGTTATCGACTTTTAAATGTATTAATCCGCTAGCCATCCGAGATATCGGGAGGATTGGTATCAGTTTAGCTCTAATCGGGCGGTTATCGGACGGTTTATCTGCCTAATTCAATCTATATTGCACATGACGTAATTTACCAAATTTAGCTATTATCTTTCTGCATCAGCGCATTCTTTCCTTTCTTTGCAATTACTTGAACTCGCTCCAAGTCATACACCACTTTTGACTGTCTTAAGGAGTTCCATTTTCTCTCAGGCACATCTATAGTGTTTGCAATGGAATGCACACCAACAGATTAAAACTAAGAGTCCATAAAAGTGAATCAATAGCAGTGGTTTGCAGCAGATTTTTAGGACGTTAACCCTTTTGGCCTAGTGAGATATGGAAGAATCTCTCGTTGAACTTCTTGGCCGCAATTTTCTCAATGAATGTCTCAATGCTTTCCTTCTGATTGGCTTTTGTAGCAATGCAAAGGATTTCGTGTGTCTCAGACCTGGTCTATAGATTTTCTCGAATATTTCCCAAAACATGTAATGCCATAAAAAAAATTCTACTACTATTATTACATGGTCATTTCTTAACGGGTTAACGGATTATCCATTAAAAAAATTGAATAATCCGCCCCCAAACCGATAAGCCGTTAATAAAAAATTTTAATCCGTTACCTGTCCGTTAAACCGTTAACCCGATATCAATAAGCCATTAAGCTTCGGTTTTCGGTTCGATTTTGAACACCCCTACACACAGCCGCACATGAACTCAGAAATATATATATTTTTATTATAGACAAACAGTTGGTTCCTGAGACACTAGGAATATATGTCCAAACCAGGATCTTCACTTGAACAGCTCTTTTGCGATTTTAGATGTTATTTTAGTTAATGAGAAAAGTTTTACCATATCAAAAGGCTTGATTGAGAGAATTGATAGGGTCACTATATATAGAGAAAGGCCAAAACTTGAGGTGTGTCGTTTACTAGCAATTAAAGAATACTAGTAACTAATGGTTGGCCATAGATTTTGCTTATACTTTGGCAAAATACCAAATCTCAAATCCCATAGCTGGTTTTGGGCCAAAATCTTTACAAACACTAATAATATACATGTTTTTCCAAAATAAATTTGGGAAATATATTTTGAAAACGTATGTCCAAACACATTTTTATCTTCAAATCAAACTTCACCCAAATCAAATTTTTCAAAACAAATTTGAGAATCTATGGCCAAACGCTAGCTTAAGGCGCACGACTTTACTCTCAATGAAACTATTACTTGGCGTTCTTGTTAAATAAAAAGAAAACGTTATCATACTACTATTATAACACCATTACACAAGATTATATACTCATTGAAACTAACAAAGGTAAAAACTGATTCTAGAGAGAGAAGCTGACTTTACTCCTCTCCAGCTAATTTTCCAAACTAACGGCTCCTTCTGTCTCCCCCCTCTCATCGACCATTTTTTCTCCTGCAAGATCCAAATGCCCCAATTAGTGGACCTACCGGTCCCCCCGACCCATCTTCTCCAACCCAAGCAAAGGTGCCTACGAGGAATCATTCTCTGTCAAATAACCATGAAAATTTCCCTTCCCTAAAGCCCCCATCGAAGGGTAGTCAGCCAAATTCCACCAATTTTCTCAAAAATCTTCAGCAAAGGAACTCCTCTCACCTGAATCTTGATGGGAATATCATTCAAGGTCCCGGAATTGCTGCTGTGTGTAAAGAAACTATGCCCCATGCAAGTAATTTGAGTACTAACCCCTCACCCCAAACCTCCTATAAAGGTGTGTTGAGGAATGCAGATAAAAGTAACAGACAGGCTCGATTACTCTTCCCTACAGACCATATGGTCTGTTTGAAGGAAAGCCAGTGGTTACATTCACTAAGGAGGAAAATGACCTTCTTGCTCAGACATGTAAATGGACGATTATTGGTAAGTTCACTCGTATTAGGCCCTCTATAGATCTCATATGCAAATTCAATCTATCCCTGGAAAAGGCAATATCAAGATTGGGGCTTATGATATGCACCACGTCTTCATCGATTTTGATAACAAAGAGAATCACTCTGAGGTTATTGCGAGAAATTACATGACCTTTGGCAGAGATAACACAATGGTTATACAGAAATGGTCAGCTTCATTTAAACCCGATGTCGACTCGTCATTCACTCCTGTTGGGATCACACTGCCTAATCTCCCATGGCAATACTATGAATGGGATGCTCTATGTCGCATTCTTGGACCAGTGGGAATTCCTCTAATCATGGATAAGGCAACTATGTCCAAAACAAGGCCCACCACAGCCAAAGTCAGGGTGGAGATTAACTTAACAAAACCTATTGTCCAAGAGGTTTTATTGGAATTTATAAACGACGAAGGCAGTAAAGAAATGGTGGTTCAAAAGATTGAGTATGAAAGCATGTCTGCCTTCTGCACTCATTGCAAGATAAGAGGGCATTCTGATGCTACTTGTAGGATTCTTCATCCAGAACTTAAAAAAGAAGTTGGCAGAAAGGAAAATAATCTCGAGAACACTGCTGCTTCCAGCAAGACCACGCAAGAAATCAACCATCATGATACCACCAAAAAAGGAGAAAATCAACAGACGTTTAGAATAAACACTAGAGCACCAACCACCAAACTGGCAAGCACGATTCCTAACCACCAAATGGTGCCTAAAGAGATCATGATAGAAGTTGATGAGGAAAAGGGATGGAAAATAGTTGAGAACAAGAAGGGAAAGGGAAATGCGAGTCTAAAAACAAAAGGCATAGAGTCTAAACAAGGAAGGGTTCAACAAGCTTACAAAGTCAAAGATGGACAAAAATCTGTGGTGGTAACACACAACAATACGAAGGGGAATGAGGCCATGGATGTTGTAGATGTTGAAAACACTCACTCATTGTTTGAGGTAAGAATAAGCTCCCTACAATTGCCTCAAAAGCCTACCAGACTCGACAAGGAAAGAAACACCAAAATCAAGAAGAAACCCCAAATCCAGAGGGTTAAGGGAGGCCAAGGGAAAATTAAACTGGGGAGAAAAACTAGAAATTCAGAGAAGAAAGATGGCAAATGTCAAGACATAGATTTAAGCCAAGTTCATATGACAAAGGAAGAAATGCAAAAACTGAGCAGCAACAGGAAGAGATTCAATACTAAAGATTACATTCCTATTGAAGTGTCTATAATTCCAGAACCTATTGCTGTGGATCAGAATAAGGAGCTAGGTGATGGCTTGGGACAACTACACCACCACCCCCTGTATGGTCTAGACCTCAAGTTGATGAATAGCTACGTTGGAAGGAAAATTAAAGAAAAAGTGTACGGGGAAGCAGTAAAAGATAGAACAGAGGCTCATACATATAACGTACCTGTACAGTTATCAAGCCATACAATAGATGACACATCCTACAAAGTTTAGGAAAATGACACTATCATGGAAGGCTTATCAGAGGAACAACTTAGCTCCAAATCTGATTATGAACTTACTCAGTCTGCCAGAAAGAGATTGCTAATTGAAGGCAGGAAGGATATTACAAATCAGGTTCAACAAAATGTCACCTATTTCAACAATTTGTCTCCAAGAAAGCTGCGAGATTCGAACATGAGAGGAACATGTTTCTTCTCTAACTTTAGATCAGACAACCCACTAACCTAATATTTTCATGTTCAATACAATATCATTGAATTTTTTGGGAGTAATTCTCATATAGGGCAAAAATCACGTGCTTACACTATCAAGCAACAATACAAACTTCCCTTTATTTTCCTTCAAGAGCCTATGGCTGCAGCAAGGAAGATAGACAGATTTAAAAGAAGACTGGGTTACCAGTTTTGTTTCCATAATTGCTCTAACAAAATTTGGATTTTATGGTCCAATGATTATGTGTTGGATATCATAGAAGACAGAGAACAACATGTATTGGTTCATATCTCTGACTTTCAAAGGCCTATATCCTTCTTCGTGACTGTAGTCTATACCAAATGTGATGAGCAGCTAAGGAACATTTTGTGGGATGATCTCATAGAAACAACCAGTTCCATTAGTGGACCATGGGGAGTTGTGGGGGACTTTAATGTTATCTCCAGTACTGAAGAGAAAATAGGGGGCAGAGAGTTTAAAGTTGAAGAAAGTCTCGATTTCATATCTTGTCTTTCTGATTGTGAGTTGCAAGATGGAGGTTATGTAGGAACTGCTTTCATATGGAGTAACAATAGAGACACCCCAAATATGATATGAAAAAGATTGGACAGATTGGTTTATAACGTTGAATGGTTTGATTTATTTGGTGGGACCTCAGTCACACACATGTCTAGATCATGTTCTGATCATTCTCCTCTCTTGATTGCTTGTAGTTCTAATCCTCCCGAACAGGTTAGGTACTTCAAGTTTCTGAATTTTTTGGTGGATCATGAGGAGTACCTCAATGTGATTCAACTGGCTTGGCTGGGTGAAGACAATGGCAACCCTCTGTATAATCTGCATCAAAATATCAAGAGAGTTTGCGGGGTTTTAAGCTCCTGGTCTAGAACTGCTTTTGGGGATATTTATGAGGAACCAAAAAAACTTGAAATGGAGATTAGAAGGCTGGAAGAAGTATACCTGAATGACAATAATCAAAGCAACAGGCTCAATCTTTCCAAAGCTAAGGCAGAATTCACTAGATACCTGAAATTGCAAGATAGTATACTTAGACAAAAAGCCAGAGTTAAATGGTTATCTGAAGGTGATGAAAACACTGCCTTCTTTCATGGTGCCATTCGTTATCGAAGAAAAAAGCTATCCATCATGAATATCAAAGATTGTAACGATAACTAGGTGGAGGGTACTACTGAGATAGCTGATGCTGGAGTAAAGTTCTTTCAAGATCTTTTTAGCGCTGATAACATCACTGAAGATCTGCAAGCCTTGGATATTATTAAAAATGTCATCACTGATAATGATAATAATTTCCTGATATCCACCCCATCTGCGCAAGAAGTCAAAGACAGTGCCTTCTCTATTGATTCTGATAGTGCTCCTGGTCTGATGGCCTTAGTGGAAAATTCTACCAATCTGTTTGGTCTGTGGTTGACAATGATATTCATAGAGCAGTGGTGGCCTTTTTACATGGGGCTGTTTTACCTAGATTTTTTTCTCATACCTGCCTAGTTATGCTCCCAAAAGTGGATTCTCCCCAAATCTTCTCAGATATTAGACTAATTAGCCTTTGTAATGGTACCGGAAAAATCATTGCCAAAGTTATCAATGCTAGACTTAACTCCCTCTTGCTTAAAATCATCTCTACAAACCAAAGTGGTTTTATGAAAGGTAGAGACATCACTGAAAACATACTTCTGGCCCAGGAAATTGTTTCCGATAATAAGAAACCTATGAAAGGTGGCAACATAGTTATTAAACTTGACATGGCCAAAGCATATGATAGAGTCTCCTGGCCATATCTATGTTTCATGTTAAGACATCTAGTTTTTTCGGAGGAATGGATTAATCTTATATATAGATTCATTTCTAATAACTGGTACTCTTTGACAGTCAATGGTAGCAGACGTGGCTTCTTTAAATCCAGCAGAGGTCTTAGGCAAGGTGATCCTTTGTCCCCTTCTCTCTTTGTCCTCAATGCTGAATATTGTCTCAAATGCTCATTGCTCTCCTAAACAATAGGAGATTCCACGGGTTCTACATGAAGAGATAAGGCCCTCAAGTTAACCATCTGGCCTTTGCTGATTATACTATTCTCTTCACTAGTGGTGAAAAACACTCCCTTCAGCTTATACTAAATATTTTGAATACATATGAAACTGTTTCTGGACAATTGATAAACAAGAATAAAAGATTCTACTCCATGGCTGAGAATACTCCTTAGAGCACTATCAGAAGAGTGGGAAGAATTCTTGGTATGAGGTTTGATAAACTCCCCATGAGGTACCTAGGCTACCCTATCTATTATGGGAGAAAGGAGATCTCTATCTTTGCAGATATGGTTACTAAAATCATCAACAGAGTTAGAGGTTGGCACCTAAAGTTTCTATCTAGTGGGGGCAGGGCTGTCCTCATTAGACATGTTCTCCTAGCTATCAATACTCACACGCTAGCAGCTGTTCATCCTCCTAAAGGGTCTCTAGATATGATTGAGAAGCTCATAGCTAGATTTTTTTGGTCTGGCCAAGAAGAGGGGGGAATATACCACTGGGTCTTCTGGTCTAACTTATGCTATCCTCATGAAGAGGGGGGAGTTAATTTCGGAAGGCTTGAAGATATTAATCAGGCTTTCACGGCTAAGCAATTGTGGAATCTGAGAACTAGTAATTCCATATGGTCTCAATTCATGAAAGTCAAATACTTTGGCAATGGGCATCCAGTCAACCTTCCGTGGAGGAATGGGCAATCGCATAGTTGGAAGGCCATGTGTAAGTTAAAGAGTGATCTGGAGCCTTGTATCCAATAGCATTTGAAAAAAGGAAATATCAGTTTTTGGTTTGACAACTGGTCCAAGCTTGGTCCTCTGCACAATAAAGTTGAAGAAGTTATTGGTCTGGATAATATCAAGGTCAATGAAGTCCTTAAAGAAGGTCTCTGGGACTAGTCCACTCTAAGCATCCAACCTTCTGATAATGTGAAAGACCAGATTTGAGCTCTCCGAATCAATCTTCTTCCTGATGAAAGTGACTCCCCAATCTGGAATAAAACTCAAAATGGAAAGTTCTCCACAGCTTCGGCCTGGCAAAATATAAGACAAAGGAAACATTTTTCAAATTTTGATAGCATGATCTGGCACAAAAATGTGCCTTTTAAAATGGCATGCATTACTTGGATAGCTGTCCATGACAGAATTTCCACGGATGATAGAATTAAAAAATTTGGCACTAACATTGTTTCTAAGTGTTGTTGTTGTACAGGCTTAAATATGCAACTTGCAAAAGAGTCTGTTCAACATTTTTTCATTAGTGGACAATATGCGCAACTCATATGGGACTATTATGCTGGCAGGATTGGTATTGTATACAGGGGAGTTTCACTTAGAAACTTACTTGTAAATTACTGGAATTATAACACTGCTAACTCTGTAGCTGCCTATATTTGCAGGATACTTCCACCTATAGTAATATGGGAGTTATGGAGGTCAAGGTGAAGCTCTAAATATGAAATGGATAGGCCAGCGGTTGCAAGATCAATCTCACTAATCAACTTCCACATCATACAGATTGTCAAAGCTCAATTCAGAAAATTGGATCTCAACTACATTGGGAGAACCTATGTAGAATCTGGGAACTACCTCTAATAGAAACTAATACCTATGTGGTGAAATGGATTAAACCTCCTATCCTATTCGTGAAACTTAACAGTGATTGCTCATGTAGGAATGGTGAATGTGGAGGAGGGGGTAGTGAGGGACAATCTGGGCAAATTTATAATGGCCTACTCCATTCCACTAGGGCAAGGTACAAGCAACTGAGCTGAGGCATGTGCTTTCTTGTTTGGGATCAAGTGGTGTATTGAAAAAAGGTTCAACTTAATCATGGGGGAAACGAATTCAATGCTACTGCAAAACTGCATCTCTAGCAACTGGACCATACCATGGAGAATCAAAGAAGCAGCCCAAGATATTAAGAAACTCATTAATAGACAAGGTATATTCACTAATCATTGTTTTAGAGAGGCCAACCAAGTCGTGGATATGATGGCATCTCTAAGCCACAATCAGGAGAACCACTACATCTGCACAAATTTCTTCTCTTTGCCTAGTCAGATTAAAGGTCTTTTGAACACAGATAGATGGCATATGCCTTCATTTCGAGTCAAGAAGAGGAAACCAAGCATGCTCACCTACGAGCCACCTTGAGTTTCCAGTTTTATGCCGATTTTTTGGGGTCAACAAGCTTGTCCATAGATAGGAAATATTCTGTCTACAAACCTTGAGCCTTGCTAGTACAAGCTCCAAAATGTATATGAAGGTAAGGTCTAGTCCTCCTTCGGCAACATCTTTTTGAACACCGTTGCAATAAAATCGTGACTCGTGGTTGTAGTTAAAAAAATACCATTACACCAAGCATATGATCCCCCACTCCTTGTGGATTGAGGGAATAATTTGGTTTAATGCATGTGATAACAAAAGTGATTTTAGTAAAGAAATTCACATAATTTATACAATATTTATTATATTAATTGATAACTATTCGTTGGAATTCTCGAATAATTGTAGTCTACTCTAACTAAGTTCCAGCAATCGATAATAGCATAACACCAAAAGTAGTTATTTGAAGTGTAAATCTTTCATATTCTAATTAGTAATTTGATATCTAAAATCACTCTTTCAAAGGTTAGGCAAAATATAAATTAATCCTCAAAAATGCTTTTTATATTGATTACTTGCTTAGCTTCTCTCTGAAAATACTTTTTTTCAAAAAGCATTTTAAATAAAAAAAAAATTCAAAATAAATTGATTTTCCAACTTGGCCAAACATGCTATCAAGTAGCTAAAGGTTTGTTAGGATCGAAAAAGTTAGGTGTCATGTGGAAGCTAACAAAGCAAACCTTGAACAATGATAAATCAAACACAAAAGAAAAATCTACCAAAAGAGACACAAACATTTAACGGGTTCAAGGTTTGTTTTGCTAGCTTTCGCATAACACATGTTTTTTTCGGTCCTAACAGTGGTATCATAGCCTTGGTTATTTATCCGGGTTGTTACAGAATGGAGGCTAATATGAGCAAGATGATATGTTTAAATGGGAGAAATTATAATGTTTGGAGAAGCAAGATGAAAGATTTGTTGTTCGTGAATAAGATGCATCTACCCGTTTTTGCAGCCTATAAAATCGAGAGTATATCTGATAAAGATTGTGATTTCGAGCACCAACAAGTATGTGGATATATACAACAATGGGCTGAAGATAATGTTCGCAACCATATTGTGAACGAGATATATGCGAGATCATTGTGAGAAAAGCTAGAGGCTCTTTATGCTTCAAAAACTAGGAACAACAAGTTGTTCTTGCTAAAGCAATTGCTGACCTTTAAATACAAAGAAGGCAACCCTATCCTTGATCACATAAATGATTTTCAGGGCGTCCTTGATCAACTATCTGGAATGGGAGTTAATTTTGATGATGAGATACAAGGACTTTGGCTTCTTAATACTCTGTCTGACTCTTGGGAAACTCTTCGTGTTTCTTGACAAATTCAGCTTCTAGAGGTAAGGTGGCCATAGAATATGCCAAGAGTGGTGTGTCGAACGAGGAAGGAGAAAATCTCAAGGTTCATCCTCATAAGTAGATATCTTGGTTACACAAGACCGGGGGAGAGATAGAACAAGAGGCTCGAGGAATAGAGGTAAAAGCAGAAGCAAGTCAAGGTCCAAATACAATAATATTACATGCAACCACTGTGGCAAGAAAGGACATATCAAAAGGTTTTGCCACAAGTTATTGCAAGACATTAGAGAAGGAAAGAAAGTTAAAAATAACGAGAACAATGTTGCTGCTATTGTTCGAGATGAACTTCTTTTTGCTTATGATGAAAATGTGTCACGACCCGAATTTTCCATCTTCGGGATCGTGATGACGCCTAATATTGAACTCGCTAGGCAAACCAACATTAGAATTTATTACACTTTTTTTCCTTTTGTTTGTGCATGTTTATGTTACAACCCATATCCACATGTGTTAGTTCATGCCATATATTAGTTAACATAAATCCAAGAAGGAATTATCTTTGAGATGATAAGAAGTCAATCCTATTGGTCTTAAGTAATACAAGAGTGTATAAGGGTGATTAACAAGTATTAGAAGTTAAATTAATCAAGGATGTTGTAACTCATATTTTCAGGTAAATCTAGCGGTGATTAATACATTCAAGAGGTCATGTATTAAGGTATTTTAATCATATAATATCCGTATCATAAGTCTTGAAGTCAAACGAGTTATGAAACAAAAGTCGACAAAAGTTGTCGCAACTTAGGTTCATAATTTTACTTAAACATTAGGTCAAATATTTCTAATCTTTTCTCATAATTTACAAGGAATTACGGGGTAATCTACCAACCAAATTAAAGATCTATGAGTCTAGTTTCCAACGCATTAAACCGTTCATCGATACGATCTCGGAGTAGAGAGATATTCACATTTTTACAAGACTACGCCAAGCACCTCTCTATGGGGCCCACTAAGACGGTTTAAGATATTTGGACCTATATAGGATGCCTCCAACCCATTTTAAGTCATTTCTTCTCACTATTTTCAGACCTTAGAACCCTAGTAACATCCTCTCAAGGTTCTCTCAAGATTCAAGACTCAAAAAAGGGCAAACAACACAAAACAAGTGTCGGGAATTCTGTGGCGCTAGTAAGTCTCTTGTTCTTCTTCTTGTTGCTCATTTTTGTGTCGTTACAGCTCGTGTGGGAGGTTGTTTTAAAGGTTTTATGTTCTTTAAATACTCCCTCATATTCTTAGTATCAATCCTAGGTGATTTCAAGCCTTCTAAAGTGATTCTAGTGCCGAAAAACACTAATTGATTGCTAGTTTCGCTTTTTTGTTGTTGTGGCAGCATTGGAGGGATATTTCATGAAAATTTAAGGTCAAATTGGAGTTGTTCTTTCTGTATAAAGGTAAGTAACCTCTTACTCTATATGTATTTAAGATTATCCAAGTTGCGTCTAAGCCATTGAAGCTAGAACTTGTGAAATATATATCGAAAGGCTTGGTAGTAATGTTATTGTTTTGTGGACTGTTTTGTGTTGCTGTTGGGCTGTGTATTTTACTACTATTTTGTGGAGTTTTGGAGAAGTAAGGGTGTGGATAAACACTATGTATATGTAGGGTTGTGGGATGATAGTTATTCATAACATTTTCGGGTCGTTTGACACAACTACGGTGGTCGTCGTATGTATGGAGTGATTAGGCTGTGCGTGGACTATTTTGGGAGGCTCAATATGTTTATTATTGATGTTGTTTGGGCTTTTTGGTGACTGATTTTAATGGTGTGAAGTCCTATATATAGGGGAGGTGCTGTCCGTTTCATCGTAAAATAGGTTGTGGTCGATACATAATAGTTATGACGCTTAAATGATAACGATAGTATCGTTTCTCTTATTGTAGACTAAGGAGTTTTGACAATTGCATAGATTGAGATTGGGGAAGTATATACAAGGTATGTGAGGCTATCCCTTTCCTTCTTTTGCACGACTCCGATTGTACATAATGTAATGAATGAGCTTCCAAGATACTCTACTCTTAGAAGCTAGCAGTACTTACATTGTTTTCCCTCTTATGGAACGATTGATGTTAATGTTGATTCTCTTATTCTTATGTTATCAATGTTGTTGGTACTTCCTGATTCTTATAAGGTTCATAGTGAAAAGTTAGTCCTAATAACGTGTACAGAGGATACCGACCTTACGTCACTCCGAAAGGTTTAGAATGTGATTCCATGAGTCGAGCATGCATTATATATATGTATCTATTTTACTCTACCGAGCCACACTATAGTTGGCCGGGTATGGCACCTATTGTGCAACCACTGATTAGTTGGGTTTTACTGAGCTCCACGTGGCCGGGTACGATTCTACCGAGCCTTATGATGGTCGGGTACGTTTTTTACCGAGCCTATTATGGCCGGGTACGATATGATGATGATGATGCCCACAGAGGCGAATGTTTTAAAGGTTTATGTATTTATACATATGTATCATGCATTTCATGTCAGTAGCCCTCAGACATCTAGGGTTGTTACCTTCTTCCTGAATCTAGATCATGCGTAGAGTTGAGTCGTAAGTGTTTGTCTCTAATATTCACCTTGTTTTCTTTCAGCGATGCCTTCGACTAGGAAGCAAACAATTAGTAGACGGCTTGATACAACTGCGGGAGAGTGTACTAGTTAGGTGCCCCAAGCCAGAGCAGGCCAAAGTGAGGCTCAGAGTGAGATGCCGTCTCATACCTCATCTACCCCGTCTCCTCCAGAGGATATTAGGAGGCACCCAACACCTCCAGTTCCTCCGTCTGGCACTACAGACCAGGATATGCGGAGTGCCTTGCAGTTATTGACTAGCTTAGTAGCTGCTCAGGCTCAGAGGCAGAATACAGGTGCTGCTGAGAAACCAGTTTGTACGAGAGTTCGTGATTTTATTAATTTAGACCCTCCAGTGTTTACCGGATTAGACCCCAAGGAGGACCCGCAGACTTTTATTGACCAGGTTCATCGTACACTTCGGGTTATGCATGTTAGTGATACAGAGGTAGTAGAGTTGGCTTCTTATCGGCTACGGGGTTTAGCGGTTTTCTGGTATGATAGTTGGGAGAGATCCAGGGGTCCGAACTCTCCTCCGGCTGTGTGGATGGAATTTTCTGAGGCCTTTCTTAGTCACTACTTGCTAGTTGAGATACGACGAGCTAGAGCTGAAAAGTTCTTGAACCTTAGACAAGGTAATATGAGTGTGCGAGAGTACAGTATGCAGTTTGATTCTTTGGCAAGGTATGCTCCCCATATGGTGGCCGAGATGAGTGATAGGGTGCATATGTTCGTGAATGGGTTGGGACCACATCTAATAAATGAGTGTACGACAGCCTCCTTGGTGGAGGGCATGGATATTTCCCGTATTCAAGCTTATGCCCAGACCCTAGAGGATCGTAAGTGCCAGCAGAGGGCAGTTAGGGAGCAGGATAGGGGCCAGCATAAGAGGGCGAGATTTGCAGGGTATTCTGATGACTTCAGAGACAGCGTCAGGCCACAGTTTTCGAGGAGTTCGGCGCCACCTGTAGCTAGTGCTCCTCCACAGTTTCAGAGGCCTCGATATGATCTATCCTATTCTGGTCCAGGTCAGAGTTCGCGGGCATCTGGCTCGCAACATCACAGGGATACTATTCAGATGAGACCCCCAACACCACATTGTGATCAGTGCGGCAAGGCCTACTTTGGGCTGTGCCGTCGAGGTTCTGATGCGTGCTATTCGTGCGGACAGCCTGGCCATATGATGCAGGATTGTCCTAATAGAGGAGGTGATGGTATGGCTCAGCCGACTGGATCTGTGTCTGGTTCTTCCTTATCAGTTCGACCTCCAGCACGGGGTTTTCAGCAGTCGACAAGTCGTGGTAGGGGTAGAGGTGCGGTGCCGAGTTCGAGTGGTGCTCAAAATTGAACCTATGCTCTAGTAGGTCGACAGGATCTCGAGTTGTCTCCAGATGTTGTTACAGGTATTATATCTGTGTTTTCTTATGATGTATATGCGCTGATTGATCCGGGATCTACATTATCATATGTTACACCCTTTGTGGCTAATAAGTTTGGCATTGAACCTGAATTGATAAGTAAACCCCTTGCGGTATCTACTCCGATAGGAGATTCTGTGATTGCTAGAAGGGTATATAGAGGTTGCAGTGTGATGATTTGTAGTCGTCAAACCTCGGCAAATTTATTTGAGTTAGAAATGGTTGATTTTGATGTGATAATGGGAATGGACTGGTTGACCTCATGCTATGCAAATGTTGACTGCCGTACGAAGATGGTTAGGTTCCAATTTCCGGGTGAACCCATCATTGAATGGAAATGGAACATTGCTACACAGAAAGGTAGGTTTATTTCCTATCTTAAGGCAAGGAAAATGATCTCAAAAGGTTACATTTATCATCTCGTTCACGTTAGGGATGCGGAGGCGAAGCCGCCTACTCTACAATCAATCCCGTGGTCAACAAATTTCCAGATGTTTTCCCAGATGAACTCCCAGGCCTTCCTCCTGAAAGGGAGATTGAATTTAGCATTGATGTGTTGCCTGACACTCAACCGATCTCTATCCCTCCATACAGAATGGCCCCAACAGAGTTGCGAGAGTTGAAGGTGCAGTTGAAGGACTTGCTGAATAAGGGCTTCATTAGGCCTAGCACCTCACCTTGGGGTGCTCTATTCCTATTCGTGCGTAAGAAAGACGGGTCATTACGGATGTGTATCGACTATCGACAGTTGAATAAGTCTACTATAAAGAACAAGTATCCACTTCCAAGAATTGATGACCTGTTTGACCAACTCCAGGGTTCCAAGTATTTCTCCAAGATTGATTTACGTTCAAAGTATCATCAGGTGAGGGTTAAGGAGAAGGATATTCCAAAGACGGCCTTCCGGACAAGATACGGGCACTTTGAGTTCTTGGTGATGTTGTTCGGGCTAACAAATGCCCCAGCAGCTTTTATGGATCTCATGAATACTATATTTAGGCCCTATCTTGATGTGTTCGTGATTGTATCCATTGATGACATTCTAGTATATTCTCGTTCGGAGGCGGAACATGAGGGCCACTTGCGGATAGTATTACAGACGCTTCAGGATCGTAAGTTATATGCTAAGCTCTCCAAATGTGAATTTTGGCTGAACTCAGTAGCGTTCCTTGGCCATGTGATATCTGACGAGGGTATTAGTGTCGACACTCAGAAGATCGATGCAGTAAAGAATTGGCCGAGACCTACAACACCATCAGAAGTCCGCAGCTTCCTAGGGCTACCAGGATATTATAGGCGGTTTGTGGAAGGGTTTTCCTCTATATCATCACCATTGACTAAGTTAACACAGAAAGTTACCAAGTTCCAGTGGTCTGACACTTGTGAACGTAGTTTTCAGGAGCTGAAGAATCGATTGACATCCGCACCAGTGCTCACTTTTCCTGAAGGAACAGAAGGTTATGTGGTATATTGTGATGCCTCAGGTATAGGTTTGGGGTGCATATTGATGCAGCATGGGAAGGTGATTGCTTATGCATCAAGACAATTGAAGAAGCATGAAAAAAATTATCCAACTCATGATTTGGAATTGGCTGCAGTAATATATGCTTTGAAGATATGGCGGCACTACTTATACGGCGTCCATGTTGACATCTACATAGATCACAAGAGTTTACAATACATCTTCAAGCAGAAAGAGTTGAATTTGAGGCAACGTAGGTGGCTTGAATTATTGAAAGACTACGACGTCGAGATATTGTATCATCCCGGTAAAGCCAATGTTGTGGCAGACGCTCTCAGCCGTAAATCAATGGGAAGCTTAGTACATATTGAGGTAGGTAGATGGGGGTTGACTAAAGAGCTTCATCAGCTAGCCAATATGAGAACTAGATTGTTAGACTCTGATGACGGAGGTGTTACTGTACAGAATAAATAAGAATCATCTTTGGTAACCGAGGTAAAAGCACGACAATATGAAGATCATATCTTAGTACGATTAAGAGAGAGCATTAAGCAGTGTAAAAGTATGGCTTTTGAGATGGAAGAGATGGGGCACTGAGATACCAGGGCCGATTATGTGTGCCTAATGTGGCAGGGTTGCGAGAGAAGATTATGAATGAGATTCATCAATCCCGATATTCCATCCATCCCGGCTCGACAAAGATGTATCATGATGTCAAGGAGCAGTATTGGTGGGATAACATGAAGAAGTCTATTGCAGAATTTGTAGCCCAGTGTCCCAATTGTCAACAAGTAAAGATAGAACATCAGAAACCCAGTGGATTGCTTCAGAATATAGAGATTCCTACCTGGAAATGGGAGGTGATTAATATGGACTTCATTATTGGATTACCTCGCTCTTATCATAAGTTTGACTCCATCTGGGTGATAATTGATCGACTTACAAAATGTGCCCATTTTCTGCCAGTTAAGACAACTTATACGGCTGAAGATTATGCGAAGTTGTATATCAAGGAGATTGTTAGGCTTCATGGTGTGCCGGTATCTATTATATCAGACCGAGGAGCTCAATTTACAGCTAACTTTTGGAGGTCTTTTCAGAAGGGTTTAGGCACACAAGTGAATCTCAGCATTGCATTTCATCCGCAGACTGAAGGACAGGCTGAACGTACCATTCAGACACTGGAAGATATGCTACGAGCATGTGTTCTAGATTTTAAGGGAAATTGGGATGACCATCTTCCACTCATAGAATTCGCCTACAATAATAGCTACCATTCCAGTATTAAAATGGCCACATACGAGGCACTGTACGGGAGAAGATGTAGATCACCAGTTGGATGGTTCAAAGTCGGTGAAACAGAATTATATGGGGCAGATTTGATTCACCAAGCTATTGAGAAGGTGAAAGTGATACAAGAGCGATTGAGGACGGCACAAAGCAGGCAAAAATCTTATTCTGATGACCGACGTCGTGATCTGGAGTTTGAGGTTGGTGATTGGATTTTCCTGAGGAACTCACCAATGAAGGGTATTATGCGTTTTGGGAAGAAAGGTAAGCTAAGTACAAGGTATATCGGGCCATATAAAATTCTTCGACGGATTGGACAAGTTGCTTATGAGTTAGAATTTCCATCCGAATTGGAATTTGTCCACCCGGTATTCCATGTATCTATGTTGAGGAAATGTATTGGAGACCCTTCTCGAGTCATCCCTATCAAAGATGTACAAGTTACAGAGGACCTATCATATGAAGAAGTGCCAGTGGCGATATTAGATCGACAAGTCCGCAAGCTGAGAACAAAAGATGTAGCTTCCGTCAAAGTATTGTGGAGGAACAAAAATATGGAAGAAATGACATGGGAAGCAGAAGAGGAGATGAAGTCTAAATACCCTTACCTATTCCAGAATGAAGATAACAAGGATGCTGGTGGAAGACAGGATACATTGGAAGGTGAAACGGCTCTATGAGGTAAGCAATAATTTGAGAATACTCCTCCTTAATACAAAATGGTGATATGTAGATAATGTAAATATGCATAATGCTTTGTGTAGCCTTGTGAAGCCATATGTTGGGCTTAATTGCTTGCAAGTTTTGCTAGTGACCATTTTATAGGGGAAAATTGATCGAAAATTTCCATTGGAATCCACGATGATTTAAACTCCCCATGAACCCTTACATTCGAGGACGGAATGTTCCTAAGGGGGGGAGGGTGTTACAACCCATATCCACATGTGTTAGTTCATGCCATATATTAGTTAACATAAATCCAAGAAGGAATTATCTTTGAGATAATAAGAAGTCAATCCTATTAGTCTTAAGTGATACAAGAGTGTATAAAGGTGATTAACAAGTATTAGAAGTTAAATTAATCAAGGATGTTGTAACTCGTATTTTCAGGTAAATCTAGCGGTGCTTAATACACTCAAGAGGTCATGTATTAAGGTATTTTAATTATATAATATCCGTATCATAAGTCTTGAAGTCAAACGAGTTATGAAATAAAAGTCGACAAAAGTTGTCTCAACTTAGGTTCATAATTTTACTTAAACATTAGGTCAAATGTTTCTAATCTTTTCTCCTAATTTAAAAGGAATTACGGGGTGATATACCAACCAAATTAAAGATCTATGAGTCTAGTTTCCAACGCATTAAACCGTTCATCGATACGATCTCGGAGTAGAGAGATATTCGCATTTTCGCGAGACTGCGCCAAGCACCTCTCTATGGGGCCCACTAAGGCGGTTTAAGATATTTGGACCTATATAGGATGCCTCCAACCCGTTTTAAGTCATTTCTTCTCACTATTTTCAGACCTTAGAACCCTAGGAACATCCTCTCAAGGTTCTCTCAAGATTCAAGACCCAAAAAAGGGCAAACAACACAAATCAAGTGTCGGGAATTCCGTGGCGCTAGTAAGTCTCTTGTTCTTCTTGTTGTTGCTCATTTTTGTGTCGTTCCAGCTCATGTGGGAGGTTGTTTTAAAGGGTTTATGTTCTGTAATGTCACGACCCAAACTGAAGGGCCATGACTAGCACCCGACCACACTTGCCGAGCACCAACGTACATTTCATCTAACCTTCATTATTATCTTTTAGGGCTGACGAGATCAATATAAATGGTAGACCTAGATCATGGACAACCAGCAATAAAATATGACGGCATGAACATACATAGCAGGGGATGACCAGACAATCAAGAAACTACATATAAGGTATGAGCTACCACGCTACTATGAAAGACTATACAACAAAAACTAGCCGACAAGGCATACCAAACTATACATGAGTCGACACCTGTCTATGAGCCTCTAAAGGAACATAAGTGCTGCAACATAGCCGGAACAGGGCCCCGACATACCCATAATGTCTATAACAAAAATGCATACCAAGACCAAGGCAAGTCCGGAGAAGGGATCTCGCCAATCACCGCTGAACTGGACAGCCTACTGTGGTGGGGGAGCTGCACCTGCCTGTCTATCAGGACCTGCAGCACGACATGCAGCGTCCACAAATAAAATGACGTCAGTACGAATAAAGTACTGAGTATGTAAGGAAAGGAACCATAAATACGATTAGTAATGTAAGCAAGGATAGAGAATATACAACCTGTAACATCTTAGTACCTGTGAGGGCTACTTACATGAAATGCATGATACATATGTATAAATACATAAACCCTTAAAACATTCGCCTCTGTGGGCATCATCATCATCATATCGTACCCGACCATAATAGGCTCGGTAAAAAAACGTACCCGGCCATAATAGGCTTGGTAAAAAATGTACCCGGCCATCATAAGGCTCGGTAGAATCGTACCCGACCACGTGGAGCTCGGTAAAACCCAACTGATCAGTGGTTGCACAATAGGTGTCGTACCCGGCCAACTATAGCGTGGCTCGGTAGAGTAAAATAGATACATATATATAATGCATGCTCGACTCATGGAATCACATTCTAAACCTTTCGGAGTGACGTAAGGTCGGTATCCTCTGTACACGTTATTAGGACTAACTCTTCACTATGAACCTTATAAGAATTAGGAAGTACCAACAACATTGATAACATAAGAATAAGAGAAGCAACATTAACATCAATCGTTCCATAAGAGGGAAAACAATATAAGTACTGCTAGCTTCTAAGAGTAGAGTATCTTGGAAGCTCGTTCATTACATTATGTACAAGCGGAGTCGTGCAAAAGAAGGAAAGGGATAGCCTCACATACCTTGTATATACTGCCCCAATCTCAAGCTATGCAATTGTCAAAACTCCTTAGTCTACAATAAGAGAAACGATACTATCGTTATCATTTAAGCGTCATAACTATTATGTATCGACCACAACCTATTTTACGATGAAACGGACAGCACCTCCCCTATATATAGGACTTCACACCATTAAAATCAGTCACCAAAAAGCCCAAACAACATCAATAATAAACATATTGAGCCTCCCAAAATAGTCCACGCACAGCCTAATCACTCCATACATACGACGACCACCGTAGTCGTGTCAAACGACCCGGAAATGTTACGAATAACTATCATCCCAAAACCCTACATATATATGGTGTTTCTCCACACCCTTCCTCCTCCAAAACTCCACGAAACAGTAGTAAAATACGCAGCCCAACAGCAACGCAAAGCAGTCCACAAAACAATAACATTACTACCAAGCCTTTCGATATATATTTCACAAGTTCTAGCTTTCAATGGCTTAGCCGAAACTTGGATAATATTAAATACATATAGAGTAAGAGGTTCCTTACCTTTATACAGAAAGAACAACTCCAATTTGACCTTAAATTTCCATGAAATATCCCTCCAATGCTGCCACAATAACAAAAAAGCGAAACTAGCGATCAATTAGTGTTTTTCGGCACTAGAATCACTTTAGAAGGCTTGAAATCACCTAGGATTGATATTAAGAACATGAGGGAGTATTTACAGAACATAAACCCTTATCCACGTGTGTTAGTTCATGCCATATATTAGTTGCAGCATTTATGTTCATTTAGAGGCTCATAGACAAGTGTCGACTCATGTATAGTTTGGTATGCCTTGTCGGCTGGTTTTTGTTATATAGTCTTTCATTGTAGTGCGGTAGCTCATACCTTATATGTAGTTTCTTGATTGTCTGGTCATCCCCTGCTATGTATGTTCATGCCGTCATATTTTATTGCTGGTTGTCCATGATCCAGGTCTACCATTTATATTGATCTCGTCATCCCTAAAAGATAATAATGAAGGTTAGATGAAATGTACGTTGGCGCTCGGCAAGTATGGTCGGGTGCTAGTCATGACCCTCCAGTTTGGGTCGTGACAGTTTAAGACCTAACAAAATGAACCAACAGAAATAAATGCAGAAGAAATAATTTAAAAGATTAACTTAGAACAATAACGAAATACGAAATAACATCCACCTAGGACTGGAGTCACAACTCACGAACTGTCTATGATTACTGCAAGTAATGGTTTGAAAGAAAAATATACATCTGTTTCGGAGGAAAAGTAAAAATAGAATACAGTAAAAGTGGAAGGGGACACCAGGGTCTGCAGACGCCTGCAGGACTACCTTGGGTCTCCTGAACGGAATGCAGCACTCTCGAACTCTGATCAGCCACTAGCTCCAAAATCTGCATAGGAAGTGCAGAGTGCATATCAGTACAATCGACCCCATGTACTAGTAAGTGTCGAGCCTAACCTCGACAAAGTAGTGACGAGGCTATGGCGGGGCATACAACATATACAACCTGCAATAGTTTATACTAAATAAGAAGGAAATACAAAGTGTAAATAAACAATAATTGGCACTAAGCAAATCCGAAATCCAACTGTTCTACTACTACTTTTCAGCTATAACCAATCCTTAGGGGTTTTTTCAATATCTCAGTAATAGACTTTCAATAGAAATAAATGCCAAGAAACATAACTGATACGGCGTGCATCCTGATCCCACGATATAAACAACATCCGTATCAATAATCCAACAATAACAGTATCAACATTCTTCCTTGTTCCTCCTTGTTGCGGCGCGCAACCCGATCCCACCAATGCCAAGAAACATAACTGATGCGGCGTCCATCCCGATCCCACCATATAAACAACATCAATATCAATAATCCAACAATATTAGTATCAACATTCTCCCTTATTCCTCCTTGTTGCGGCGCACAACGCGATCCCACCTGTCCTTCCTTATTATTCCTTGTTGCGGCGTGCAACCCGACCCCACCAGACAATTACTTTCCTCCCTTATTCCTCCTATTGTGGCGTGCAACCCGATCCTAACATATGTATATATCAACACTAATCATAAAGAGAAAATACAAAGTATTTCACAAGTTAATTCAATTTCCACATTTCTATACTTCAACTCGCACAATGGGATATTACTACGATTACGAACTTCACCCATAAAGGCTAATCAGCAAGACCAACCAAGATGCACCATAAGGCACCAACAACTCAATACAAGCTAATAGTGTAAATAAATGGAACCAAGAAATAATTAGATACTCCAAATACGAGGACAACAATTAATATGAAGCAATTAGGCATGGAGACATTTATGGAAAATAGCAATTAAAGCATGGAAACAGTTTAAGCAGGTAGCAATTAAGACAAGGAATGATATAATAGGAAACAAGGAAGGGGAACGAATTAAAAATGGAAATTTGGTGGCACATAGGTACTCGTCACCACACCTATACGCCACACACATGAGATTTCACATAGCACACAAGTCAGGGATTCCTATTCTCTCAAGTCAAGGTTAACCAAATACTTACCTCAAGCCAACGGGTAATTCAATGCTCAATCACCGCTTTACCTCTCGATTGCACCACCAATTCACTCGTATCTAGTCATAATTAATTCAATAACATCAATAAATGCTAAATAACCAATTCTAATGCATGAATATGAATTCCCAAATGTTTTCCCCAAAAAGTCAAAATTCGACCCCGGGCCTGCTTGATCAAAACTCGAAGTTCGAACCAAAACCCGACTACCTATTCACCCACGAACCCAAATATGCAATTTGTTTTGACATCCGACCTCAAATTGAGGTCCAAATCCCCAAAATTTGAAAATCCTAATTTCTACCCAAAAACACCCAATTACATGTAAAAAGATGAAGTAGATTGAAAGAAATGAGTTTGAAGTTGTCTACCTACGATTTGGGGACGAACTGTTCTTTGGAAAATCGCCTATGGGAGATTAAGGTTTGAAAAATTGAAATAATGAGTTGAAATCCCGTCAAAATCCCACTTAACATGTCGCAGATGTTGCAATTATGACATGAGCTTTGCAATTGCGAAGCTCGCAAATGCGAGACATGCTTTGCAATTGCGAACCTGCTGCATGTCTACTTCCTTCGCAATTGCGAGCTATTGGTCGCAATTGCGATGACTCCCCTTCCCTGATGGCTTCGCAATTGCGAAGAAAAGTTTGCAAATGCGAACAAGGAAGGCCTAGGCTTTCCTCGCAAATGCGATCAAGCTCTCGTAATTGCCAAGCCTGTTGGGCTCACAATTGCGAAGCCTGACCTCGCAATTGCAAGATTAGAGCCAGCAACACATACCCGTTGCAACAACAATTTTATCTAAGTCCAAACTCACCCCGTGGCCTATCCAAAACTCAACCGAGCCCTCGGGGATCCAAACCAAACATGCATGCAAGTCGAAAAATATCATATGGACTTGATCGTGTAATCAAATTAGCAAAATAACATCAACAACTACGAATTTAACCTCAAATTCATGAAATTCTTTAAGAAAATTGAAATTTCCATTTTCACAACTAAAGGTCTGATTCATACCAAATCAACTCCGATTCTAACCAAATTTCACAAATTTGACTTAATTATTATTTAAAACCTGTACCGGGCTCCGAAACCAAGATACGAGTCCGATACCATCAAGAACACACACCATTTCATTTCCAAAAGCCTTTATATTTTCCAGCAAATAATTTCTTTAAAAATTCTTTTCTCGAGCTAGGGACCTCGAAATTCGATTCCGAGCTTACGCCCAAGTCCCATATTTTACTACGGACCCTACGGGATTGCCAAATTAGGGGTCCGGGTCCGTTTACCAAAAATGTTGACTGAAGTCAACTTTAACCAATTTTAAAGGCCAAATTCATTATTTTTCTTAAGTTTCACATAAAAGCTTTCCGGAAATGCGTTCGGACTACACACGCAAATCGAGATAAAACAAAAGGAGGTTTTTAAGGCCTCGGAACACAAATTTGACTTCTAAAACAAGAGATGACCTTTTGGGTCATCATATTCTCCACCTCTAAAATAACTGTTTGTCCTTGAACGGACATAGAAATGTACCTGAGTCGGTGAAAATAGGGATATCGGCTCCGCATATCAAACTTGGACTCCCAGGTCACTGCCTCAATAGGCTGACCTCTCCACTGCACATGAACTGAAGGGAAACTCTTCGATCTCAACTAACGAACCTACCGGTCTAGAATAGCTATCAGCTCCTCCTCATAGGTCAAGTCCTTGTCCAACTGGACAGTGCTGAAGTCTAACACGTGGGATGGATCGTCGTGATACTTCCGAAGCATGGACACATGAAACACTGGATGCACAACTGATAAACCCGATGACAATGCAAGTCTGTAAGCCACCACTCCCACTCAATCAAGAATCTCAAAAGGACCAATGAACCTAGGGCTTAGCTTGCCCTTCTTCCCAAATATCATCACGCCCTTTATGGGCGACACCCGAAGCAACCCTCGCTCTCCAATCATGAATACCACATCACCAACCTTACGGTCGGCATAACTCTTTTGCCTGGACTAAGCTATACGAAGCCTATCCTGAATGATCTTAACCTTGTCCAAGGAATCTTGGACTAAATCCGTACCAACAATCGAGCCTCTCCCGACTCAAACCACCCAACCGATGATCGACGACGTCTACCATATAATGCCTTATAGGGAGCCATCTGAATGTTCGACTGATAACTATTGTTGTAGGCAAACTTCGCTAATGCCAAGAACTGAAGAACCTCCAAAGTCAATAACACATGCTCGGAGCATATCCTCCAAAATCTAAATAGTACGCTCGGACTGTCCATCCGTCTGAGGATGAAATGCTGTGCTCAACTCGAACCGAGTACCTAACTCACACTGAACCGCCCTCTAGAAATGCGAAGTAAATTGCGTACCTCGGTTGGAAATGATAGACAAGGGCATACCATCAATACGAACAATATCCCGGATATAGATCGCAACTAACCTCTCTGAATAATAAGAGACTTCCACAGGAATGAAATGCGCTGACTTGGTCAGTCTATCAACAATAACCCATACCACATCGAACTTTCTCTGAGTCCGTGGGAGTCAAACAACCAAGTCTATAGTGATACCCTCCCACTTCCACTTAGGTATCTCAATCTACTGAAGCAGACCACCATACCTCTAATGCTCGCACTTTACCTGCTGACAATTCAAACACCGACCTACATACGCAACAATATCCTTCTTCATCCTCCTCTACCAATAATGCTGCCACAAGTCCTGATACATCTTAGCGGCACCCGGATGAATGAAATACCGGGTACTATGGGCCTTCTCTAGAATCAACTCAAGAAGTCCATCCATATTAGGCAGACTACGACCCTGCATCCTCAAAACATCATCATCTCCAACTGTGACCTACTTGGCACCACCGTGTCGCACTGTGTCCCTAAGGGCAAGCAAGTGAGGGTCATCATACTGCCGATCTCTGATATGCTCAAATAATGAAGACTGAGCGACTGTACAAGCCAAAACACGATTGGGCTCAGAAACATCCAACCTTACAAACCGATTGGCTAAAGTTTGAACATCCAAAGCAAGCGGTTTCTCACCGACCGAAATATACGCAAGGCTGCCCATACTAGATGACTTCCTAATCAAAGAATCAACCACTACATTGGCCTTCCCCGGATGATAGAAGATGGTGATATCATAATATTTCAATAGCTCCAACCACCTTCTCTGCCTCAAATTGAGCTCTTTTTGCTTGAACAAATACTGCAAACTCTTGTGATATGTGAACACCTCACATGACACGCCATATAAGTAATGTCTCTAAATCTTCAGTGCGTGAATAATGGCTGCTAACTCCAAATCATGAACTAGATAATTCTTTTGCTGAATCTTCAACTGTCGCGAAGCATATGCAATAACCTTGCCATTCTGCATCAACACCGCACTATGTCCAATACGAGATGCGTCACAATATACTGTATGTAGCCCTGAACCTTTAGGCAAAACCAACACCGGTGCCGTAGTCAAAGCTATCTTGAGCTTCTGAAAGCTCACCTTACATTCGTCCGACCACCTAAACTGGGCACCCCTCTAGGTTAACCTGGTCATCGGGGCTGCTATAGATGAAAACCCCTCCACAAACCAAAGGTAATAACCCGCCAAACCCAAGAAACTCTGGATCTCTATAGTTGATGTGGGTCTAGGCCAGTCCTTGACTGCCTCTATCTTCTTCGGATCCACTTGATTCCCTCTGCTGATACAACATGACCTAAGAAAGCAACTGAACTCAACCAGAAGTCACACTTCGAAAACTTAGCATACAACTGACTGTCTCTCAAAGTCTGAAGAGCGACTTGAAGATATTGCTCATGCTCCTATCGACTGCGGCAATAGATCAAAATATCATCAATGAAGACAATCACAAAGGAATCCAGATAAGGCTTGACCACCTGGTTCATTAAATCCATAAAAGTTGATGGGGAATTTGTCAACCCAAATGACATCACTAAGAACTCATAATGCCCGTACCGAGTGCAAAAAGCTGTCTTAGGGACATCAGATGCCTTAATCCTTAACTGATGGTCGCCAGATCTCAAATTAATATTTGAAAACACTTTGGCACCCTGAAGCGGATCAAACAAATCATCATTCCTCGGCAATGGATACTTGTTCTTGATGGTGACTTTATTCAACTGCCGATAATCTATGCACATCCTCATCGACCCATCCTTCTTCTTAACGAACAACACTGGCGCACCCCAAGGCGAGACACTAGGTCTAATAAAGCCTTTATCCAGCAAGTCCTGCAACTGTTCTTTCAATTAATTCAACTCTTGCAGGGCCATACAATATGGCGAAATAAAAATGGGCTGAGTGTCCGGAGCCAAATCAATGCAAAAGTCAATATCCCTGTCGGGTGGCATTTCCGAAAGTTCTGCAGGAAATACCTTTGGAAACTCCCGAACAACTGGCACATAATCCATAGAAGGAACCTCAGCACTAGAATGACGAACATAAGCCAAATAATCTAAACATCCCTTATCGACCATACACCGAGCCTTCATATAAGAAATGACCCTACTAGTAGAATGACCAGGAGTCCTTCTCCACTCCAATCGAGGCAACCCTATCAAGGCCAAGGTCACGGTCTTGGCATGACAACCCAATATATTGTGGTAAGGTGATAGCCAATCCATCCCTAGAATAATATCGAAATCAACCACATCGAGGAGTATGAGGTCTACTCTAGTCTCAACACTCCCAATAACAACCATGCCCGAACGATAGACACGATCTACAATAATAGAATCACCCACTGGCATAGACACATATACGGGAGAAATCAAAGAATCATGGGGCATAACCAAATATGAAGAAAAATAAAAAGACACATACGAGTACGCAGACCCTGGATCAAATATAACTGAAGCATCTCTACTACAAACCAAAATAGTTCCTATGATAACAACATCATAGGACTCAGCCTCAGGCCTGGCTGGAAAAGCATAACATTGGGTCTGGGCCCCACCACCCTGAACTATATCTCTGGGACGGCCTCCTGCTGGCTGGCCTCTACCCCTAGCGGCCTGGCCTCCACCTCTAATGGCTTGACCTCCACCTCTAATGGGCTGACCCCTACCTATGGCTCCCTAACCCTTGCCTCTAGCTAGCCAGGTGGGTGGTGCCGAAATCATGGCATGAGAACTCTGCTGCTGCGACCGAACGCCCACTAATCTCGGACAAGCCCTCCGGATATGACCATACTCACCGCACTCAAAACATCCTCCTGAATGATGCGGCTGAGGAAACTGAGACTGACCCTGGCGGGCGCTGACCATGATAATACCTCTAAAGAAGAGGTGCTCTGATAGGAGCTGGCTGTCCTGAAGCAGGTACATAAGAACCACCCCCCGAAGCTCTGTGAGATGCCTGAAGTGATGAGTGAAACGGCCTAGGAGGATAACCCCTACCAAAAGAATCCATGCCTCCAGACGAGGCACCATTGAACCTACCCGAATGACGAGGCCTCTTGTCAGACCCCTGACCACTCCCCTGAAATAGAACTGCTTCAACTCATCGGGCCACATTGGCCGTATCTTGGAAAGAAATCTCGCTCCCTATCTCCTTAGCCATCTGCAATCTTATAGGCTGAGCGAGTCACTCAATAAACCTCCTCACCCATTCTCTCTCTCTCTCTCTCTCTCTCTCGATGGGAAGTATAAGAAGAGCATGATGGACCAAGTCAATAAATTTGGTCTCATACTTCGTGTCGGTCATAGAACCTTGCTGGAGACGCTTAAACTGCCTCCGATAGTTCCCCTATGAGTGACGGGAAGAAACTTCTCCAGAAATAGCTGAGAAAACTGATCCCAAGACAATCAGGCGACCCAACTGGTCTAGCCAAACAAAAATCCCTCCACCATTTCTTGGCGGAACCTGATAAGCGAACAGCAGCAAAGGTGACCCTATTGGTCTCCACTATCCCCATGTTCTGAAGAACCTCATGACAACTATCCAAGCAGTCTTGGGGATCCTCTGAAGATTTACTGCCATAGGTAGTAGTAAAAAGAGCTTAGTGAACCTGTCCAATCTCCACAAAGCATCTAAAGACATAGCTGATCTATCACCGGTCTAAGCTATAACAACCGGTGGAACTACCCAAATTGGCTGAGCTGGGGGAGTCTGAAATTATGGAGCCATCTGCCCCGGAGTGCGAGTAGAGGGAGTCTGTGCTCCTCCCCAGCCTGAGAGACGACTGGTTCCACATGAAGTATGCCTGCCTGAGTGACACTCTCCATAAGGCCCACTAGACGGACCAGAGCATCCTGGAGTACTGGAGTAGCTATGAACCCCTCTGGGACCTAAGCTGGTCCCGCTAGAACGGTCTGGGCCGGAACCTCATCATCAAACCCAACCTAAGGCTCCGCCGCTGGTGTTATTGCTCTGGGCTGTGCTCTGCCCTTGCCTTAGCCTCTAGCACGGCCTCAACCTCATCCTCTACCCCTCGTAGGAGCTGTTGCTGGGGGCTCGGACTATATATAAGTTGATGAAGTGGTACACATTCTTGCCATCTGCGAAAGAACATAGTAGTGAATTCAATTAGCTTTGAGATCAAATTACATGATAGAGATGAATAGAAGTGAAACTGTTCCTAACTCCGTAGCCTCTGGGGGATAAACACAGACGTCTCCGTACCGATCCCTTAGACTCTACTAAGCGTTTTCGTGAATTGTGAGACCTAAGCAACCTAGAGCTCTGATACAACCTTGTCATGATCCGAATTTCCCAACTTTGGGCCGTGATGGAGCCTAGCATTGAACTCGCTAGGCAAGCCAACGTCAAAATTTATTACACATTTTTTTCCCTTTATCATTCAGATGTTTAAGACCAAACAAAAGGAAAACAGAAATAAATGCGGAAGAAACAATTTAAAATCTTAACTTAGAACAATAAAAAAATTCGAAATAACATCCACCTAGAATTGGAGTCACAACTCACGAACTGTCTATGATTACTACAAGTAAGGGTCTGAAAGAAAAATATACATCTATTTCGGAGGAAAAGTAAAAATATAATACAATAAAGGTGGAAGGGGACGCCATGGCCTGCGGACGTCTGCAGGACTACCTTGGGTCTCCTAAACTGAAGGCAGCACTCTCGAACTCTGATCAGCCACTAGCTCCGAAATCTGCACAGGAAATGCAAAGTGCAGTATCAGTACAATCGACCCCATGTACTGGTAAGTGCCGAGCCTAACCTCGACGAAGTAGTGACGATGCTACGGCGGGGCATACAACATACACAACTTGCAATAGTTTATACTAAACAAGAAGGAAATACAAAGTGTAAATAAACAATAATTAGCACTAAGTAAATTCAGAATCCAACTGTTCTACTACTACTTTTCAGCTATAACCAATCCTTAGGTTTTTATTTCAATATCTCAATAATAGACTTTCAATAGAAATAATTGCCATGAAACATAACTGATATGGCGTGCATCCCGATCCCACCAAATAAACAACATCAGTATCAATAATCCAACAATAACAGTATCAACATTCTCCCTTATTCCTCCTTGTTGCGGCGCGCAACCCGATCCCACCAATGCCAAAAAACATAACTGATGCGGCGTGCATCCCGATACCACCATATAAACAACATCAATATCAATAATCCAACAATAACAGTATCAACATTCTCCCTTATTCCTCCTTGTTGCGGCGTGCAACCCGATCCCACCTGTCCTTCCTTATTACTCCGTGTTGCGGCGTGCAACCTGACCCCACCAGATAATCACTTTCCTCCCTTGTTCCACATGTTGCAGCGTGCATCCCGATCCCACCATATAAACAACATCAGTATCAATAATCCAACAATAATAGTATCAACATTCTCCCTTATTACTCCTTGTTGCGGTGCACAACCCGATCCCACCTGTCCTTCCTTATTACTCCTTATTGCGACATGCAACCCGACCCCACCAGACAATTACTTTCCTCCCTTATTCCTCCTACTGTGGCGTGCAACCCGATCCTAACATATGTATATATCAACACCAATCACAAAGAGAAAATACAAAGTATTTCACAAGTTAACTCAATTTCCATATTTCTATACTTCAACTTGCACAATGGAATATTACTATGATTACGAACTTCACCCATGAAGGCTAATCAGCAAGACCAACCAAGGTATATCATAAGGCACCAATAACTCAATACAAGCTAACAATATAAATAAACGGAACCGCAAAACAATTAGATACTCCAAATACAAGGACAACAGTAAATATGAAACAATTACCCATGGAGACATTTATGTCAATAGCAATTAAAGCATGGAAATAGTTTAAGCAGGTAGCAATTAAGACACGGAATGATATAATAGGAAACGGGGAAGGGAACGAATTAAAAATGGAAATTTGGTGGCGCATAGGTACTCGTCACCTTACCTATACACCACACACATGAGATTTCACATAGCATACAAGTCGGGCATTCCTATTCTCTCAAGTCAAGGTTAAACCAAATACTTACTTCAAGCCAACGGGTAATTCAACACTCAATAACCGCTTTACTTCTTAGTTCCACCACCAATTCACTCGTATCTAGCCATAATTAATTCAATAACATCAACAAATGCTAAATTGCCCAATTCTAATGCATGAATATGAATTCCCAAATGTTTTCCCCAAAAAGTCAAAAATCGACCCCGGACCCGCTTGGTTAAAACTCAAAGTTCGAACCAAAACCCGACTACCCATTCACCCACGAACCCAAATATGCAATTAGTTTTTATTCCGACCTCAAATTGAGGTCCAAATCCCCAAAATTTGAAAATCCTAATTTCTACCCAAAAACACCCAATTTCCCATGAAAACCCTTATATTTTGAGATGAAATCATGTAAAAAGATAAAGTAAAGTAGATTGAAAGAAATGAGTTGGAAGTTGTTTACCTACGATTTGGGGAATAACGTTTCTTTGGAAAATCGCCTATGGGAGCTTAGGGTTTGAAAATTTGAAATTGTGAGTTTAAATCCCGTCAAAATCCCACTTAACAGGTCGCAGAATTTGCAATTGCGACAGGAGCTGCGAAGCTCGCAAATGCGAAACAGGCTTCGCAATTGCGAACCTACTGCATGTCTGCTTCCTTCACTATTGCGAGCTATTGGTTGCAATTGCGATGACTTCCCTTCCCTGATGGATTCGCAATTGCAAAGAAAAGTTCGCAAATGCGAACAAGGCAGGCCTGGGCTTTCCTCGTAAATGCGATCAAGCCCTCGCAATTGCCAAGCCTATTGGGCTCGCAATTGCGAAACCTGACCTTGCAATTGAGAGATCAAAGCCTGCAACACATACCAGTTGCGACAACAATTTTATCTAAGTCCAAACTTACCCCGTTGCCTATACAAAACTCAGCCGAGCCCTCGGGGATCCAAACCAAACATGCACATAAATCTAAAAACATCATATGGACTTACTCGTGCGATCAAATCATCAAAATAACATAAACAACTATGAATTCAACCTCAAAGTCATGAAATTCTTTAAGAGTAATAAAATTTCCATTTTCACAACTAAAGGCCTGATTCATACCAAATCAACTCCGATTGTTACCAAATTTTATAGATTCAACTTAATTATTATTTAAAACCTGTACCGAGGTCCGAAACCAAGAAACGGGCTCGATACCATCAAAACATACACCATTTCATTTCCAAAAGCCTTTATATTTTCTTGAAAGCAATTTTCTTTAAAAATTCTTTTATCGGGCTAGGGACCTCGAAATTCGATTTTGGACATACGCCCAAGTCCCATATTTTACTACGGGCCCTATGGGACTACCAAATCACGGGTCTGGGTTTGTTTACCAAAAATATTGACCGAAATCAACTTTAACCAATTTTTAAGGCCACGTTCATTATGTTTCTTAAATTTCACATAAAAGCTTTCCGGAAATGCGTTCAAACTGCGCACGCAAATTAAGGTAAAACAAAAGGAGGGTTTTATGGCCTCAGAACACAAATTTGAGTTCTAAAACAAGAGATTACCTTTTGAGTCATCACAAAATGTCATCAATTTGGTATCCCATGAGACGAGTTGGATAGTAGATTATGGAGCTACCTCACATGTCACACCAAGAAAACACTTTTTCTCATCTTATACTCCTATTGATTCTGGAGTGTTAAAGATGGGCAATGCTAGTGAAGTTAAAGTGTTTGGTGTTGGCACAGTTTGTTTGAAAATTAATAATGATTCAACGTTAGTTCTTCAAGATGTCAAGCATGCTCCACGCTTTCCTTTCAATTTGATCTCCGCAGGAAGATTAGACGATGAAGGTTATCATAATGGCCTCTTTAATGGCTAATGGAAGCTCACTAAAGGCTCGTTAGTAGTGGATCGAGAAGTCAAGTATGGTCATTTATATGTGACATAGGGCTCTATTCTTAATGACTCAATAAATCTGGTGGAAAGTGATACTTTATCAGAATTGCAGCACAGAAGATTGAGTCATATAAGCGAGAGGGGGATTACATGTTTGGCTAAGAAAAGTTAACTTTCTGGAGTAAAACAAACAAAGCTGAAAAGGTGTATCCATTATTTAGATGGCAAACAGAAAAGGGTTTCCTTTCATAGCCATCCTCCCTCAAGAAAGCCCGATTTATTTGAGCTAGTACACTCTGATTTGTGTAGTCCTTTTAAAGTAAAGTCAAAAGGTGGTGCACTTTACTTTGTGGCCTTCATTGATGATCATTCTCGTAAGTTCTGGGTGTATCCTTTGAAATCTAAAGGTCAAACACTTGGCGTGATTAGAGAATTTCTGGCATTAGCTGAGAGACAGACAAGGAAGAAATTAAAATGTATTCGTACTGACAATGGTGGTGAATATTGTGGTCCCTTTGATAACTATTGCAAGGAACAAGGAATTCGTCATTAGAAAACTCCGCCCAAGATACCTCAATTGAATGGTTTGGCAGAGAGGATGAATAGAACTCTACTTGAAAGAGTTAGATGCCTACTTTTAGATGCTAAACTTCCAAATACATTTTGGGCGGAAGCACTTAATACTGTTGCCTATCTTATCAATTTGTCTCCTGCTGTTGCTTTGAACCGTAATGTCCTAGACAAAGTTTGGTTTGTTAAAGATGTTTCTTATGATCACCTGAGAATTTTTGGGTGTAAAGCTTGTGTGCATGTTCATAAAGATGAAAGATCGAAACTAGATGTCAAAACTAAGCGGTGCATCTTTATCAGTTATGGTCAAGATGAGTTTGGGTATCGTTTTTACGATCCAATTGACAATAAACTTATTAGAAGTCATGATGCAATATTATTTGAAGACTAGACTATTGAAGATATTGAAAAACTGAGAAGACAGATTCTCAGAATAATGAGAGCTTAGTTGATATTGATCCAGTTTCTATTACTAAGGCACCTATTGCACATGAAGGAACCTAAGACAATAATGAATATAGTGATCAAGATCAAAATGATCATCATGGTATAGATGTTATGGATGCTCCAGTTGATGAAGTTGTGGTTGATCAACAACCAATTCCTACTCAGGTAACTACTTTGAATGCTCCCGAAACCTCTCTTAGAAGATCTATAAGGGAGAAGCAAAAATCCATGCGCTATCTTCCTGATGAGTATGTACTTTTGACTGACATGGGAGAACCTGAAAGCTATGATGAATCCATGCAAGATACTCACAAAGATCAGTGGATAGAAGCCATGGAAGATAAGATGAAGTCACTCCATAAGAATGGCACATATGTGTTAGTGAAATTGCCATAAGGTAAGAGAGCTTTACCTAACAAGTGGTATCAGAACGAGGTTCAAGACAGGTTCGTCTTGGAGGGTTTAGTTCTAACCGCACCATATTTGATGATAGTCGTGATTTTTGTCTTGGCATGCGGTACGTACATTGAATCAAACATTGTGGTGGAGATTTGGAGATACGACCTGTTAAAGGCTATATGAAAAAGGTGGATCAAGTTTATTTTGTCAGAAAATTCAGGTCAAGGGGGAGAATTATTAGGTGTTTGTCCAGATTAGAATTGTTAGGTGTTTGTCCAGATTTTCTTACCATATTAAGTTTTCTTATCTCTTGAAGGAAAGGCAACATGTTTACCATAATTGGATTTTCCTTTTTGTAGAAAGAAATTATAATTCTTTCATATTTGGCTAGTCCATTTTCTTGTAGGAAAAGGTTTAGACTTCTATAAATTGAGGAGCCTTCCTTCTCATTCAGTAGCATTCAGAATGTAGTCATATGGGGTTTGAGAGTTGTGTTTAGGGGGAGAACTTTACGGGATAAGTGTTAGTGTGTTACTTGTGTTTGCCTCTACGTGAGGTTGTTCTCTCGATATTTTGTACTATCTTTTTATATTGTGGATTGCTCATCTCCACTGTGAACGTAGGTCAGTTGACCGAACTACATTAAATGTTTGTGTCTCTTTTGGTATATTTTTCTTTGTTGTATGATTTATCGTCGTTCAAGGTTTATTTTGCTAGCTTCCGCATGACACCTGACTTTTTCGGTCCTAACAAGGTTATCCCATAATATATACATCGATCATAATAATTTTTTGTGCCATTTTAATTAACGCATCAAGATTAAAAGAAAGGTCTATTAGGAGGTTCGTTGGATAAATGCAAAGAGCCATATTATGATAGGAGCTTATACAGACCTTAGACCGATCTTCCCGTATACATGCCTTCTTTTCAGGCTTATTCTTTTGGATATACTTGTTTCCTTCTTTCCTGGAACATATCTTATCGCTTAAAATGTTAATATAAGTATTTGTCTATAATAATTGCAATCATATCATGATAAACTATCACGACCCAAAATCCACTAAGGGTCGAGATGGCGCGGGACACCGCTGTCAGGCAAGCCAACCATAAATGCTTAATTTAATTCTTATCTTAATAATTTTGAAAACTGAAATTTTCCTTCAATTCAGATAGTAAAAGATAATCTTTACGAAAATAAATAAAAGAATATTTAGAAGTAAATACAGAATACCCCATAATCATCCCAGAAATCGGTGTCACAAGTGCATGAGCAATTTCTAGGAAATAATGTAATACAACAACCTTCCGGAATACAATATTGGATAGAAAGTAAATACAGTAATCTGAAAAAGACTCTGCTGGCTGCGGGTCATCTCGATAAGTGCAACTCACCTAGGTCTCCATATCAACCATGTTGCTACGCCCACTAGGCCATTAGAGATGCATGTGCCTGTGCAACAAAAATGCACAACAAGTGTAGTATGAGTACGAAAACAAAGTGTACCCAGCAAGTACCTCGTCTAATCTCGAAGAAGTAGAGACGAGAGGTCGACTTCGACACTTACTAGTGGTCCAATGATAATATAGTGAAAATGTGAGGAGATCATGGATTTTATAAAGCAAACAATTATAATTCATAAAGCCAGATAACAAGTAAACAACTTCCCAAATAAGAATGGATTTCCAAAAAATTTACTCTTCATTATCTTTATCAATAGATCTCTGGCCAGGAAAGGCAAATATCAACATTTGTAAATCTCAGGTAAACAATACAAGCATGCACATATCATGCTGAGGTTGTACGATCCAATCTAACATAAATGTAAAATGTACATTGTCGAGGATCGAACGACGCGAACCATAGATGCAACTATTACCCCTCTCATGAATCATACATGCGATGCGGTCAACATAAATAAATAAACACCCCGCTCGTGAATCATACGTGCGACGCAGGCACACATAGATACACATATTCAAACAACCAATTAAGAGTTTATCGAGGAATTTTATCCAAATAAAAGCCAATTCTCTTTTAATGATTTAAGAAAAATGAAGTTTAATACTTTTAGACATTCATTTACCAATTCGATAGGGTTTAAGCAATTCTACTGTCAATAAGATTATCAATGTTCCAAGTATAAAATGCTTTTGGGTCCTAGACTACCCAGACTTAAACATAATACTAGCTATGCACGAACTCTCGTCACCTTGTGCGTACGTAGCCCCCACAAATAGGAGCACATAACCGATTATTTCACCTATGGGGACAATTTCCTCTTACAAGGTTAGAAAGGAGACTCACCTCGCTCCAAAGATCCATAATCGGCATTCTATGTCCTTCCGAATACTGGAGTCGATGCAAAATCCTCCAAAGCTAACCAACAATTATGCAAATCCATTAATATATGCTCAATTACTCATTCCAATCCAATTTATAACAATTCCTAACCCCGATCGAAAAGTTGACAAAATTGCCCTCAGGCCCACGTGCCCGGATTTCGAAAATTTTCAAAGATAAAGTTTACCCATGAACTCTAGTATATGATTATCTCTTAATTCCATGCCCAAAATCGTGGTAAAAAACCAAAATATAAATTTCTAGGTCTCCTACCAAAAACCCACAATTTCTACCAAATTTTCATGCTCAAATCCGTATATAATCCAAGTATTAACTCAGAACTAGTAGAATCCACTTACCTCATACTTGGTGATGAAAATGACACTCCCAAGTTGCTCCAAAATTGGCTACCATGAAAGAAAATGAGTGAAAATGAGCCAACCCCAATTTTTAAAGAGCACACTACCTCCAACCTTTTCGCATCTGCGGTCCCACAGGTGCGGATCAAACACTGCTTATGCGGTCTAGGGCTCCCAACCCATTCCCGCTTCTGCGTCCTCTCCTATGCAAGTGCAGTCTCGCTTCTGCGGCGAGATGACCGCATCTACGGTCCCAACTCTCCCCCATCAAATCGCATCTGCGACCTTAGGGCCGCTTCTGTGGCTCCTTACCTGCGGCCAAAACCTCACAGGTGCGGTTACACCAGATACCAACTGCATCAAACCTCCGCCAAATTCCATTTTTTGATCCATTTACCATCCGAAATCCACCCGAGGTCTCCGGGACCCCAACCAATCGTACCAACCAATCCCAAAACACATTATGAACTTGCCCAAGGCCTCAAATTATATCAAACAACGCTAAAATCATGATTCGGCCTCCAATCCAAGCTTAATGAACTTTAGAACTTCAATCCAGAATCACCATATAGAGCTACTCCCAGACTCGAAATCCCAAACGGACATCGATAACATTGAAATGCACTTTAACCCAAACTTATGAAATTCTTCAAAAAATGCTAACTTCTACAATAGGTGCTGAAACGTTCCTGGGTCTTCCAAAACCCGATCCGGATATACGTCCAAGTCTGAAATCATCATACGAACCTGCTGAAACTTTCAAATCCTTATTCTGAGGTCGTTTACTCCAAAAATCCAATCTTAGTCGATTCTTCCAACTTAAGGCTTCCGAAATGAAAATTCTCTTCCCAAATCAACTCTGAACTTCTCGGAATTCAATTCCGACTATCCGTACAAGTCATAATACCTGAAGCGAAGCTGCTCATTGCCTCAAACTGCTGAATAACACGTTAGAGCTCAAACGACCAGTCTGGTCGTTACATTCTCTCTTATTTAAACATATGTTCATCCTCGAACGTGTTGAGAACTGCGCTGGAGTTGTCTGAAATCACTATTTAACACCTCGAGCAACTACCTGTGCTACCACAACTCAGCTGGGCACCCTATCTCGATTAATTTGAAGATATCCTTTTTCACTTAAGCAAATAAGCCTTAGAGCCCCAATTCCAACATCCGGAAATCTCTACCAGGCCAGTTTCCAACATACGCTCACCGTATCAATCACTACACGCAGCACCAAAACATGACTGCATACCTTTGCTAAATTTACACCTTGCACCACTTTACTCACAGGACCACAATAACATTCTCTGATCAACTTAGTCAAAATTCCATGAATTCGACGCTCCCAATACATCTCATAACTTATATACATATTGCTCTGATTCTTACAATACTACCATGACGGAAGATGCGCGTAGAAATTCATAACCAACTGTTGAATTAACAAATCATTGGGGCTATACTCATGACAAGAATCATTACCTCCTTCTGAACCAAATAATGGTGTTTCCCCTTTAACATTCTTCATATAATCCGATTGCACTGATCTTAGATCCAATAATCTCGTCTCACCCAGTACGAACTGCTCGGGCAATAAGTCACCCCGGACATGATCAAAAGTCTCATATGCTACCACAATGTGCCAATAGGCTACCAATTTGAACGTGATATAAAAGGAAAACGAACTCTGGAAGGGACTACTCAACTCACACAGCTAATACGAGCTTTCCTCAGAAAAATGGGAAACAAAGCACATAAAAATAGATATAGGGAACTGTACTCAACATCGCACTGCTGCGGCGCGCAACCTGATCCAAACAACATACCCATGGTGGCGTGCCACCCGATCCACACATAAAATTCACATAAAGTGATACACACCGAGCTAGATTGCTCATTATAACAAAATACCTAATATCGGTCACAATCATGCTAAGTGCATATTACCATCCCTGGGGAGACATATAGCACCATAAGCTACAAAACTCAAGCACAACTGAGGTGCGATATACGATCTAAATCTCAAGAGCCATCCTGCTCATATAACATCATCTCTACGTGGAACCTCAACACATAAGAAATTCACCAAGCCATCTCACAACTCAATAACGCAATATATCATTACATGAAATAGCTGACGACAAAATAACACCCCAACTACTCTTCCATAAGGAGCACATTGCTGAAATGAACACATCTGGCCTGATATTGAGCCCATATTCACATTTAAATCCATCCACAGACCTCAAGCTTATTATGATCGCACTAAACTAGGCTAATAACCTTTCAAAGGCCCATAATAACCCCCTTTTTTCTCATAACACACAAGAACAACCATCATAACCGAAGTAATCCTCCATAGTCCACAACCTAATAAACCGAGTGCCTTCCAGGCATCAATTCTCAAATTAACGACATTACCACAATCTTCATACTTGGTTTAACTCTTCAATCAATCAAGTGACTACATGCCACACTTATACCACTTTCTTGTGGAGCACGCTCCCACAACCTTCCGTAATAGATAACAGGTCTGTATATCCAAATCACCGGCCGCACTAACGCTGAAAAGCGATCAAGAATCCTTAACCAAGATGCAAAGCCATTTTCACAAAACACCAATCTCAGGTGACGCTGAAGACAATACTAGCTTACTTTAAACATCCAAACTCCGTTCCTGCTCATCCGAGCTCCTGACATCGTTGTCAACTCCGAACTGCAACCTTGATCCTCACTTCAAATTCCATACCACTCACTGCACCCAACATGCCAATATACGATAGAACACGATTTTTATCATAACTCTGGAACCACTAATGGATAAACACTTCATCATATAAAAACTTTTCACTTAACTCACTTCAGGAGAACCATAGCAACACACAAGTGAATTCTCAGTACCGCAAAATATGCAAATCTCTAAGTTGTGGTCTAAGCCACCATAGCCCTTCTGGGATCCGCCTATACATAACATGACATAATAGTAGAATACTTCTGAATAACATCAATTATAGCGGCCGACAAGCCTCACACGTATCGTCACAAATCACTTGCATAACTTGATCACGCTGAAGGAACTGATCACTACCACCAATATGCCAATTCAACTATGGCTAACCAATCTATCTTCTTCCAATTTATCATTGAGTGCCTTAGAAATAATAATAACTCCATTCAACACATAACACACTCCATCCGCACTCATCCCGAGTGACCTTGAATCACAAGACCATGCTGTCTCAAATCCCACGAACCATTTCATACCTCCCTTGTGCGCATATTCACATCCTCACTGGTATGCCCATTCTGATAATCCCTCTACAAATCTGAAGTCTTTTCTCATTTTCCTCCCAAATGCTACACTGTAAGTCAAAAATATCATAGAACACTCCGAGCCTCTTATCATAATCTCATGCAAAAGCTCAATTCTTAACCATACTTATAGGCTCAAAATCATTAGGCACCACACTTTAATGTTGTCTGGTGGGCCGGTCTGGGACCGGGGCCGGACCGGGCCCGCAGTCCTAATGGGCTAAACGGGACTGGCGGGTCAGGCCTGGTTGGCCGGTCCCTAATGGTGCAAAAGCCCGTGGCGGGCCGGGTATGGTAAAAAGGCCCACGAGCCCGGGACTGCTAAGCCCGGGACCGGCTGACGGGCCTGGGCCGGTCTTACCGAGCCTAACAGCTACTTTTTTTTAAAAAAAACTGCTGGGCTGCAATTTTGACCGTTTGGAAGTTTAAAAAATAGCCATTTGGTCCCCAAACTTTATATAATTACACTTTTTCCCAATTCTCAACTATAAATACCCCCTCATTCTTTCATTTTTACTCACCAATTCATTAATCTCTCTCAATCTCTCTACTATAATTGCTTATTTTATTGTTGAAATTTTGTGAAAAATTGTGAAGTTGGTGAATTGAAGTATTCAAGTTTTCAACGATTTTCAATTTTCAAGAAGTTGTTCGGCAATTCGGTAAACGCGTTCCAACTCTTAAGTTTTAATATTATAGTTTTGTTAGTTTTATTTAGTATAATTATAATTAATATGGCATTTTCTTTGAAAAATATTTTTGGTGGTAAGGGTAAAGCTAAAATTGGTGAAAGTAGTGGCCAACCTATTACCCTTCCCCCGGCTCCCCGACCCAGACCTGGTAGACGTCCTGCTGCTCCTATTATTCTTGATAGTGATCACCCCTGTTTTCAATTTTCCGATAGTCAATTTTGCCACAATGTTGCACCAGGTGAAAATTTAGATGATGAAACTATGAATGCTCTTTATCCTAATGAAACTATCTTTGAAAATGAGGATGAAGATGAAACCCAACCGGATTTAGATGATACACCTACTAGTCCTTTTAATAACCCAACTGATGTACCGCCCGACCCACCTGTAGAAACCCCTAGTTTTAATAGACAACCTCCTAAACGCCTAGAGACATCATTAGTTTGGAATTTTTTTACTCAAGTAAGAGAACAAAATAAGGCTAAGTGTAAAACATGTGGGAAATTACTGGCGCATAAATATACTGGAGACTGTAGCGGCACAGGTAGTTTGACTAGGCACATAAAAATACACCCTAGATATAAAGCTAGATATTTACAAATGAAAGCGCAACTAGAGGGAAAACATGTAGATTCTAATGTTAACCCTAGTACAGGTTCAAAATGAGGGCCCCACCCCCAATGACCACCAACGGCTATATTGCACAAATAGCCATTTTTTTTTTCAATTTACAAAACTAACCTTCTCTAACACTATAAATACCCCCCTCCCTCTTCTTCATTTCAATACTCAATACTCATTTCTCAATCTAAATTTCTCTCAATCTCCAATTTTCAAGACTTCAAGTCTCAATCTTAATTTTCAAGTTACATCATGCCTCGTTCGGAAAGAGTGCGCTTATTTGTTTCGCACTACTATGAAGTGCTTGAAGAAAATGAAGAAGGCCAAATATTAAAATGCAAGAACTATGGAAGAGTCTTAAATTTTCGTTCACGGTGTACCACTGACATTTTAAGGAGGCATATAACGTATTGTGTTGATGGTATTTATCCGCAAATTCGTCTTTAAGATATTTCAACAATGTGTGTTATTTTACAATTATTAGACATATTAATGCTTCATGTTGTACTTTCTTATTAATTTATTATGCATGACAATTTAGTTTTACTATTGTTTTGTTATTTTACTTTTTCGTCAAGCCCTTTAATAATTAGATTTCTACATATATATTATTTATATAGCCATGATATGGTTTACAAGAAATTGCCTTAAACAATTTTTTTTTTAAAAAAAGCCCGAAAATAAAAAAGCCCGTTAGGCCCGCTAAGCCCACGAGCCCGACCCATTTAGCCCAGGACCATATGGGCTTAGGCCCGTCACGGGCTGGTTCCACCCGATGAGCCCACGAAGCCCCGGACCGTGAGGCCCGGGACCACCAGAGCCCAAGCCCGCTAAGCCCAGGCCCGTTAAGCCCGACCCGTTTGGCCCATTTAGGCCCGAGCCCGGCCATGAATACAACATTACCACACTTTAACTTTTGAATTCACTAGGACCGTGGTTAAGAGCCACCCACTCTGACTTGGTCCCGAATATAATCAATTACATGAATCTTCTAGCACATAAATACCCTCTCGAGGGAGCACCCGACCGAATCACTTTCCTTGAAACCCGCATTTATACAAGGCATAAATCCCGAATCCTTCCCCAAGTCTGCACATGAGTCAATAAGGCCAACCATAACACACCTTTAATAATTCCTTTGCTCAAATTACCTCTTATGTTCTTTTTCCTTAGCTGAAATAACCCATCGATATGCTAACAACCGGAAATCTCACAAATAGACGATCATGTAATCCAACCGTAGGCGGTGGGACTCTCCCACTTAGCTTGAAGCCACAATTACATAACTCTAGAACCCATCAATATTCTTTATCTCTTATTGACATGACCTTGCGCAATTAAACCGCCAGATTCCTTGAAATCCTTCCACTGGCACTTCATGAACACTCTGAATTTCCATCAATATTCACATATTTGACCTCTTACCGGATGGCTAGTAAAATCCTTCGCAGAAGCTTTGCCAATCACGTGACCACTAACCTGTTCATAGGGAATAACCCCCTTGTGGAAAATACCTACCGACATCTTCCAACATCACTGCACGGGGTAGAATCACTACGACATCAATAACCCCTCATGAGCCCGTGCTCCTTCACCAGCTGCACAAGTCCATTCACTCTTCATGGACATCAGTTAAATGTGCGACCATATCCTTTCATCCTAAGTCATGTTGTATCCATCTTCATATCAAGCAACCCCCTTCCGCCATATCAAATATCCCGCCGCATAATAGCCAATACTTCAAATTAAATCCATAGACCCAATCATTAATCACTAAAATTCCCAAATCATTCCAAATTTTCCTTAAGGTGTGAAGTTATTCGTCCACTGAATCCACGTGCTACTCTGCCACTCTCCCACTTTGGTCAAACCCTCTTCCTTAAGCAACTATTCGACTTCCGCTTCTTACACCTGACTTCCTTAAAAATTTAACCGTCGCATGACACCTCCCACATGTACTTCCTCATCCTTCGTTGCCCAGCTATTTCCTTAAATAAAAATCTATCTTCGCAGCACTTGAACCAACAAACTGCTAATAACTTTAAACCTTTTCAATCTTGAACCACCACACCCTGCAATCTCTGACAGCCGCCTCTCCAATACCATTTCACAATATCCTGCCCCAAAGGCAAATTGTAGAAGACCATAACATCGGCAAACTTAACACATTCAATCGAGGACGATGACCCCACATCGTAGATGAACATTCTACCATGCTCGAAGATACCAAGTCTCGTTACTTCCTCCACCAAAATGTGGACATTCATAGGCCAATTGCTTTTCCTCCGCCGGAAATAAGATACTGAATGTCGGAACCACGCACTAAGTAAACCTCCTTTCAAGTTATTCACTGCCCCGACCCATGGGCATGCGTACTACCATAACGTCACTACTGTGCGATAATCATTCAAGAGCATCCAAGCAACCTGTGCATAGACTCAAAGCTCTTAGAAGTACATCTACTGATCTGAAATAACAAGATAACCTTCCGCAAGGCGACGACAATAGCCCAATCAACTATGCATGGAGGAACATCCCGCACCACATCTATAGTACCATTAAAATTCTTCAATTCTCGATTTACAATAAGCGCTCCACTTTGCATAAGATTGAATAGGAAGGAAATAAAGGCATAAGCCTCAAAGGAATCAAACCGCACGATGAGGAATCAAGAAGGGAAGTGCTCCTAACAGCCCCGTAGCCTCTTGAAGATAAGTACAAACGTCTCCGTATCAATCTACAAGACTCTACTAGACTCGCTCATGACTCTTGAGACCTAAGGGAACCTAGAGCTCTGATACCATGTTGTCACGACCCAAAATCCACTAAGGGTCGTGATGGCGCTTGATGTTTTAAGCGTCAATACCATACAAGAGGGGGGGGTGATTTGTGTGGTACCCAATTTTTGATCTAGAAGAACCAGGTTCTTCTAGGTGTTCTAACTACTACTATTTGTGGAATTAAAAGTACATAAAATAAAGAACACAAATATTTTTACGTGGAAAACACCCGGCTCAAAAGGTGAAAAAACCACGACCTACTACTCAGTAGGATTTTCCCCAACACTTCACTAAATCACTGAGCCAAAACAGAATTTACAAAACTCTTTGTAAACCTAAGAATTACCTCTAATCCCGTTGTAGCAACCAACCTCTAACTGTTGCGACAACTTCAGGTTAGTCTATAACTAGAACTCTCAAAGTACCTAATACAATTGCTTCTATGAAAGCTGGAAAGGGACAACTTTAAACCACCAACTACAATTGAACTAGAATAAGAAAAAACACAATAGAATTGGTTCTTATATCTCGTTCAAGTAGCTTCAGGAGTGCACGCTCAAATCTCACATAAATTGCTTGCAAAATTACCTTACTCTTTTGCTTTCAATTTAGTATAACTTTTGCATATGTGCAATGCCTGTAAAAGAGATCAATCACTGTCATTTAATAGGTTAGTAATCAGAGTTTGATTGGGATTCAATTTCTGATCTTCTATTGTAGTTGAGTCCTTGACGATATCAAACTCTAACACTCTCTTTATCCGAATTGTGTTCTCTTCATATAAGGAGACTTTCTCCCCTTATCCACTATGCAACCTTTTCGATCAAATCAAGAGATATTGTTGCTTGATCAGTGGGACTTATCTCCTTCACGTGCATCTCACATGTATAGGTTGATCATGACTGTGCTTCACATGATGGACCTGGTCCATGACTGAGTTCATTTGTCATTCTTCAAAACTTCACCTGTTCTTGGGCTAAAAAATTCCCCCTTTTTGATGATGACAAACTCTGTACTTTTTACTGATTAAAAGACATGTAAAAACTCAGCTTAACCATCAACACTAGACTTAGAAAATTTACTTCTCATCAAGGACCGGGTTAATTAGGTTATAAATATCACTTATTCAGAAGATTGGGTAAAGCACAATATCTTCCCCCTTTTGGCATCATCAAAAAGTTGCATACATAATGTGAATCCTAGATTTAAAAAAGTACTCATGGCCACTGGGGCAACTTCAAGTGAAAACATGGTTCAATTATCAAGAATCAACAAATATGTTTAAACTATTAAGATCAGAATCATCATAGAACAAGAAAAAACAGATGTTGTCATTAGCAATCCACAAAAAGAAAGAAAAACTTTCAAAAGATGAGCAAAAATAGAAAAATCCCTAATCCGGGTCACTGGGGTTCACTGGGGTTACTAGACATGTTCAGAAGACAAGTGCTAGGAGACCTAAGGCTTGGAGGAACTAGAGGGTTGAGTCTGGAGAAGGTTCAGCATATTCTGAAGGATTCCATCATTCTTCTCCTTTTCTTTTGCTAGCTCAGTTCTAAGGCAATCCCTCTCAGTTTCCAATTCAGCCACACGAGCCTTGAGCCTAGCAATTTCAGCATCCTTAATTCCACATTCCTGAACCAAAGTCCTAACCTTGTTGTTGATGGGTGTCTTCAGAGATGAAGTAGGTTCAACTGGGATGGCATTGACTGGATAGTCACAAGCCAGAAGAGTCTTAATGCCAAAATGGTCCTTGCTTGATGCCATTTCTCATTTCTTCAAAGGCACGTTCAGCCTCTCCAGAACAGTGGTCAGTATAAAGCCATACATAGTAGCATGAGCCTTGGAGCCATTAATAACCCTGTCTAGCAATTTTACAATGGGAGCAGTCCAGTTGATCTGCTTTCCTCTCTCAAGGCACTCCATAAGAACTAGGTCCATGTAATTTGCAGTATGTCTTCTCTCTTGTCTGGGCAGTAGGCACTTGTTGACAAACTCAAACACAACCTTGTGCTCAACCCTCATCTCACTTTTCTGCACAGCCCTGGCTTCATTCACATCCTCTGAATCATAGAACCTCTTGGTGATCCGAAGAGCAGTAGGTAGGGAGTCCAGGCATGGCCACGTTTGCCTAGTGTAGTCATCAAACCCTTTAGAGGGTATATCCTGAATTTTTCCCAGTTTCGCAGCATCAATCTGCACTGGGACTCCCTCCACCAAGCTACTGACAACCCCATCCTTAACATCAACATTAGCCATGAACTCAATTAGTTCATTTCTAGCTAGTCTCCTATCCATCTGAAGGACCATGTGCTTCCAACCTTGAGTAGTTAAAGAGTCAACCAACCTTATCATCCCTAGTTCCACCAGGACCTTCAACAATCTACCTTTCAAAAAATTTCTCCTGCCAAAGATGGCAAACTTGTCTTGTTCCTTCTCAGATTCCTCTTCTTCTTCTGCTTCTTCTTCTTCTCCACTACACTCTTCATCATCGAAAACTTTTGCTTATTTAGCTTTCACTGCAGATTTTGTCCTCTTGGCTAGTGAGGGTTCAGCAGACACAGGTACAGAAGAAGACTTCTTGGAAGAAGTCTTGGACTTTTTAGGTTTTGGTGTAGGAACCTCTACTGTTGTACCCCTTTCTTGATGGACCAGTTCCATCGCCTCTTCCTCTACAACCTTAGAGGATTCTGCAACCTTTCCCTTTCCCTTCTCCATTTTCTTTTTCTTGCTTTCTTCTAGAGCCTTTTGTAATTCAGCTTCACTTTGTTTTACCCTGCTTATTGTGGTTCTTCCCTTAGGCATTGAAGAGGCAGTAGGTTTTGGGGATGAAGTTTTTCTTTTCTTGGATGGATTGGGAACATTTGGGGCTTTTGGTATGGTAGCTTTGCGTTTCTTTGGGTCATAACTTGTCCCAATCTTTCTCAGTAGATCAGCTAGGGTCTCTTCAATAGATGAAATAGATTCATCTCTCCTTTTGCTCAGATGAATCAACTCCTCAGCAGCCTCCCCACACCCACTTCCCCCTGACTTCATGCCACTCTCTTCTAACCTCTCTTGTGCAACCCTATATATAGCAAGAACTGTTCCCTTCCCATTTCCCCTCTCTTCACCACGTGCACCCTCTCTCTCTTTTTCCTTTTCAGACTTCTTTTTACCTCCACTCCTACTTGTCTCAGCCAACTTAACATCCTTAATGGGTCCAGCTAGAACAAACCTAGTTTCAAAGTTTTCAACAACAAATGTACTTACCTCAGTAGGGAATTCTTGAGTCTTCTCAGAGTCAGAAGACCTATGTCCTTCCCCCTCAGTCGCATATTGAAAGGATTCAGACTTAGAACTGGAATCAGAATTTGGAGCTGAGCTTTCTTTCACTTTGCTAGCTTTCAACCATTCATTTAAAACCTTTCTCAGAGCCCCACCGGGTGTGCCATTTTCTGCCTTCGAAACCTAGGTTTTGAGGATTCACTAGGAGGAGTAGATGAGGATGAATTTGAGGGTGATGGTGGTGGAGGAGAACCAGGATGATCTTGTGGGTTAGACATTTTTGTTTGTTTCCTGAGTTAATTTGGGAATTTTGGAGAAGAGAGCAATTAGAGTTGAAGAAGAGAATTTTTGACGGTTTTAGAATAATGAAGAAGATTAGATATGTGGTGTGTATTTAAAGAGAATTAGACATTAATTAAGTAATGACAACTTTTCAGGGGGTCAAATAGAAGTCTAATCAAACTGTAATTCCAGACTTTTAATGATTATTTGGCTTCCCTAGATTTGAGGAAAAACACGGTTTTAGAGTTCTAAAGGGACGAAACTGGTTCAATGCTTCAACAGATAGAATTTTCTAGGAATTTGGCAAGTATAAGACTTCATATGAAAACATACGTGAGCTTTCATATGAACTCATATTGATGAACCAGGTTCTTCATTTAGAATTCTCTTGAACATGCCTCAAATGCCATAAAAGAAAAAACTTTGTAAGAGATCAGTGAGTCATATATGCACATGCCACATGAGTATACTAATTAAAGTACGAGACTGAGTAAGAATTAATCTAGATATTTACACAAAGTTGGAATTCCTAGCCAAATTTGTTTTTGTATTTTGATCTGGACCTATTACGTGATCTTAATCATCCCTAATTCCAACCTGTTCCTCACAAAGTTTTCTCTACTTAGTGCTTTAGTGAAGATGTCAGCAATTTGCTTATCAGTAATACAGAATTCTATGGAGATCAGACCTTTCTCATAGTTGTCTCTTAAGAAATGGTGCATGACATCTATGTACTTAGTCCTTTTATGATGAACAGGGTTCTTTGTCATACTTATAGCACTAGTGTTATCATAGAATATAGGAATGCAACCTACTTCTATACCAAAATCTACCAGCTATTGTTTGATTTATAGCAATTGAGCACAACAAGAAGCAGCAGCAACATATTCAGCTTCAGCAGTTGACAAGGCTACAAAATTTTGCTTTTTAGTAGCCCATGACACAAGATATGAACCAAGGAAGTGTGCCATACCTAAGGTGCTCTTCCTATCCCTAGAAAACCTGCATAATCAACATCAGCATATCCTACTAGATTAAAATTGCTACCTTTGGGATACCAAAGACACAAATCAGTAGTGCCTTTCAAGTAACTTAGTATCCTTTTGACAACAGTCAGGTGAGACTCTTTAGGATTTGCCTGAAAGCGAGCACAAAGCCCTACACTGAAAACAATGTCAGGTCTTCTAGTAGTAAGATACAAGAGTGAACCAATCATACCTCTATACAACTTTTGATCAACTGATGAACCAGGTTCATCAACATCTAATTTAGTGGCAGTTGCAATGGGTGTGTCTATTTCTTTATATTCTTCCATTTTAAACTTTTTGATTAGCTCATTTACATACTTCTGCTGATGGATCATGGTTCCATTTGGACTTTGTTTGATCTGTAAGACTAAGAAGAAGTTAAGCTCACCCATCATGCTCATTTAAAACTCACTCCTCATTAATTTTGCAAAGTCCTTACTTAGATTATCAGTAGTGGCCCCAAAGATTGTACCATCAACATATATTTGTACAACAAGGAGATCCTTATATTTTTCCCTTAAGAATAAGGTACTATCAATTTTACCTCTTTTGTAACCATGCTCCAGAAGTAATTTGGACAATCGTTCATACCATGCTCTTGGGGCCTGCTTGAGTCCATAGAGAGCCTTGTCTAACTTGTACACATGCTCAGGACATTCCTTGCTCTCAAACCCTGGAGGTTGTTTCACAAACACTTCTTCTTTCAGGTAGCCATTCAGGAAGGCACTTTTGACATCCATTTGATGAAGAGTGAATTCCATGTGTGCTACAAAGGCTATAAGGAGTCTGATAGCCTCTAGTCTTGCAACTGGAGCAAAGGTCTCATCATAGTCTATGTCCTCCTCTTGGCTGTAACCTTGGACCACCAGTCTTGCCTTGTTTCTTGTAACTGTTCCATCTTTATCGAGTTTGTTTCTGAAGACCCACTTTGTACCAATGACTGATCTGTCCTTGGGTCTTGGAACTAGATGCCAAACTTGATTTCTCTCAAACTGATTGAGTTCATCTTGCATTGAAATCACCCAATCTGCATCCTACAAAGCCTCAACAACATTTTTAGGCTCAATAAGAGATAAAAAGGCATCAAAAGCACACAGATTCTTTAATTGTGATCTAGTTTTGACTCCAGATGTTGGATCAGTGATAATGTTCTCAATAGGATGAGAATTTTGATACTTGTGAGGTTTCACAACCAACTGATTTCTGCTAGATGTTTCTCCCATGTTCGCTTGCTGAGGAACAGGGTCATGAACAAGTTCTTTTAGGGGATTTATTTCAATTCCTCCTTGATTAGTTTCCCCTGTCAGGTTGCCCTGGATGGAAGAACCTATTTCATCACATGTTCCTTCTTTTGGTGCCACTTTGACTTGTGTTGAGGCTTCAGTCAGATCCTTTACCAATCTAATGGCTTCATCTTCCTGTTCCTATCTCTCAGAAACAATGTTAGTTTCATCAAATACTACATGTACACTTTCTTCTACACACAAAGTTCTTTTATTGAACACTTTATATGCTTTGCTATGTGAAGAGTATCCCAAGAATACTCCCTCATCACTTCTGGGATCAAACTTACCTAGGGAGTCTTTTCCATTATTGTGCACAAAGAACTTGCAACCAAATGCCCTAAGATGGGATATATTTGGTTTTCTCCCTTTAAGTAACTCATTGGGAGTCTTCTCTACAAGAGATCTAGTCATGCATCTATTGATAATGTAACATGCAGTGTTTACAGCCTCTGCCCAGAAGCAATGGGGCAATTTACTAGAAAGTAGCATAGTCCTAGCCATGTCTTCAAGAGTCCTATTGTTTCTTTCAACTACTCCATTTTGTTGAGGTGTCCTAGGGGCAGAGAAGTTATGATCTATACCATTTTTTCATCACAAAATTCAGCAAACTTAGCATTCTCAAATTCAGTTCCGTGATCAGACCTAATTGATGCAAGTTGATTTCCTAATTGTTTCTAAGTTTTTCTAACAAAGGCAGTAAACATATCAAATGCTTCATCTTTAGATGTTAGAAACAGTACCTAGGTAAATCTAGAATAGTCATTAACAAGTACCATTACATACTTCTTTCCACCTTTGCTCATGGTTCTCATTGGACCATATAGATCCATATGGACCAGTTCCAACGACTTGGTTGTGCTTACTATTTTCTTGCTTTTGAAGGATGATCTTACCTGCTTCCCCCTTGCGCAAGCCTCACATACTTTGTCTTCCTTGAACTTGATGTTAGGTAACCCTATCACCAAGTCCTTACAGACCAATTTGTTTAGCTGATTCAGACTGACATGACCAAGTTTTTTATGCCACAGGAGGGGATCATTATCTAGCACACTTAGGCAGGTTAGTTCATTTTCTGAGAGAGTGGACAAATCTACAATGTAAATATTGTTAACTCTTTTTCACTACAAAACAATATTGTTAGTGGTAAGATTAATCACAAAGCATTTAGTAGAGGTGAATGCTACAAGGTTATCTCTGTCACACAGTTGTGACACACTGATAAGGCTGTATTTCAAGCCATCTATCAAGTATACATTTTTAATGGAGTGAGAGTCTGTCTTGCCTACCTTTCCAACCCCAATGATCTCACCTTTCTTCCCATTTCCAAAGGATACATTGCCTCCCTTTAAGTCCTTAAGTTAAAGGAACTAGTTCTTGCTTCCAGTCATATGTTTTGAGCAACAACTATCCATGTACCATATTTGGCTGCTTCCCTTCACTTGGACCTGCAAAAAGAAATCAGGGGTTAGTCTTAGGAACCCAAACTAGTTTTGGTCCCTTTCTATGGGCAAAGGGATAAATCAGATTCCTTCTAGCCCACCCAGGCAGCATATTTGCTTTTCTTGAACAAAGGTTTTGTTCTTTTGACTGGCCTTTTCTTTTGCATTACATTCATTTTTGTAATGGCCAGTCTTGCCGCAATGTGTGCAAATTTTATTTTCAGGAAGAGTGAGGTACTTGCTTTTAGGATCCCACTCAGGTGCTTGAGTTCCATAACCAAGTCCTCTTTTATTGCTACTGTGATGTTCGTGTAGCCAGGAGAGTGCATCAGAAGCCTTGTTCCATTTGCAAGTTCTGTCTAGTTCATGTTTTACCATTCCCTAGATCTTCTTTTAGTACTTTTATCTGCTCATCTTTCCTATATAGATCAACATTCATTTTTCCTAAGTTTTCTTCTAGGGTGAGATGAGTGTGATCAGCTTTCTTCTTTCCTGTTCCTAGATTCAGTTTTAAGTTCTCAGACCAAAGTTCTAGGATACTAGTGTCAAGTTCAAGAACCTGGTTCTTCAACTCAGTATTTTCACTTTCAATCTTATTAGCCCTAGACTCTAGATTTTTGCACTTGGGTTTTAGGATCATACATTCCCTAGACAACTCTTCCTTTTCATTGTTAATTATCTCAAACTCATCAATGAAATCCTGCAATAGCTCAGTACAACCTTTCTTTAGACAGGAATTTAATCTTGTCTTTGAGATGAAGAATACTTACCTCTTGTTCATCATCTGATTCTCTTATGGCCATAAGAGCTTGTTCATCTCCAGCTTCATCTTCTGATTCCTCATCTGATTTTTCTCCCCAGGCAGCAACCATAGCCTTTGTTGATCCTTTGTTCCTTTTTGGTTGAACCTGTTCCTTCTTCCTGCTCCTTCGTTCAACCCTTTCCTTCTTCCACTCAATTTCCCATTGAGGGCAGTTCTTGCTCATGTGATCAGTCTTACTAGACTTGTAGCAGCCCTCATTGGTCTGTTTCTCAAGAGCCCTTGGTTTGTTGAAGGTTGTACCTCTTGAAGAACCATTTCCTCTCATTAAGTAATTTTTGAAATTTCTAGTGATCATAGCCATTTCATCATCCTCCAGATCTGAACCTTCAGCAATTCTGAGAGCCAGACTTCTTTCCTTCTTGGGTGCATCCATTTTCATGGTCTGCCTTCTCAGTTCATAGGCAGTAAGATCCAGCTTAAGGGTAGCAATGTTCTTTGATTCCTGAATAGCAGTAATTTTGCTTTCTTAAGAGACTGGCAGAACCCTGGTCAAAATCTTCCCAACTTTGTCTTCTTCGAGAATAATCCTTCCAAGATATTTAAGTTCATTTGTTAGTGTGGTGAACCTTGTATACATCTCTTGGATGGTTTCTCCTTCTTTCATGGTGAAGTTTTCATACTGGGAGTACATCAGTATTCCTCTGGACCTCTTCACTTGAGGTGTTCCTTTATGAGCCACTTGCAAAGTGACCCAGATTTCCTTAGTAGTGGTACAACTTTGAATTCTACTGTACTCATCTGGACTTAGTCCACACACAAGCCATTTCTTGGCCTTAGCATTCTTCTCGACTTCTTTAGGTCTTCAGCAGTGCAGTCAGCTCTAGTCTTTGGCACATCCACTCCTTCAGCATTCTTCTTTGTAGTTGCTAGAGGGCCATCACTAACTATGTCCCAGAGTTCATAGTCTTCTCCTATGATGTGATCCCTCATCCTGTTCTTCCACCAAGAATAGTACTGACCGTTGAAAAGTAGAGGCCTAGCAGTGGATTGCCCTTCCCAGTTTTCAGGTGGTGTACTCATGTTGATCTTTTCCTAAGGTGTTAGCCTTTTCAAGGATAACCCGCTCTGATACCAATTGATGTTTTAAGCGTCAATACCACAAAAGAGGGGGGTGGGTGATTTGTGTGGTACCCAATTTTCGATCTAGAAGAACCAGGTTCTTCTAGGTGTTCTAACTACTACTGTTAGCGGAATTAAAAGTACATAAAATAAAGAACATAGAGATTTTGACGTGGAAAACACCCGGCTCAAAAGGTAAAAAAACCACGACCTACTACTCAGTAGGATTTTCCCCAACACTTTACTAAATCACTGAGCCAAAACAACATTTACAAAACTCTTTGTAAACCTAAGGATTACCTCTAATCCCGTTGTAGCAACCGGCCTCTAACTGTTGCGACAACTTCAAGTTAGCCTATAACTTGAACTCTCCAAGTATCTAATACAATTGTTTCTATGAAAGCTAGAAAGGTACAACTTTAAACCACCTACTACAATTGAACTAGAATAAGAAAAAATACAATAGAACTAGTTATTCTATCTCGCTCAAGTAGCTTCAGGAGTGCACACTCAAATATCACATAAATTGCTTGCAAAATCGCCTTGCTCTTTTGCTTTCAATTTAGTTTAACTTCTGCGTATGTGCAATACCTGTAAAAAAGATCAACCAATATTATTTAATAGGTTAGTAATCAGAGTTTGATTGGGATTCAATTTCTGATCTTCTATCGTAGTTGAGTCCTTGACGATATCAAACTCTAACACTCTGTTTATCCGGATTGTGTTCTCTTCATATAAGGAGACTTTCTCCCCTTATCCAATATGCAACCTTTTCGATCAGATCAGGAGATATTGCTGCTTGATCAGTGGGACTTATCTCCTTCATATGCATCTCACATGTATAGGTTGATCATGACTGTGCTTCACATGATGGACCTAGTCTATGACTAAGTTCATTTGTCATTCTTCAAAACATCACCTGTTCTTGGGCCAACAGCGCTGGGCACCGCTGTCAGGCAAGCCAATCATAAATGCTTAATTTAATTCTTATCTTAATAATTTTAAAAATTGAAATTTTCCTTCAATTTAGATAGTAAAAGATAATCTTTATAATCATCCCAGAACCTGGTGTCACAAGTGCATGAGCAATTTCTAGGAAATAATGTAATACAACAACCGTTCGGAATACAATATTGGACAAAAAGTAAATACAGTAATCTAAAAGATACTCTACTGGCTGCGGGTCATCTCAATAAGTGCAGCTCACCTAGGTCTGTAGATCAACCATGCTGCTACACCCACTAAGCCACTAGAGATGCATGTGCTTGTGCAACAAAAATACACAGCAAGTGTAGTATGAGTACGAAAATAACGTGTACCCAGCTAGTATCCCGTCTAATCTCGAAGAAGTAGAGACGAGAGGTCGACTTCGACACTTACTAGTGGTCTAATGATAATATAGTGAAAATGTGAGGAGATCATGGATTTTATAAAACAAACAATTATAATTCATAATGCCAGATAGCAGGTAAACAACTTTCCAAATAATAACAAATTTCCAAAAAATTTATTCTTCATTATCTTTATTAATTTATCTCCGGCCAGGAAAGGCAAATATCAACATTTATAAATCTCAGGCAAACAATACAAGCATGCGCATATCATGCCGAGGTCGTATGGCCTGATCCAAGATAAATGTAAAATGTGCACCGCCGAGGGTCAAACGACGCGAACTATAAATGCATCTATTACCCCGCTCGCGAATCATACATGCGAGTGCGGCACACATAGATACACACATTCAAACAACCAATTCAAAGTTTATCGGGGAACGTTTATCCAAATAAAAACCAATTCTCTTTTAATGATTTAAGAAAAATGAAATTTAATCCTTTTAGAAATTCATTTACCAATTCGCTATGGTTTAAGAAATTCAACTGTCAATAAGATTACCAATGTTCCAAGTATAACATGCTTTTGGGTCCTAAACTACCCGGACTTAAACATAATAGTAGATACGCACGGACTCTCGTCACCTCGTGCATATGTAGCCCCCACAAATAGGAGCACATAACCGATTATTTCACCTATGGGGACAATTTCCTCTTACAAGGTTAGAAATGAGACTCACCTCGCTTTGAGGATCCATAACCGACATTCCACGCCTTTCCGAAAACTCGAGTCGATGCAAAATGCTCCAAAGTTAGCCAACAATTATGCAAATCCATTAATATATGCTCAATTACTCATTCCAATCCAATTTATAACAATTCCTAACCCCGATCGAAAAGTTAACAAAATTGCCCTTGGGCCAGCGTGCTCGGATTCCGAAATTTTTTGAAGATAAAGTTTACCCATGAACTCACGAACTCTAGTATATGATTTTCTCTTAATTCCATGCCCAAAATCGTGGTAAAAATCCAAAATATAAATTTCTAGGTCTCCTATCAAAAACCCACAATTTCTACCAAATTTTCATGCTCAAATCCGTATATAATCCAAGTATTAACTCAAAACTAGCAGAATCCACTTACCTCATGCTTGGTGATGAAAATGACACTCCCAAGTTGCTCCAAACTCAGCTCCCATGAAAGAAAATGAGTGAAAATTAGCCAACCCCGATTTTTAAAAAGAATACTGCCTCCAGCCTTTTTGCACCTACGGTCTCTCGACCGCTTCTGCAGCCCTGCAGATGCAGATCAAACACCGCTTCTGCGGTCCAGGGCTCCCAGCCCATTCCTGCTTCTGCGTCCTCTCCTCCGCAGGTGCGGTCTCGCTTCTGCGACGAGATGACCGCATCTGCGGACCCATCTCTCCCCCATCAAATCGTATATGCGACCTTAGGGCCGCTTCTTCTGCTACGCACCTACGGCCAAAACCTCACAGGTGCGGTTACACCAGACACCATCTGCATCAAACCTCCTCCAAATTCCATTTTTGATCCATTAACCATCCGGAATCCACCCGAGGCACCCGGGATCCCAACCAATCGTACCAACTAGTCCCAAAACACATTACGGACTTTTTCGAGGCCTCAAATCATATCAGACAACGCTAAAATCATGAATCGACCTCCAATCCAAGCTTAATGAACTTTAGAATTTCAAACTTCTGCATTCGATGCCGAAACATATCAAATCATGTCTGATTGACCTCAAATTTTGCACACAAGCCACATTTGACATTACAGACCTCCAACTTACGGATTAGGAATCCGACCCCGATATCAAAAAGTCCACTTCTGGTCAAACTTCTCAAATACCTTCAAATTTCTATCTTTAGCCAAATGACTCCAAAACGACCCACGAACCTCCAAATTCACTTTCGATCGCGCTCTCAACACCAGAATTACCATACGGAGTTACTCCCAAACTCGAAATCCCAAACGGACATCGATAATACTGGAATGCACTTCAACCCAAACTTATGAAATCTTCCAAAAATGCTAACTTCTACAATAGGTGCTGAAACGTTCATAGGTCTTCCAAAACCCGATCCGGACATACGCCCAAGTCCAAAACGAACCTGCTGGAACTTTCAAATCCTGATTCCGAGGTCGTTTACTTCAAAAATCCAATCTTAGTCGGTTCTTCCAACTTAAGGCCTCCGAAATGAAAATTCTCTTCCCAAATCAACTCCGAACTTCCCGGAATTCAATTCCGACCATGAGTACAAGTCATAATACCTGAAGCGAAGCTGCTCATGGCCTGAAACTATTGAACAACACGTTAGAGCTCAAAACGACTGGTCGGGTCATTACATAAACCAAGTAACTTATTATTACATACTAAAATACACTTATATATGTTACAAAAATCTTCATGTTGACCGCCAAAAATGTGGTGTAGTGGATGAGACTGCTCTTCCCTTAACCAGAGGTTTCGAGTTTGAGCCCTGAGTATGAAACATTCTTGGTAGGGAATGCTTTCTCCCGAATGGGGTCCTATGCGGCGCGAATATGGATATAGTCGAGTTCCAATATGGATATCGGTCATTGGATGAAGAATAAAATGTTATATGGTAACATTCAATGAAGAATATTCTACAATATTAAGTGCATGATCCATTATAAAGAATATGACATCATTGCCCACCGTTACACATTATTCAATAGCCCTCATAATTGTCATTTAAGAGGGGATTTCTCCTAGGACATTATTCCCTAGGTATAACTATTAATAGTGAGCTCTACCATCATTGTAAGACACACGAATTTTCTGGCAAGCATACACTTTATTCTATTAAATGCTCAAATAACATTTTACTTTTTTGCTTATTTATGTTGTTCTTACTGCCTCCAGTAGCTCTGCACATGGGACTAAGATATCTGCCATTTATTTCAATTTCAAGGCTAAGTCATATATTTTTGTCTAATTTATCTATTATTTTGGATCAAATTACATATAAATTCAACTGTACTGTTTTACGGGTAAACAGTTTGGCACCCACCATGGGGAATAGACAGTCGTGTAATTGAATTAATTCCTACATCTATTACTAACTTGTTTGATTCATTATTTTCAGCAAAAATCATTAAAAATGGCAGATAATGGTGCCAACAATACACACAACATTGAGGCCCAAGGAAATCAGCCTCAGCACGAAGATTCCATCAGCGATACCCACAATGAGGGGAACGAGACCACGTCGGTCCATGACGGCCTATATCCATGACATGTTTGAGTGGAAACTCATGATGATGTTGAAGACGAGCATGTCGTTGAAACAGTAAGGATGTTGAAGGATCAATAAGAGGCCATAATAGGTCATCTCACATGACAGGATTAGGTCATGACGGAATTAAAGCAGGCGTTGCCGGGTGCTTCCAATAATGCGAATAGACAATGTACAGTTCCTCCCGGTGCTCTCGCAAATCAGACAACATAAAAGGTCGATAACAACACCCCAAGGGGTGACGTCGACTTTGACAAGGCCGGGGGAATGCTGGCGGACCCGATAACGACAATGAGAATGATCCTTTTAAAACCAAACTCATGCGGTTCATGAGAGAGATAAAATTCCCGAATGGATCAAATTTCGGGGCACCACCAGTGCTGAAAAGGGCCGGATTCAAAGATGTACACACAATTGTCGTTTAAACCGAGCGCGACACTAGAGTTGATCCTGAAGCGATTCAAAATACCAAATGTGCCGAAGTATGATGAGACTTTAGATCCCCAGGAGCATATCACCACCTATGCAATGGAGGTGAAGGAGAACAATTTATTTCCCCATGAGATTGAGTCAGTCTTATTGAAAACATTCGGGGAGACCCTTACTAAGGGAGCCCTAACATGGTATTTGCTTTTGCCCAGGCACTTTATAGACTCCTTCGAGATGCTTGCAGACTCTTTCTTCAAAGCCCATGCCGGGGCCAGAAAGGTACAGCCCTGAAAGGCCGACATATTCAGGATTTCACAAGGAGCATTCGAGTTGCTGCGAGAGTTTGTGACCAGATCCAGAAGTCAAGAATGTTGCTACCGGTCATACCAGATGAGTGGGCGGCTGAAGCATTTATCATAGGCTAGAATCCAAGAATTTTTGATGCTTCCCAGAAGTTAAACGAAAGTTTGCTCGAGTTTCAAGAAATAACTTGGGCAGATATTCCCAACCGGTGTGAGTCTAAGATAAGGATTGAGGATGATCAACTCGATTTTTCGGCGTCGGTCAAAGGTCAGGATTGTGAGAAGAATAGAGAGAAATTGAAAGATGATTTCGACACAAATCGATGATCTTTAAGGAGTCGGTTTTTGCCCTATGAATGGGCCGAAGGATGTAACAGAGGTTTCCGATCAGCGGATAGATTCTCCATGGAGAGGAGAACTGATCGCGGCCAAAATAATTGGTCGTTGAAGTAGAAGGAAACGTCAGGTTGTCAAGATTCTTCCTACCACAAGATTTCCGAATACAACTTCAATGTTAGCGTAGTGGAGATGGTGTCGGCTATGAGGAACATTAAAGAAGCATAGTTCTTGAAGCTAAGGAGATCTGATCCCAACCAAAGGTATCCTAGTTTATGGTGCGAATACCACGGGACAAACGGTCACCGAACTGGGGATTTTTGGCATCTACATGAAGAGGTGGCGACATTGTTGAAAAACGACCATCTCAGGGAATTTTAAGTGACCGGGCTAAAAACAACTGCGGTCGCATTCGTTATAATGTAGAACCTTCAAAAATGGGAGAAGATCCCCCGCACTTGATGATAAGCATGAGTTTTGGAGGGAATGAGATTAACGGGTTACATTCTCGGCAACAAAAATGACGAAGGTGTCTAATACCCATAGCAAGAGGCTCCGGGAAGTCGTTGAAGATGACAATACTTTCTCGAAAGAAGATGCAGATGGATTGTTGCTACTGCACAAAGATGCATTGGTAATTTCTTTGAATGTCTTAGATTTTAAAATTAAACGTGTTTTGGTAGACCCAGGAAGTTCGACCAACATCATACAATGAAGGGTGTTAGAGCAAGCCAAGATAATCGGAAGCATCATTCTAGCCACAAAACTCCTCGTCGGGTTCAACCTAGCAAGTGTGACAACCTGAGGAGAAATCCTGCTGCCCATGAATGCCAAAGGGGTGATGAAGACGACCATTTTTGAGGTAGTGGTCGACGATGTAGGTTACAATATCATCTTGGGAAGACCATGGTTGTACGATATGAATGTTGTTCTATCAACATATCATCAGTTGCTAAAATTCCCAACTCCCGAGGGGGTTAACAAAATAAGAGGCGACCAACCGACAATAAGAGAAATGAATACAATATCAGTTTTCAGTAGCAAAGGGAAGGAGCATGCGACATAGAAATTACAGGAACCGACACTTGCTCCCGAGCCGAGTGAAGTCAACTAGGGGGAGGAGTTGTTGGAATCCTATTAGGTGCCGAGGTATTTCCAGGTACCAGAAGAGATAGATACAACAAAGTCCACATCATAATAACTTGAACAAGTCATATTGTTCGAAAAGTTCCTGGAGAGGAAGTTCTAGTTGGGAACAGGACTGCACCCCAAACTCAGGTCTGGATTTATTGAATTTCTTAAATTTAATGACTATTATTTTGCATGGTCACATGCGGATATGATATATATCCCGTCGGAACTGGCTATGCACAAGCTAAGCCTGTATCCCAACATCCCTCCGGTAAGACAGAAAATATATCCTATTGCCGAGGTCAGGAATAAATTCATCAAGGAAGAGGTAACTTGTTTTCTTGATATTGGTTCAATCGGAGAGGTAACGTATCCTGACTGGCTAGTTAATGTAGTAGTAATTCCGTAGAAGAAAAAATAAATTTCACATATCCATAGACTATAAGGATTTAAATAATGCGTGCCCAAGAGACTCATTCCTATTACCAAATATTGATCAAATAATTGATGCAACGGTCGGACACGAGTTAATAAGTTTCCTTGGTGCTTACTCCGGGTACAACCAAATAAAGATGAACCCGGAGGATCAGGAAAAAACTTCGTTTATAACAAACTTTGGCACATATTGTTACAATATGATGCCTTTCGGGCTAAAGAACGTCGGAGACACTTATCAACTTCTCATGAATAAAATGTTTGAAAAGAAAATAGGGAAAACCATAGAATTTTACATAGATGATATGCTTGTTAAGTCTTTGAACACATGTGTTCATCTTAAACACTTGAAAGAAACTTTTTGACATCTTAAGGAAGCATAACATGAAGCTTAACCCCAAGAAGTGTGTGTTCGGGGTTAGTTCCGGTAAGTTTCTAGGATTCTTGATGTCACAAAGGGGGATCGAAGTTAACCCCGATAAAATCAAAGTCAACAAAGACATCCCAGACCAGCTATCAAGCATAAAAGAGGTTCAAAGGCTAAGAGGAATATTGGCCGCTTTGAGCATATTCATTTCTCGGTTTTCAAAGAAATGCCAACATTTCTTCTCGCTTCTCAAAAAGAAGAACAACTTGAATGGACCTCGAAATGTCAGCACACTTTGAGGGATTTGAAAAGGTATTTGTCAAGTCCTCCGTTACTATCAAAATCGGAGGAAGGCAACCAACTGTTGATCTACTTAGCAGTCTCAGAGGTAGCAGTAAGTGTCGTTTTAGTCTGTGAGGATGAATGTATGTAATTTCCTATCTATTACGTTAGTAAAATTTTAACAGGAGCAGAAACTCGATACCCATATCTGGAAAAATTGGCCCTAGCTTTCATAGTCGGCGCTCGAAAGCAAGCCTTATTTCCAATGTCATCCGATAGACGTGGTGATCACCTTTCCCCTACGAAATATTCTTCATAAACCCAAAATTTTGGGTAGGCTGGCCAAGTGGACCGTCGAAATGAGTGAATCTGACATAGAATATAAGACTAGGGCTGTGATTAAGTCTTAAGTCTTGGCCGACTTTGTGGCCAATTTCAGCCCGGGACTATTACCTTTGGCTACCAAAGAAGCAGTGATGGTGTCGGAGTCGACATTTGGAGTTTGGACCCTATTCACGGACGGAGCTTCCAATGTAAAGGGGTCCGGGCTTGGCATACTACTAACCACGCCTTCGGGAGAAACCCTAAGGCAAGACATAAAAACTGTTCCTCTGACTAATAATGAAGTGGAGTATGAAGCTTTGATTATAGAGATCGAATTAGCTCGAGGACTGGACTCTGAGGTCATTGAAATCAAATGCGACTCTCAGTTGGTTGTCACGCCCCAAAATTGAGGGGCGCGACCGGTACTCGACCGGGTATCCCCAGTCAAGCGGACCTAGGTGCCTTTCCTATCCCACGTGTTACCCCATGTTTTCATTATCCGATAACCAAGTGAAATAGCCATTTATGATTTAAACACATTCTTACGAGATTTTATACATGGTCTTAGCGTGGTATACAAGTTACAATTCCCAAAAACAAAATACATAAGTACATAACCCACATTTCCTGTCTACGGAGCCTCTAGGGATACAAAAGAGTGTTATAATACTTGCCAGTAACAAGGCTCCGGCTATACCTTACGCAAATACCAAAATAAGATTTCCAGGAGGAAAAGAAGCATTAGCCACACAGGGCCCCGAGAGGGAAAAGGGGCTCACCAATACATCTGACGGAAAGTGAAGGAGTGCTACTGTTGGTGGACTGGAGTACCTGCTATAGAACCACCTAATATCATAACACGAATGTAGCGCCCCCGGCAAAAGGGACGCTAGTATATTTGAATTGTACTGGTATGTATGAACAAACTTTACCCCAAGTAAAATCAAGAAATACACAGGTAACAAACAGTAATAGAATCAACAATCCAATGCACATGAAGGGAACAACCAAAGACAAACAAGTTCCATAATCTCTCATTTTCCCCTTTCAACATTATTTCATCACATCAATGGTTTCACAACTTTCACATATTTTCATTTCAATAGTGATTTCGATCACTTTTCCACCCTTATTACCTCGGCCACCCTTATCACCACAACCCACACATTATAACTTCGTGTTTCGGCGCGCAACCCGATCCCATCGGACAATCAAATTTCACAAGACAACAACTATAATTCACAAAGAATTTTCATAACATCAATACCATTTCCATCATATGCAATAGCCCGTATACAATTTAAGTCACAATGATAATTGCCCCCGAAAAGTCATGTATGATATTGCCACAGTTGTTTCAATTGCATCAATTACGATTTCTTTCCATCATTTGTTACACAGTTCTTACCACATGAACACATTCACACACACACACTTGGTTTGTTTCCATTTACTTACACCATTATATCGCGAGACTTAACCAACAACGTTCAAAGCATATTAATCACATGAATCATCATTTCAAGGAAGCACAAGTTCATATCAACAATTCATACATTTGGGCCCAAGACACCATAGATGTAACCAAGCAGTAATTCATGTACAAGGTGTTGTCGTAATCGTTCGACTCATTTACGTCATTTCACAATACCATCTTTCATTACTTACCACGCAGGGTTTTATCTATTATACACATTCTCACATTTGGACACATTAACGTTCTTTCATTCGTTAACACATACTCCCATATCGTCATCCTCAAGCATTTACAATATTAGCACATAATAAGGTAGGCACATCAAATCACTTTTCACAATCACATATAACACGGTGGTGTGGAAATCAACTAAGACAATCAATACACATATTTTCATACAAGGTACACATACCGTATGCTCATCACAACAAGGGGATTCTACAAGAGTTAAAGTTAGCCATACATACCTCAAATTTGCCCTTAATGATACTACAATGATCCAATACACTTAAGCAACCTCAATCTACAATACAACATTCAATAGGGCCAATATTAGTAATAAATTCCGTAACTTATGCCATTTAGGCATATCATCAAACACCTTGTAGGTATAGATCTTTACACCCCATAACTATAGTATTGGTTCATCCAACTATCACCATTAACTAAAAATTCATTCCACCATCATTCCTAACCAATTTATAACTTCCAACAACATATGTGTGACAACCCATCTTCACCCAACCAACAAAATTCCATCAAACAATCACCTTCCAATCTCTACAATGACTATGTATTTATTTTAGGAACTTATGGATTCTAATCACCACACCAAGAGTCCCAATACTTAATTCACAATCATATACCCATAATAAATTCATACATGTAAGTCTAAGGGTGTAGGATTACTTTTTTGGAAGAAATCTTGCAAAACCCTCCTTTGAGTTCTTGAAGGAATTTCTTGAAGATCTAGGTGTTTTATGAGTAGATTTAATCAATATTAGTGTAAGAATAATGGAATTTTATACCAAGTTAATGAAGATTGCTTACCTTGAAGATGGGAGGGGTTGGAGGTCTTGAGAGGGTGAAGAAAACCCCAAAATTCGAGCTTGAATGATCAAAAAATGAAGGAAATGTAATACTCCTTCGGTTTTTACACTGACCAGGGGTATTTTAGACATTTTACATGTTCCACCACGTTCCGCCGCAGTTTACCGGCAGAAAAACCTTGGTTTGCCACGGTCCGCCGCGGCCGCGCTCCTGGGCGCGCTGGTGACGCATGTCTGGTAAAATGGTCATAACTTTCTGTATACACCTCCAAATTACGAACGGTTTGTTGCGTTGGGAACTAGACTCAAAGGGATTTAATTTCATAGGTTGTGCATCAATCAAAACTTTATATAACTAGATATATGCTTGTCCAAAGTGAGATCTTGTGCGCATTCACTTACAACTTTAGCCTATTGTGAAAATTTTCCAACTTGGCTTAGACTTAGGCCTCTCCTTAGACCCCAAACCACTTATAATATGATTTATACACTTATTACCATATCCAAATGATGTCCATAATATCATTAATCCTCATTTTCACGCAAGATAAAATAATTAGCCTACCTTGGCACCACGAAATCTTAAATTACTAAGCAAAATTTTTTGGGGCTTTATATTCTCCCCCGCTTAAGATCATTCATCCTCGAATGAGGATCAAGGTTCATTCATTATCCATCCTTATGTAACTTCTGCTTTTTCACATCATGAAATATATCAACAGCCCCGAATTTTGCTAACTCCTTAAATTTCCGAAAATTTCGTCAGAGTTTCCTTTGTAACTAGGACTATCTACCTGTCAGAGGACCCCATATACATATCCTAACAGCATATACATGTCCCATAGACATAACATAACTTGTACAACACCAACCATGGCCGCATAGGCAACATATATAACCAAAATAGAATAGTTTAACATAGATCAAATCAAAAGATAAGAGTTCATAGGAACCAAATGCATGAAAGATATTACATAACTATTCAAACTAACGTGGGTACTTCTTTCTAATTTCTTCCTCGGCTTCCCAAGTGGCTTCCTCAACCTGCTGGTTCCGCCATAACACTTTTACAAAGCCAATTTCCTTATTTCTCAATTTTCGGACTTGCCTATCAAGAATGGCAACTGGAATTTCTTCATAATATAGTTCTTCATTAAACTCAATAGCTTCAATTGGTACAATAGCGGACGGATCTCCCACTACCTTCTTCAACATAGACACATGGAAGACCGGATGTACCAACGACATCTCGGGTGGCAGCTCAAGCTTGTATGCCACCTGACCAATCCTCTGAATAATTATGTACGGTCCGATATACCTCGGACTTAATTTCCCTTTCTTCCCAAATCACATGATGCCCTTCATGGGGGAAACCTTCAAAAATACCCAATCATCTTCTTTGAACTCCAAATCTCTGCGACGAATGTCCGAATAAGACTTTTGGCGACTCTAAGAAGTTTTCAACCTCTCCTTAATAATCTTGACTTTCTCCATGGCCTTATACATGAGGTCCGGCCCTATCAATTCTGCTTCTCCAACCTCGAACCACCCAATGTGAGACCTGTATCTCTTACCATACAGTGCCTCGAATGGTGCCATCTGGATACTAACATGGAAGCTGTTGTTGTAAGAAAATTCTATGAGTGGAAAATGGTCATCCCAACTACCCTTGAAATCAATAGTACAAGCACGCAGCATGTCTTCAAGCGTCTGAATAGTCCACTCTGCTTGCCCATCGGTTTATGGATGAAAAGCTATGCTAAGGTTTACCTGCGTACCCAACCTTACTGAAATTTCTTCCAAAGGTTGGCTGTGAACTGAGCCCCTCGATCTGAAATGATTGAGACTGGAGTGTCATTCAACCTAACTATTTCTTTGATATACAACTGAGCATACTGTTTCGCTATGTCAGTAGATTTAACTGGCAAGAAGTGCGCTGGTTTTTGTGAGTCGGTCAACGATCACCCAAATTGAGTCAAACCTGCGCGGAGTGCGCGACAGCCCTACTACAAAATCCATATTGATCATCTCCCATTTCTACATTGGAATTTCTATGCTTTGAGTCAATCCACCGGGCCTTTGATGTTCGACCTTCACTTGTTGACAATTTGGACATTTTTCTACAAAATACGCCACATCCCTCTTTATGTTGTTCCACCAATAAATTTCCTTGAGATCATGATACATTTTTGTAGAACCGGGGTGCACGGAATACCTGGATGTGTGAGCTTCTACCATGATCCTTTCCCAAAGATCGTCGATATCAGGAACACATAGGCGGTCTTGGTACCGTAGAGTACCATCATTCATGCCAAAGGAAAAAGCTGTGGTATTGTGTTTATGAATTCCCTCCTTCAGCTGTACCAACAATGGATCATTGTATTGCTTTTCTTTGACCTCTGCTACAAGTGACGATTCAGCCTTATTCTACACAATTACTCTCCTTTCACTAGAGTCCGCAAGACGAACTCCTAGACTAGCCAACTGGTGAACCTTCCTGGCCAACGGCCTTTGATATATCTCCAAGTGAGCTAACTACCCATAGATTTCCGTCTAAGAGCATCCGCCACAACATTGGCCTTTCCCGGTTGATAGAGAATCTCAATATCATAAGTCCTTGAGTAGCCCGAGCCATCCTCTATGTCTCAGATTCAACTCCTTTTGTTTAAAAATATATTGAAGGCTCTTGTGGTTCATAAATACATCAACGTGGACCCCATACACATAATGTCGCCAAATCTTTATACAAAAACTACCGCCGCAAGTTCTAAACCATGTGCCAGATAGTTCTTTCTATGATTCTTGGGTTACCTAGAAGGATAAACTATCACCTTAACATGTTGCATCATTAGTGGAACATCTTTATCACATTTCTCTTACATAAGACCTCCCACGAATCGAGTTTCTACAATAATTTCCCTGATATGGTTACAATCTCCTGTGAATACTTGCAACTACTCTTCCAAATTCTCAACAAAAGACATTACTGAATGAGTTTTCTTTTAGAACCTTCTATTTCAAAGGAATAACATCTTCTAGCCTATGCACACACCTTAATATCATCCACATGCACGACATTGCATCAAATGTAATGTAATATTGTGCTCAGACCTTTCCTAGTCAACCTCTTTCCTCCTTGTGTGCCTTATAGGATTTAAGAAACTACTCCACTTCCTTTGTGAACATTCCCATGATCCCTCCATACTGTTAAACACTTCCCAAAATACGTATCAACAACTTTATTACACATTCAACTCAGAAAGATCACTGGCCCGAACAATAACTTGAAATCTTCCTAAATTCTTCAACAAAAACTTCTTGTTTTCCTTCTAAGTGTAAGGATTACTCCATCCTCAATAAGTAATTCACCTTATTCCGAATATTGTAGCTGCCAATGGTGTTTGTTGGTATTGTGGCTTAAGAGCTATCATGTTAAACATGGTTGATTCGTAACAAGTGTTCATCCTCTCTCACTACATTTCAAACATTTCCCTTTGTTCTCTGGGTAGACTGTGTTGTTTTGTTTCTTTTTTCTCCCTTTCGGTCTAGCCAATACATTAGTACTATCTTTTATTTGTGATTGGGACATTCATTCCCATTCCATTTTGCTATAATACATAGTAGATAGCCCTATCGTGCCACGCACTTGTCTGCACCCCATGGACTCATGGTATCATTGTGTCTGGTTTGTTGAGTTTATCATGCCACTATTTCACCACCAGTAGTCTCACTTTCCATTGTAATATGTAGACATGAAGTCCCTCTAAATATTTTAGTTGATATTCAGTGTTACCCAAGTCGGTAACATTACAGTTAGTCCTTTATGCCTTCTATTAACACTTGTACTCCAGGCGAGTCCACCATTCTGATACGAACTATTTTGCGATAACCATGAGCATCTCAATTTATAGATTTTCTTCTTATTTCAGGCGGCCTCATTATTCCTAGCTAGTGAATAGCCACACACTCTTCCACATGTTACGTGGTCTTTTTCCTTAACCCGCTCACCTCTTAACTCTTGTTAGGATATTCATGGGAAAGTGTATTCATCGTCATATCACTTAACACTTCTTTGCTTGTAAGATTCTTTAGAGGCTCTCCATCAAGCCCAAATACCCTCTTGCGTTATTATAGCATCACATTTATTTCTCCCACTCGTTTCGCCTTTCTTAACGCCTTGGTACTTTGGTTAAGTCACAGATCTATGATTAACCCATTCTAAAAACTCACAACCTTCCATATTTGGCCTATAGTACTTCCTTAGGTTCCATTGTTCCTAACCCTCTAACAAGTATAAAATCCCTTTACAAACATACTCTTAGTTTCTAGGATCGTTGACCCTATCATTCACATTGTCATGTATGAAGAATTTACCTTCCTTAACCTTCCATTTTTCTTTTGGGTACTAGTGGTCTATCATTAGCATATCCTTTTAGATAATCACGTTATCCATTATCACCTTTCTAAACTACGCATGTCTTCAACAAAATATTCAAACATCATAGCTACATGTTCTTACTCTTGTTTCATTGTATTTAAGTGGCCTTACTATGGCCCTTCTTCCTCCACTTAGGGTGAATGCCCCGGATTTTGACATAAGTCTTGAACTTAGCAACTTCATGGACATATGTTTCATATCTCTATCCCTCACATATATGTTTGACTATTAGGGAGATTGAAGTCATCATTGTATTAACCTCATAAGTTCTCTACTCTTATTCATCCACACGGACTTGGGATTCCAATTCCTCATGTAAATATCCTTGAGGAGTGTAACAAAACTTCATACACTTATGGTATTGTTATAACATTCATAGCATAGGGGTCTTCTCACTACGGGTTCAATTGACTCTCATTTCATGACTTCTTTTCACCCGTGAGAGACCTACTTGTTTGTCATTACTCTCCTGGTCATGCCTTACATATATCACATGCTTATATAAAAAAATTTTCTTTTACACCTTAGGATCATATATATGCTTCCCACACTATCAACAGGTGCCATATAACCTCGCATCTCATTTATCAAGTCAATGTTTCTTTGGAGTTAGGTGATCAATTTAAACGTTTTTCTCATATAAAGTATGTTTCTGGTACTATGTACATATCTCCTATATCCATACAATTTGTTCAACATGATACATGTGCCATCTCATTAATATTCAGACCTTTCCCATTGGTTGTTCCATATGACAACATTACTTGAAATAGAAGAAAGAGCATTTAGACTTATCTCGAATCTCAATGCACGAGTTACAAGACAATCTTGTAGTCAAGCTTTATCGCATGATCTGGAGTGTTGAAGAAGGGTAACATTCCTAAATGTCCATGTAGCCTCCAAATTATAGATATGGTCGACAACATACCGATAAAAAGGACTCTACTAGACACGGCTCCAAGACATCCTAGGACACTTTAAAACCTTAGGCTCTGATACCAAGTTTGTCATGCCCCAAAACCGAGGGGCGCGACCGGCACTCGACCGGGTAGCCCCAATCAAGCGGACCTGGGTGCCTTTCCTATCCCACGTGTTACCTCGCGTTTTCATTATCCGATAACCAAGTGAAATAACCATTTATGATTTAAACACATTCTTACGAGATTTACATAATATACATGGTTACTTAACGTGGTTTACAGGTTACATTGCCCAAATACAAAATACATAAGTACATAACCCACATTTCCTGTCTACGGAGTCTCTAGGGATACAAAAGAGTGTTACAATACTTGCCAGTAACAAGGCTCCGGCTATACCTTACGCAAATACCAAAATAAGATTTCTGGGAGGAAAAGTAGCATGAGCCACACAGGGCCCCGAGAGGAAAAGGGGCTCACCAATACAGCTGACGGAAAGTGAAGGAGTGCTACTGTTGGTGGACTGGAGTACCTGCTATAGAACCACCTACAATCATAATACGAATGTAGCGCCCCCGGAAAAAGGGATGTCAGTACATTTGAATTATATTGGTATGTATGAACAAACTTTACCCCAAGTAAAATCAAGAAATACACATGTAACAAACAGTAATAGAATCAACAATCCAATGCTCATGAAGGGAACAACCAAAGCCAAACAAGCTCCACAATCTCTCCTTTTCCCCTTTCAACATTATTTCATCACATCAATGGTTTCACAACTTTCACATATTTTCATTCCAATAGTGATTTCGATCACTTTTCCACCCTTATTACCTCGGCCACCCTTATCACCACAACCCACACCTTATACCTTCGTGTTGCGGCGCGCAACCCGATCCCATTGGACAATCAAATTTCACAAGACAACAACTATAATTCACAAAGAATTTTCATAACATCAATAACATTTCAATCATATGCAATAGCCCGTATACAATTTAAGTCACAACGATAATTGCCCGCGACAAGTCATGTATGATATTACCACAGTTGTTTCAATTGCATCAATTACGATTTCTTTCCATCATTTGTTACACAGTTCTTACCACATGAACACATTCACACACACACTTGGTTTGTTGCCATTTACTTACACCATTATATCGTGAGACTTAACCAGCAACATTCAAAGCATATTAATCACAAGAATCATCATTTCAAGGAAGCACAAGTTCATATCAAGAATTCATACATTTGGGCCCAAGACACCATAGATGTCACCAAGCAGTAATTTATGTACAAGGTGTTGTCGTAATCGTTCGACTCATTTACGTCATTTCACAATACCATCTTTCATTGCTTACCACACAGGGTGTATCCATTATACACATTCCCACATTTGGACACATTAACGTTCTTTCATTCGTTAACACATACTCCCATATCGTCATCTTCAAGCATTTACAAGATTAGCACATAATAAGGTACGCACATCAAATCACTTTTCACAATCACATATAACACGGTGGTGTGAAAATAAACTAAGATAATCAATACACATATTTTCATACAAGGTACATATACCGAATGCTCGTCACAACAAGGGGATTCTACAAGAGTTAAAGTTAGCCATACATACCTCAAATTCGCCCTTAATGATACTACAATGATCCAATACACTTAAGCAACCTCAATCTACAATACAACATTCAATAGGGCCAATATTAGTAATAAATTCTGTAACTTATGCCATTTAGGCATATCATCAAACACCTTGTAGGTATAGATCTTTACACCTCATAACTATAGTATTGGTTCACCCAACTATCACCATTAACCAACAATTCATTCCACCATCATTCCTAACCAATTTATAACTTCCAACAACATATGTGTGACAACCCATCTTCACCCAACCAACAAAATTCCATCAAATAATCACCTTCCAATCTCTACAATGACTATGTATTTATATTAGGAACTTATGGCTTCTAATCACCACACCAAGAGTCCCAATACTTAATTCACACTCATATACCCATAATAAATTCATACATGTAAGTCTAAGGGGAGTAGGATTACCTTTTGGAAGAAATCTTGCAAAACCCTCCTTTGAGTTCTTGAAGGAATTTCTTGAAGATCTATGTATTTTATGAGTAGATTTCATAAATACTAGTGTAAGAATAATGGAATTTTACACCAAGTTAATGAAGATTGCTTACCTTGAAGATGGGAGGGGTTGGAGGTCTTGAGAGGGTGAAGAAAACCCCAAAATTCGAGTCTGAATGATAAAAAAATGAAGGAAATGTAAAACTCCTTCGGTTTTTACACTGACCAGGGGTATTTTCGAAATTTTACATGTTCCAGCGCGTTCCTCTGCGGTCCGTCACGGTTTACAGGCAGAAAAACCTTGGTTTGCCGTGGTTTGCCGCGGCCGCGCTCCTGGGCGCGTTGGTGACGCATATCCAGTAAAATGGTCATAACTTTCTGTATATACCTCCAAATGACGAACGGTTTGTTACGTTGGGAACTACACGCAAAGGGCTTTAATATAATAGATTGTTCATCAATCAACACTTTATATATCTAGAGATATGCTTGTCCAAAGTGAGGTCTTGTGCACATTCACTTACAACTTTTACCTATTGTGAAATTTTTCCAACTTGGCTTAGAGTTAGGCCTCTCCTTAGACCCCAAACGACTTATAATATGACTTATACACTTTTTACCATATCCAAATGATGTCCATAATATCATTAATACTCATTTGCACTCAAGATAAAATAATTAGCCTACCTTGGCACCACGAAATCTTAAATTACTAAGCAAAATTTTTTGGGGCTTTACATTGGTGGTAAATCAGGTCTACGAGATCTTCGAAGCCAAAGAGGAACGCATGCAACAATACATAATGAAGGTCCAGGCTCTGCTCACTCGGTTACGAGAATGGTCAATTACGCATATACCGAGGGAAGAAAATGCAGAAGCAGATGCACTAGCTAACCGTGGATCATCCACAGAGATGAAAGGATTAGACTTCGATACAGTCATATAGCTTATGCACTCGGTACTGGATGTCGATAGCTATTACAAGGTAGATACAACTAATTTGGTCTGGGACTGGAGAAACGAGATTATTGACTATCTCGAGCATAGGAAATTGCCTGAAGATCCTAAGGCATCTTGATCACTGCACACTAAAGCAGCTCGATGCAGCTTAAAGGGGGTCAATTGTACCGAAGATCATTCCAAGGCCCATTGGCCTGATGTTTGGGAGCCTCTGAAGCTAATTATGTTTTGCAAGAAGTCCGCGAAGGGATCTGCGGAAATCATTCAGGCGCAGATTCCTTAGTGTTAAAATTAATTAGGGCAGGATAATATTGGCCCCGGATGGAATAAGACGCCAAAGCTTATGTTCAAAAATGTGATAAATATCAACGCGATGCATCGTTGGTACATCAACCTATCACCATGGTCGTTCATGAAGTAGGGAATAGATATTGTCGGACCACTACTACCAGCCCCCAGTAAGGTAATATTTCTTTTGATTTTAACTGACTATTTTTCTAAGTGGGTTGAAGCAGGTCTTTATCAGAAGATCGGTGAACGTGAAGTGGTAGATTTCTTGTGGGAGAATATAATTTGCATATTTGGATACCAAAAGAAATAGCCTGCGACAACGGGTCATAATTTATAGGCGCAAAGGTCACGAAGTTCCTTGAAGACTGGAAAATCAAAAGGATCACATCATCACCCTATCACTCGAGCGCAAACGGTCAAGCAGAATCAACAAACAAAGTGATTATAAAAAATCTCAAAAAGAGATTGGAAGCAGCTAAAGGTAAATGGCCTGAAGAGCTACCAGGTGTATTATGGGCGTACCGAACAACGACCAAATCAAGCACGAGAGAAACTCATTTCTCTCTTGTATACGGAGCAGAAGCCCTGATCCCGATGGAAGTAGGGGAGCCTACCCTGAGATATTTACGGGCAAACGAAGAAGGACCAATGAATAAATGTTAGTCAACTTGGAGCTGCTCGATGAACACAGGGACTTGGAATATATAAGGATGGCAACCCAAAAGCATAGAATAGAGAGAGATTACAATCGAAGAGACACCCTCCATTTTTCCAAAGTAGGAGATTTGGTTTTAAGGAAAGTAACCCAGAACACCCAAGAGCTCAATGCGGGGAAGCTAGGACCAACATGGGAAGGCCCCTACCGGGTTTCAACTGTCACCGGGAAAGGGTCATGCGAGTTAGAAAATCAAGATGGAGAAAAGTTGCCCAACAACTGGAATGTGGCACACCTTAAGATATATTATTGCTGATGAACATCACCTGTACTGACAGTATGTGCTGCACTCTTTTTCCCTTCGCCTAGTTTTTGTTCTAATTGGGTTTTTCTTGCAAAGTTTTTAATGAGGAAGCAACAAAAAGCATATTACGAAGGAAGCTTTAGCAATAAGACCTTTAAATGACAAGACACACAAGCAAAGAACCACTGTAGAGCGGTTAGATAAGTCTTTTGCTCGATAGCAAAATTCCTACCGGGAAGTTAAGTTTGCTATCGAACAAAGATTACCCAACTGTTCACAAGTGCAAGCCACTAGGGGATTGTTAGATAATCTTTGGCTAGATAGCATAAATTCCTAGGGGAAGTGACGTTTCTCATCAAACTGAAGATTATCTAGCAATTCACTAGTGGAATTCTCGAAGGTGTAAAACTTCTAGTGTTCAAATTTGTATTCTTTGCAATCAACCACTGGGGAAATGATATGAGGATACAGCAACAAAGACTACCACTTTGACCGAAATACGAAACTCGGAAGCATAATTATATTATCGGAACCAGGGACTGCACGGCTAGCCCCGTAGAAACAAGTTGTACAAGTTAGCCACAAGAAATGACAATTTCTTTTTAGCATAACAAATGCTTATGTACTTTTGAAAATAAGGAATAAAGAAAAGTCCTTTTATTTCTATCTTGTTTTTGGTATAAACAATGAATTGATTTTACCATTTGAAAGTTAAACAAGTACTTTAAATGCTAGTGCTGTAATGAATAGGATACGTCCTCTTCAACAGCATAGTAAACATAAGAGCACCCTCACTTATAAAAACCCTTATGTTAAAGGGTTGATTTCGGAAGATATGCCCAAAGTCTAAATTCTTTCGGGAGAAAATATACCCGAAGCCTTGCACAATTAGACGCAAACAATAAAACTTGCGCAAACACTTAAATGAAAAAAGATGCAAAGATCAAACTTGCGCAAATACTTAAACAAAAGGACGCAAAGAGAAAAACTTATACTTGAACGAAAAAGTGTCTCTATTTACAATAAATATGCCAAATAGCACAAGTACAAAAGTTTGAAAAAGAAAGCAAAAACTAAGCTGTTGTATCTCCGGAACCCAGAGGAAGAGAAGCATTTATGCCCCCAGGAGAAGTGGGTAGATCCGCTGCCGGTTCGATACTTTGACCTTCATCATTTTGGCCTTCAACATCATCACCTTCCCGTTCTTCTTCAGTTCCCAAAAATCAGAATCGGAACCAAAAGAATTGGTAGCATCAGGCTGGGCCGGAAGACCCCTTTTTACAACTAACTCTAGCTCACGGGCCTTAGAAATTTCGACATCAAAGTCAATGACACCCGCTTTTCTCCTCATGTTGTACATAACGTATATTTTTTGAACAATGATGGAAGCCGCTCGACGTTGAAGTTCTTCTTCAAGCTGGCCAACCTCAACAAAAAGGTTGTCCCACGTGGAACTCATAGATCGGAGGCTGACATCAAATTACGGGCGGTGGAGCTGTAGATTTTATTATGCTCTATGATCTTATTATGCTTCTCCTCCAACGAGACATACTTTTCCTCGGCAGCAGCAAGCTATTAACCCTTGGAGTTTAAGGCTGCCCCCAAATTACTTAATCTTTCAGCGAAGGTGGCCTTACGATCGTATACAGCAAGAACGACATTATGGACTTCAACCCATTTGGCCCTAGTTTCTTCAAATTGAGCCCTCAACGGGGCAACCTCTTAGCTAAGGCTCGCTACTTCTTGCTTTCTTTGTTGCAATCGAGCCTCCAAGTCAAAGGCCTCAGTAGCTCGAGCTTCCAATTTTGGGAGGCGAACATCAATTTCATCCTGCTCGGCCAAAAGTTAATCCTGCTCGGAGGTAAGTTTCTCCTTATCACGGATCAATCTTTGGAAGCCCTCAGAAGCAAGGAAGTTGGCCTGCAAAACAAGAATGCAAATTCAAAACCCTACCATAATACAGATAGAAGAAATAACAGAAAAAGAAAAACTATATCATTGCTCCGTTGTGCATGTCATTGTTAAACTATCTTTTTCCTATCTTTTTTTGAAGCCAAAGGCTTCAGGTAGTTTAGAAGTTCCACCAGCCGGGATAAGAGATAGTACCCGGTTGAAAACGAGAGAGTAATGCTCCTCCTCTTTTGAGGATCTTCTGAAGGGACATCATGATTTTACCCCATGTTCCCATGAACTAGGACTGGGTAAGAGAGACGTCATCCTCTCGGGCAACTGCGACCGGTGGAGATGATTCAGCAGTTGCTGGCAGAAACGGAGTTGGTGAATAAAGAGATGAAGCTAATGGCGTTGAAGGATGAGAAGTGGCTGCGGCAAGCGTAGTGCAGGTTGTTGGTTGCTCATCAACTGAAGATGGTAGGGACCCGGTACTAAGACCCATGGTACAAGGCACGACGATTGGGATTCAGAAATGGGAGTTGGCATTCTCCACCATATCATACTCCTCTAGAGTGCCGAGGCATCGTCCTTAGTTGGTGTAACTAACTCAATAGATTGAGCATTTTGTTGAGCTAAGGAAGGTCATCATCTTTTAAGTAAAGAAGCCCCCTTCTCGCTGGCTTCTCCTTCATCGTTGATCACCATGGTGTCTATGGCCGGCTCGGGTGCAGGCTCATCACCACAACTTTCGGAGATGACTCAGGTGAGGCACTCCTTTCCTTTTTATTTTTTCCCCCAGCCGCGGAGAAACGTCTTCATTTTGGTTGCTTGTTCTCTAGCTGGAGACTTTGAGAAGAAGCACTTGCACCAGAAGCAGACCCGGATACACCTGTTCGTGTAAAAGCCTCATGAAGCAGCCTCGCCACGTCAGGAAGATTAGCCAAAACGTCCTACTTGGGGACGACAACTGAGCCCTGGGGTAGGCTTGAATTCAATAGGAGAGAAAAGTTAATCAAATTCCTTATATGAAAAGTAAAAACAAGATGAGTTCAATTTACCATAATTTTTGGCCTTCCACCTGTATTTAAGGGCCAGCTCTTTCTATGTGCAGGTCTCGGGCGTAGTAACATCTAAAATTTTCTGGAGCCACTGATCCAAACCTTCAACCCTAGGTGGTACCTTCCGAGTTACTGAAATAAGTGAAAGAAGAAGGGTCAATAACGATATGAGATGATCTTTAATAGAAGAAAAGACAAATGGTGAACTTACGAGTGTGGTTCCGTAATTCAGGAAAGGATGAAGTAGTGGACGGAATGATGTCACTGGTGGCAGCTACAACGGACCGTTCCAGCCACCCACAATCGTTGTCATCATCCATGCTGGGTAGTAGAGCACGGTGGTCACGTTTGTTGAAATTTGTCATTCCCCCACGGAAAATCATGGGGGAATAAAGATTCATTAATCGAGTTAGGGTTAACTCCTCTTTCGTCTCATGGCACAGACGCCGAAGACAAGTGACTGTCCTCCACACAGAAGGACTTACTTGTACCAGGCATACCTGGTAGCGGATGCAGAACTCCATTATGACGGAGTCAAGCTCTCTACTCAAAGAGAACAACCCCAAAGTGAAGGGGTACGTATAAAAATACGTAAAACCCTTCTTGGGTAAGGCTATCCGTTCTGCCAGATCAGGAGCGATAATATCTAAATCTTTACAATGGCAGTCTTCCTTCACAGCAGAAATACTGGAAGGACGGATGGAAGAAGGGTATACGCTAATGGCCCACGTAAAAGGGTGAGCGGAAGGATACTTCTCTTCAAAGTCCTTAGTTGTGACAAGACTCTTTGAGATGATGGTGCTCACCGTAGGAGGAGAAGAATCATTAGCTTTACCTTTGTTCTTTGAAGAACTAGGGTCTTTAGAAGAAGAAGAAATTTTTATCAGAAAGTAATGGAGAGTTTCTCTAAAGATGAAGGCTAAATAAAAAATGAAGACAAAGTGCGATTTGAGTAAAGAGAGTTTGCAGAATTAGGAAGTGTAAATAAAATAGTTTGATGCGTATAAGTAAAGGAGTAGACGACTAAAATCGTGGCCATAATTACCTCGATGATCGGCAAAAGTGATGCTAAATCATGGGGTGTCACATGTTTGGGGCAGTAAATACGGAGAGACGTGCGTCTAATCAACCGTCAGAAACTTTTCAAAGGTGGTCAGAGAATTTTCTGCCAAAAATGGTATCTCTACCAACATTCCGGTGACACAAAGTTATGCCACCTGAAAGCAGGGAGACTATTTGTATGGAGTAAAATATGTTCATATTTAATGATCGCATGAACAAGTGACACGTGGAGCCGAAGGTAGAAGATAATTGAACTCGGAGGTAATGATTTTGTTTGTCATCGGAGAGAATGATATTCATAAAGACAAAACAAATGCCTGACATCCGGTAGCATTTAATGAAGAATATTCTACAACATTAAGTGCATGATCCGTTATAGAGAATATAGCATTCACTGCCCACTGTTACACATTCTTTAATGGCCATATAATTATCATTTAAGAGGGGCTTGATCCTAGAACCTTGTTTCTTAGGTACAATTATAAATAGTGAAGCTCTACCATCATTATAAGACACACAAATTTTCTGGTAAACATACACTATATTCTATTAAAATCTCAAATAAGATTTTACTTTCTTGCTTATTTATACTATTCTTATTGCCTCCGGTAGCTTTGTGCCCAGGACTAAGATATATGCCGTTTATTTCAATTTCAAGTCTAAGTCTTATATTTTTATCTAATTTATCTATTATTTTTGGAACAAATCAATTCACTTGTCTATAAAAGCATGTATAAATTTAACTGTACTATTTTACGGGTAAATAACACTGTTTGTGGATAAATTTTTATTCCTGCACAATGAACTCAAATGAGTTGGTATCGTTGAGGTTGTATTATGTTAATTCCCTTTTGGAGTAAATAAGCCATATCTTTTTTTTCCTTCCCAAACCATCTTTCGATTTGTTTATGTTACTCTTGCACATGTATCATAGTAACGTTTTAGGACATTTGCATCTATACCCATTTTTTGTGTCACGTTTTAACTTTTGTCACTTTGCAAAAAAAATTGCAAGCGTACCCGCTTTTTCGCATAACTTCAGCATACGGGCCTGAAGTAGCAAAGACAATCACGAAAAACTTAAACATTCTATTAGTCGGGCCTGATGTTCAGCCCCAGAGTTGAAGTTTTTGTTTTGTAACTGTCGAACTTCAGCTCTAGAGCTGAAGTTTTTGTTTGTAACTGGCGAACTTCAGCTCCAGAGCTGAAGTTTTTGTTTGTAAGCTTCAGCTCTAGAGCTGAAGTTTTTGTTTTATAACTGTCGAACTTCAACTCTAGAGTTGAAGTTTTCGTTTGTAACTGGCAAGTTTTTGTTTGTAAGCTTCAGCTCTAGAGCTGAAGTTTTTATTTTGTAACTGCCAAACTTCAGCTCTAGAGCTGAAGTTTTTGTTTGTAAGCTTCAGTTCTAGAGTTGAAGTTTTTGTTTTATAACTGGGAAACTTCAGCTCTAGAGCTGAAGTTTTTGTCTTTGTAACTGGGGAACTTCAGTTATAGAGCTGAAGTTTTTGTTTGTTTATAATTTCATTTACCACACCATCTTGACCAAATTGAAAGAAAATTAATTAGAGACAGCAGGAGAACACTGCACCACAAACTTGCAAACTGTGTTAGATTCTTTACTTTGCATAGGATCCACGAAACACTGTAAATATCCTCAGAGAAATTAGAGAGTCAGATTCAATCCATTCATTCATTCACTTTTTTGTCCTTATACAGAACTGTACGATTATTTGCCTGAGTAGTTTCATGACTTTTACTGCTGCTACTTACCAGATTATGTAATTACGAGTAGTAATTAATCAAACAAATCACCAAGTCAGTTGTGTGTGTGTATGTCTATATATATATGCATGTCACGTGATAGGAAGTGACGAAGAAAGCAAATTGGTTGTTTCAGATGTATAGGTTGGCATGAAAATTTATAGGACTCACAGGAGAAATAAGAAGAATCAGATAGGGATGAACCTTACTTCTGGAAAAAGAAAAAATAAAACTTTGAGGAGGAGAATGAGGAGGAGAAAGGGGGCTGAAGTTGTTTAAAAAGTGGGTACAAGTTAAAAGTTTAAGAAAAAATGAATATAGGTTAAATGGAGGCGACCAAATAGGACGTCCCGTGCAATTTTTACCAATATTTTCTATATAGTTTTAATTTTATTGAGTGTCCGCAAATAGACAAGCAAATGTCCTTCTAACCTTATCTTTTTTTCCTTTTCTTATTTCATGAATTTATGAACACGTTTATCTCTTTATTGTTTGTCAAAAATAATATTGTTATCTTCATAAAGGTTGAGTAAGATCTGTATACATTATACCCTCCCCAGATCATACTTGATGAGATTATATTGAATATATTGTTGTTGTTATTTTTCTCTTAATTGAACCAAAAAGAGAGGAGAAGTTTAAAAGAAAAAGAATAAAAAAGGAAGGCAATGTTAACCATTTCTAGGTAGAAAGGAAATCTGAATCAATTGAACTTAATCTGTGGAAGTGAATGGATTGGTCATGATTTTGAGTTTTAAATGTTTTATTATCACTACTATTTTGTTGATTTTCCCATCAAGTTAACTATGTAAAACAATATTGAATATCCAATCATGATCATGACCGCTCAATCTCTTCAGTATTCAAATATAAAGTTTTAATTTCTTCTTAATTCACTTCCTCGTTACTCCTTATGTTTTTATAAGTTATGTGACAAAATTACTATTTATGGAGTCAAAAACCTTTTTCTTCGATCATATTTTCTTGTTAATATTTTAAGTTATTGACTATTATAACTTAAGTACTTTTTAATAGTTGCGCAATATGTACTTTAACTGTTATTTTCTAAAAATTAAAGAATCTAAATTCAAATTCACATCTAAAATTAAGTACGTTTGCCCTCCCAAATCTTGCCACATAAAGTAGAACATGAGAGTATTTGTTTTTATATTGTTGGACAAAAAAAAAAGTAAATTCTTTAGCTCTTAAAATAATAAAAAGATCTTGAATCTTTTCTGTCAAGAAAAAGTAAAAAGGAAAGACAGTTCTACAGTGCCACTTGGTAATTAATGGAGTTAAAAGGAAATAGTCTTTTCATGATTTGAAAAAAAAAAAGAAAAAAGAATTTGAGAAAAAACTCATAAAAATTAACAAATATGGAAAGAACATATCATGGGTAACTGTGATTATACTTCTTAAAATAAATTATTAAAATGCATGTATTTATGGAAATTTATTACTGTAGTCTGCACAAGTGCGCTACCAGTAGTACAATTCTCACACTCTGCACGATCCCCAAGTGAAGAAGAGTCATAATGTAAGAGTAGAATCAATAGCCAAGAAAAAGAAAAGGACCATATATACATATATGTGTGTGTCTTTAATTCTTCATTTTGAAAAAAATAATCTCTCTGACAACAACAGTAAAGGACTAAGCTTTGTAAATTCTTGTGAAATTCCTCTGTTCTTTAATTTGCATGTGATTCTTTAAGAAAATGGGTGACGAGCACTTGGCCATTCTCCCTTGTGATAGAGCTGTTGAACAGGTTTTCAACTTAGTCTCTTCACCCAAATGAGTTTTTCTTTTCTCAGTTTTACACAATTTTCTTCATTGCTTATAATTTCTATTCCTGCATTTATGGATGGTCTGTTAAGTTGTTGTTTGGTGTGTCTATGTGTGTTTCATGGCTTGAGGAATGGAAGATAAAAGCCAATAGCTTTTTCCTTGGACCACATGGGAAGTTTAGTTTTATCAATGTAAACTAAGAAGGAAAAATGAAGAACTTAAAGACCACTTATAATTAATGACAAGTGATATATTTGTTGATTTCTTTAGCATATGCTTTTTAACGGTTTCTGCTTACGTTACCGATGAATTGTCTGTTCTTGTTTTATTTCCGGCTCAAGCCGAGGGGTCTATCGGAAACGGCCTCAAGTCTGCGTACACAGTACTCTCCCCGTACCTTATTTTGTGGGATTTTACTAGGTTGTTGTTGTTGTTGTTATTGTTGTTCTTTAGCATATGCTATTACTTTTTTCTTCAAACTTTTCTATTGCATTGGATCAGAGAAGGGGGAAGGGGAAAAAGATAAAGTGAGAACTGATACAAGACTCCCACCGATACCACTGGACTATAAGCACTGAGTGGTTTTAATTTATATTATTTCACTTTGTTTTCTGGTTCTTATTTATTGGTATGTGTATGCCAACTTACCTTGGGGCACAAATGGAATGGAACGGAATGGATATTGAGGATTCATGTAGATGACTTAAACTTGTTCGGAATTGAAACGAAATAGTAGTAGTTGTTATGGTATATGTTCCTCCTTCTAACACGCCGATTTTGTCCTCACTCTCTTTCGGGAAGACTGCTTATTCCAAAATTTGAGCTTAGCAATACATATATTATGCCTTCTACTGATTACCTTAGACTATTTTTCGCCATTTTATAGCACAGACACTGGTATAGAGGGTTGGTGTACCATACTGCAACGACAAATCCTTTCTGAGAGTTATGGCGAAGGGTTCCAATATATTATGTTTGAATTCCTGTGCCATTGAAGGAAAAATCACAAACTTCATGTTATAATTAAACATCTTGGTTGGCTGTGCAGAACAGGATTGCAGTGTCCAAATTCAGAAATGTAGTAAAGATTTTACCTGTTGTAGGCCCTTAGTTCCTTTTGCCTAAATTTTGATCTTTTCTATGTCTACTTCAATCTCATGTTTGTGTTTACGTTCTTCTTTTTTGATCCTGGTTGTAACTTGAGAGTATTTGAGAATCAATTCTTTTTCTTTTCAGTTCCAATATCGTTAAAAATTTTACTAGCTATAAATTAGCTCACCATTTCAGCGTGCTTTGCTGATTGCCTCATCAGTTTTCCGTCTATCTTCTTGTTCAAACTGCTAGAAGCTCTCTCAGATTCTAAGGAAGATTTTTGAAAAATAATATCTTGCAAATTATAAAAGCAATTGCATTTTTCTTGTGGCATGTTTTGTTGGGGTTATGCTTCTGGTGGTATGATCTTTCAGCTAACAGAAGTATTGTTATGCTCACTTTTTCTTTTCCTATTTTTACTTGACCTTCAAACATTGTCCAGGCAATAACTGCACTGAAGAAGGGCGCACATCTATTGATGTATGGTAGAAGAGGGAAGCCCAAATTTTGCCCTATGAAGTTATCCACGGTAAAGCATTTCATTGAACATGTCTCGTGCTTTTCAACCCTTAAGGAAATTCTCAAAATAAGTAGTGTCATATTTGGAATATGTATCCGTAGAAATAATTGAAAAACTTGGCATTCTCATTGGGAAAATAAAGATACAATCAATGTTCTTGGCGTTTGCCTGTGCGCAGTCCAATTGTATCATCTAATTTCTAGCTCCAAATTAGTTCTCTAACATGGAAGCTGGTACATCCTGTCTGTGTTATTCCTGTCTCTGTTCTATAAGCAGTCTTAACAAATTTAACCTCTTTTTATGAGATTTAACCTTTTCTTTCTCTTCTTTATCTCCCGTTGTTCAGCTAAAGCATAGACTTATTGTGGAGTCTGAATAACTGTGAAACCTCCCGGAAAGGGGAAATTCATAATAAAGTTAATCTGGAAATTTGAGCTTATTCAGTTTTCAAACATGAAGGTTTCTAATGATAGTTATTTGTTTATTACCAATTTACCATCGATCAACCTGAGGTTTTTAAAATTAGCACATGAATACAAAATCAAGCCCCTTTTCAGAAGAAATATTTCAAATCGTTTCTGATCTTTATTTTTTATTTAAGAAATGGTTTCGCTTGCTTGTGGACGGAAGCAGTGAAAGTGGAAATTCTATACCTGTTTTCCCTGATCCTGAATAATATTTTATATGTCCTAAATAATCTTTCCTTTTTCTTTGTCGACAGGACGAAAAGTTTTTGATTTGGTACTCAGGTGAGAAGGAAAACCAACTGAGGTTAAGTGCAGTCACAGATATCATCCGTGGCCAAAACACTGTAAGTAGTGAAGCGTCTTACTTGTAAACTGAACATTCTAATCAAGATCATTAGTTAACATTATATGATTTCCTTCCAGTTGATAAGAATGTCTCATTTTCTTAACTAGGTAATTCAACATAAACAACTTCAGACTGATATGGAAAGTCAGTGCATTTCTTTAATATATGGAAATGACGATCACACTCTTGATCTGGTAAGTTATTCAGTAGTCTCAAAGTTAATTGAAGGATACCGTACATGGACGTATGTTGTATAGTTCTTTTATTCATCTGAGCGAGGTTTGTGGCTCTGGTTTCTCCATTTTTGTACAGATCTGCAAGGATGAAATGCAGGCCGAGACGTGGCTTCTAGGATTGAAAGCTGTAATATCTAGAAGTCAGCATGGATTGGTGGACGATATGAAAAGCGAAAGAAAAACTCAAAGTTGCATCCGTAGTCCAGTAGGTTATATGCGGAGGAAACATAATCTTGGACTTTCTGTGAAGAAAACCAGATCTTCTCAGGTTCTTGTTGTCCTTCATTTTATTAAGTTCTCAGTGCTTTACCTTGTTATTAAGCAATACTTTGTTCTGTGCAATCTTCTACTATTTTGATATTAACTATTTGTACAGGTTAGCAGCTTATCAGGGAGTCCCACTCAATCATTTTCAGAGAACTATTCGTCTGATGGGTTATCATGGTCCTCCCACATCTTTTTGCCATCAAGTCTATCAAGTGTGCACAATGAAATGGATAATGTTATCACAAATTCATTGTCTTTGGAATCAGACTATCTAAGCCAGAAAAGAGCATCTTGTAATGGCACTGATATCCACAATGATATGCTTACTCCATCGGTTCCATCCACTCATGAGTCAAGACTACTAGGAAAACATGTTTTAAGGGATGTTTTTATTTGGGGAGAAGAAGCCGAAGGAGGATGCTTGGGGGATGGTGAGGTAAAGTCGGATGCTTTATTACCCAAACTTCTTGAGTCCACTTTGATGCTTGATGTACAAACAATATCAATAGGGAGGAGTCATGCTGCCGTAGTCACCAAACAAGGTGAAGTGTTTTGCTGGGGTGAAGGAAAGAATGGAAGACTTGGACATAAACTTGATATGGACACTGCATGCCCAAAAATCGTCGACTCCCTTAACGGAGTTCACGTAAAATCTGTCAGTTGCGGTGAATACCATACATGTGCCTTGACAACATCTGGTCAACTCTATACATGGGGTGACAATTTTATTGCTGATTTAGTTGGTGCAGAAAAGATGAAGAGGAGCTATTGGCTTCCAAACAGAGTTTGTGGTTCTTTGGATGGTGTGAAAATATCTTACGTTGCTTGTGGGGAATGGCACACAGGAATCGTGTCAACATCTGGACAATTGTTTACTTATGGAGATGGAACTTTTGGTGTTCTTGGTCATGGGAATCTCCAAAGCGTGGCTCGCCCAAAAGAAGTTGAGTCCCTTAGAGGTCTGTGGGTGAAATCAGTTGCATGTGGACCATGGCATACATCTGCAGTAGTGGAAATCTCTGTTCATTACCTTAAATTCAATAATTCAGGCGGGAAGCTTTTTACATGGGGTGATGGGGATAAAGGAAGACTTGGTCACTCTGAAGATAAGAGAAAGCTTTTACCAACATGTGTAGCTAAACTTGTGGATCATGATTTCATTCAAGTTGCCTGTGCAAACACCTTAACCATTGGGTTGTCTACCGAAGGAAAGGTTTACACAATGGGAAGTTCGGTGCACGGGCAGCTGGGTAATCCAAAAGCCAAAGATAAATCAGTAGTGATGGTGCAAGGGAAACTTAAAGACGAGATTGTTATAGAGATCTCCTCGGGATCTTATCATGTTGCTGTGCTTGCATCTAAGGGAAATGTCTACACATGGGGTAAAGGTTCAAACGGACAGTTGGGATTAGGTGATACGGAAGATAGAAACTGCCCGACTTTAGTTGAGGCTCTAAGAGACAGGCAAGTGGAACATATTGCTTGTGGATCAAATTCTACAGCAGCGATATGTTTGCATAAATCTATATCAAGTAGTGATCAATCAGTTTGCAGAGGATGTGGCACCACTTTTGGGATTACAAGGAAGAAGCAAAATTGTTATAATTGTGGTCTTTTATTTTGTCGTGCATGCTGCAGCAAGAAAACCACAAATGCATCTTTGGCACCAGACAAAATTAAAGCTTCTCGTGTATGTGGTCCATGTTTCTGCCAACTGCAAAGGGTAAACAGACCACCCAATACGCCAAAGCATAGCCCGAGATCGCTATTGATAAATCAGAAGGCATCCATTAATGTCAAGGAAGAGGTGGAAGAGTCAAATAGTATATCCAGACGAATGATGTCAACCAGAAAATATTTTAGCGAGAACAGTCAATGCTGTGACCGGAGGGCTGTAAACAATCTAGGGGAAAGTACACAGTGCCTAGATCCCATTGAATCTTTGTTGGATTGTTTTCCAAGATGGGGACCAATTCCTTGTTCTGAAATCTTTAGAAGAGGAAGTGGACACACGAGAACTCAAAATCTTCGTGTGAGAAATTCACGGGTTTCAGCTTCCCCAAGTCATTCGAAGGTTCCTCCAGAACCAAAAGTTGTGTGTTCAACTGCGCTAACTATGGAGGAAAAAATGTCAGAATCAGATAATTTGCTTCTTGAAGAACTTTCCAAGATAAGAACTCATGTACATTTCCTAATATCTGGTTTTCTTTAATCATAATTCTACTGCTTATACCTCCCTAAGGCTACCTTAATTGATAATACTTCAATGTCTTGTTTATGAGTTTGCCTGTGCCAATTGTGTATTTGCCTAGAAACAATTCAACACGTTGCAAATAAAAAGTGACCATTACTTGAGGTCAGTGTAAGACTTTAAAACTTTGACAACTCAATGCCGTGTGACACCATGTAGCCATGGGTGTTGTTCGATTTTAAGATGTTGAAATGATCTGTCTTGAAAGGTGATACGATAGATAACATATTTATTCCGCGTCATTTGCGAGATAAACAAACATCCAAGGTCTTAAGCTGACCAAAAGTTGTGGCAATGTATGCTATGCCTGCTTTGCTGATTTCCTTGATCGTTAGTTTGTAACACTTGGCCAAATATCTCCTTCTCTGTAATCCTCTCCACTATAAAGAAAAAGGAGGAAGAATTACATAGCCTTACAAGTTACAACTCCAGATTCTTATATCACTGAGAATTGGCTGTTTAGTCTATTAAACTCCTGTAACATATCATTAGTTGTATTGGGTCTCTAAACTAAAAGCAGTATGGTTATAAAATAGCATTAGTTGTAAAAATGCAGAAACACAGCTAGAAATCTGATTGAGATGCTCCCCTTCTCGGAAGGGAGATCACTTTTTCAACAAGTTTATTTCCGCAAACGAAGTATTTCCTAAGGATGTCTTAATACGTATAATCTTGTTTCCTTTACCAGAGTTCATGACCGCGGAGAGAAAAATAGCCAACCACACTATAGTATGTACCTACTACATACTAGGCAAACATAATTAAGTGGACAACTACGTGAAACTGGAGGAGATTGAGAAAAGGTTACTAAGAAGGATACTATAATGTTGTATGCAAGATTGTATTTCATCTGATCCATTTTGGAATAGAACGTGGGGATATGCTACTAATAATTGATAGACTGATGCATACTGACAGGACTTTGTTCTTAGTATGTTATCCCTTCACATATATGTTCCATTTTCCCCCGTTCTTTAAAAGGAAAAAAAAAGGAGAAAAAGAAATACTCGTCAGTTTCAAGATTAGCTTTTGACACATGTAACACTCCCGTTTTATCCTTAATGTCAACATAATACTCTTTCGTAGATTCATCTAAATGTGTATCTTAGTATCAGCTCAGAATACAATGCCTTTAGCTTGTTTTGATTATTCCTGTTGCAGAAAATGTCAGCTCTTTAAGCTACAAGAGAAACTAACCATCAGGTTGTTGTCGATGTGGACAATAGCAAAGTTGATAGCCTATTGAATTCTCCGCTTGTATTTTCGAACAAGTTAAGATCTTTATATAACAAAAAACACTATGCTGATGAATGGGTGGAACAGTACCAGCCTGGGGTCGACGTCACATTGACAATATTGCCAAGTGGGAAAAAGGGACTCAAGCGAGTCAGGTTCAGGTAAATTTATATCCAATATTTAGAAACTTTTTTAGACATACATCATTCCGCTGCATACTTTACATTTCTAATGCTTACTTGGGTTGCATTATGCAGTAGGGAAAAGTTTACGACGAAGGAAGCAAAGAAGTGGTGGGAAGAGAACCAGCTATACGTCTACCAAAAATATGATGTTGAGGGATACAGGAATGACAAAGAATTAGAAGTTTCCTTTTTCTTCTAAATGTAAGTGTTAGCGGAAACGTAAAAGAAAGAACACAAGATTTAACGTGGTTCGGATCAAAATAATCCTACGTCCACCAGAGAAGAGTTGCCTTTTTAATATTAACAAAGGAAGGGGAGAGTTCCCAATTACACTTAAGAGAATTTCTCTCTTAACTCTCTACTCACTACAATGCGTTGTATTATTTTTGGGATGGTTTCTACAAATGAAGGAGTGCATCTATTTATAGAGGTAAAAACCTCCTCTTGATGTCATTGGTGACATCAAACTACCTCCTCTTGATGTCATGGGTGACATCAAAGGAGGAAGCTTCCTCCTAGCATCCACGCCAACTCTTTCCACCAACTCTTCCAATTGATATGTCATTGTTGACTAAACATAAACCAACACCTTCAATCTCCACCTTGGTTTGCGTTTCGAGCGTGCGTGTGAACAACTCTGGCCAAAACTTCTAAGCTTACTGGGCAACCCCGTTGTAAGAAACAAGAAGAATCAAACCATTGTTGAACATACCACCTCCACCTAACAACTGTTCTCTTCGGAGTTGCATCAGTTAATGCACACCCCCGCCAAGTCCTTGCAGTGTGCAAACTTAGCGAGTGGGACTATCTTGGTCAACATATCTTAAGCATTATCGTCTGTGATAACCTTTACGACCTTGATAGTTCCCTCTTCAACAACATCTCGAATAAAATGAAATCTGACATTAATGTGTTTAGTGCGCTCATGAAATCTCTGATTTTTCATTAGATGAATAACACTCTCACTATCACATCTAAGAGTTGATTTCAGCTGAACCAAACTCAATTCCGCTACTAAACCTTTTAACCAGATAACTTCCTTCACCGCCTCCGCTGCTGCCATGTATTCTGCTTCTGTCGTAGACAAAGCGGCAATCGACTGCAGATTCGACTTCCAACTAACGGCATTGCCAACGAGGGTAAAGATGTATCCAGTTGTGGACCTTCTTCAGTCAAGATATCTTGCATAGTCAGAATCTACATAACCGAGAATTGAAATACCTCCACCACTTTTTCGTAAGGTTAGACCAACACCAGAAGTTCCTTTGAGATATCTCAATATCCACTTGACAGCTTCCCAATGCCTCTTTCCTGGTCTGGACATGTATCTACTTACCACACTTACATATTGAGAAATATCTGGACGTGTGCATACCATAGCATACATAATGCTACCAACTGCACTTGCATAAGGAATCTTTGACATATGCTCTACCTCATCCTCGGACTGAGGCATTTGTAACTCTGAAAGTTTAAAATGAGGAGCTAATAGTGTACTTACAGGCTTGCACGCATGCATATTGAATCTCTTGAGAACCCTTTCAATATACCTCTTCTGAGAAAGATGTACAACACTGTCTTCTCTTGAAATCTCCATACCAAGGATTTTCTTTGCAGCTCCTAAATCCTTCATGTCAAATTCCTTACTCAACAGTTTCTTCAAAGCATTTATCTTTGTAATGTTGTTAGTAGCAATAAGCATATCATCAACATACAACAGTAAATAAATTATTGAGTTACCAGACATCTTTTTGTGATACACACAGCTATCAAATGCACTCCTTGAGAATTCATGTGTAGTCATGAATGCATCAAACCTCTTGTATCACTGTCTAGGGGATTGCTTCAAACCATACACAGACTTCTTTAGTTGGCATACGTGATCTTTTTTTCCCTCAGCTAGGAAACCTTCAGGCTAATCCATATAGATTGTCTCTTCTAGATCACCGTGTAAGAAAGTAGTTTTGACATCAAGCCGTTGAAGCTCCAAGTCAAATTGGGCAACCAATGCTAGTAGCACGAGAATTGAGCTATGCTTCACGACTAGAGAGAAAATCTCATTGTAGTCAATTCCCTCCTTCTGACTGAATCCTTTTGCAACCAATCTCGCCTTGAACCTAGCATCTTCCACTTCAGGAATTCCCTCTTTCTTTCGGTAGACCCACTTGCATCCAACTATCCTCTTCCCCTTTTGTCTTTTCACTAAGATCCATGTCTGATTCTTGTGAAAAGACTCCATCTCTTCAGTCATGGCTAACCGCCATTGTACAACATCCTTGCAAGAAGTTGCTTCAATAGACGAGGAGGGCTCCAGATCCTTAATCTCTTCTTGTGCAGCTACGAACGCATATGCAATCAAGTTTGTTTGATCTATAAGGCGTTCTGGTTCTTGTGTATGCCTCCTCTCCCTCCCCTTTGCAATTGTGTATGGTTCATTGACAACAAGGTCTACGTCTTCTGACTCATCTTTAACCTGAGTCTCTTGATCCTTTTCTTTGGCAAGCTCCACCAGAAGCTCCACCTGCTCGTCGTTGTTGTTTCCTGAAAACTCCACGGAAACTTTACGGGGATCAAGTATAGAGGATTCATCAAAGGTAACATCTCTACTAACTATAAATTTGAGTAAAGACAAACACCAAAATTTGTACCCTTTTACTCCATCCACATACCCTACGAATATGACCTTCTTAGCCCTTGGTTCAAGCTTTCCTTCATTAACGTGATAATAAGCTGGACACCCAAATACTCATAAGTATGAATAGTTAGAGGGTTCACCTGACCATACCTCATTCGGAGTCTTAAAGTCAATTGCCGATGCTAGAGATCAATTGACAATATGAGCAGTAGTGTGAACTGCTTCAGCCCAAAATACTTTGGACATTTTGGCTTGTAAGAGCATACAACGAGCATTTACAAGAAGAGTTATGTTCATTCTCTCGGCAACTCCATTCTGCTGTGGGGTATGCCTGACAGTCCTATGTCTTGAGATCCCATGAACCTTGCAGAATTCATTAAACTCTTCATTGCAAAACTCCAAGCCTTTGTCTGTGCGAAGATACTTGATTTTCCGCTCCATTTGATTTTCAACCAAAATCTTCCACTCTTTAAATGCTTCAAAAGCATCACTTTTTGCCTTCAAATAATGCACCCAAACCTTTCGTGAGAAATCATCAATAAAAGTGAGAAGATACCTCTTTTTGCCCTTCGATGGAAGTTTAGAGGGACCCCATAAATCTGAATGGATGTAGTCTAGCACTCCTCTTGTCTTGTGTTTGCCAGTACTGAAACTGACCTTCTTTTGCTTCCCTAGAACGCAGTGCTCACAGAAGTCAAGTGTGCTGATCTTCTCACCTTCTAAAAGGTTACGATTGCTCAACATCTCCAGTCCACGTGCGCTCATATGACCCAATCTCATGTGCCATAGTCTTGCCTTGTCATCATTAGATAACTGCACTGTAGATGCATTTGCAGAGCCAACAATGGTGCTTCCGGCCAATGTGTAAAGGCCGTTCTCCAGCTTGCCTTTCAGCATGACTAAAGAACCTTTAGTCACCTTTATAGTTCCTGCTTCGCTCATGTACCTGTAGCCTTGTTCATCTAGAGTACTCAGGGAGATCAAATTCTTCTTCAGATCAGGAACATGACAGACTTGTGTAATAGTCCTCACAACTCCATCATGGCAGCGAACCAGAACTGAGCCAATGCCAACTATTGCACAAGTTGCATTATTGCCCATTACTACGGTTCCTCCACTTTTCTCATAGATGCTAAACCAATCTTTTCGGAACGTCATATGCAGAGTGCAAGTAGAGTCTAACACCCATTTGTTTCCATAACTACTATGATTATTGCCCAAGATTTTTGTTGCGTATAGCTCAAATTAGTAAACACTCAACTGGCTGACTGTAAAAATCTTCAACTCATGATTTCAAGATTAGCTTTTGACACATGTAACACTCCCGTTTTATCCTTAATGTCAACATAATACTCTTTCGTAGATTCATCTAAATGTGTATCTTAGTATCAGCTCAGAATACAATGCCTTTAGCTTGTTTTGATTATTCCTGTTGCAGAAAATGTCAGCTCTTTAAGCTACAAGAGAAACTAACCATCAGGTTGTTGTCGATGTGGACAATAGCAAAGTTGATAGCCTATTGAATTCTCCGCTTGTATTTTCGAACAAGTTAAGATCTTTATATAACAAAAAACACTATGCTGATGAATGTGTGGAACAGTACCAGCCTGGGGTCGACGTCACATTGACAATATTGCCAAGTGGGAAAAAGGGACTCAAGCGAGTCAGGTTCAGGTAAATTTATATCCAATATTTAGAAACTTTTTTAGACATACATCATTCCGCTGCATACTTTACATTTCTAATGCTTACTTGGGTTGCATTATGCAGTAGGGAAAAGTTTACGACGAAGGAAGCAAAGAAGTGGTGGGAAGAGAACCAGCTATACGTCTACCAAAAATATGATGTTGAGGGATACAGGAATGACAAAGAATTAGAAGTTTCCTTTTTCTTCTAAATGTAAGTGTTAGCGGAAACGTAAAAGAAAGAACACAAGATTTAACGTGGTTCGGATCAAAATAATCCTACGTCCACCAGAGAAGAGTTGCCTTTTTAATATTAACAAAGGAAGGGGAGAGTTCCCAATTACACTTAAGAGAATTTCTCTCTTAACTCTCTACTCACTACAATGCGTTGTATTATTTTTGGGATGGTTTCTACAAATGAAGGAGTGCATCTATTTATAGAGGTAAAAACCTCCTCTTGATGTCATTGGTGACATCAAACTACCTCCTCTTGATGTCATGGGTGACATCAAAGGAGGAAGCTTCCTCCTAGCATCCACGCCAACTCTTTCCACCAACTCTTCCAATTGATATGTCATTGTTGACTAAACATAAACCAACACCTTCAATCTCCACCTTGGTTTGCGTTTCGAGCGTGCGTGTGAACAACTCTGGCCAAAACTTCTAAGCTTACTGGGCAACCCCGTTGTAAGAAACAAGAAGAATCAAACCATTGTTGAACATACCACCTCCACCTAACAACTGTTCTCTTCGGAGTTGCATCAGTTAATGCACACCCCCGCCAAGTCCTTGCAGTGTGCAAACTTAGCGAGTGGGACTATCTTGGTCAACATATCTTAAGCATTATCGTCTGTGATAACCTTTACGACCTTGATAGTTCCCTCTTCAACAACATCTCGAATAAAATGAAATCTGACATTAATGTGTTTAGTGCGCTCATGAAATCTCTGATTTTTCATTAGATGAATAACACTCTCACTATCACATCTAAGAGTTGATTTCAGCTGAACCAAACTCAATTCCGCTACTAAACCTTTTAACCAGATAACTTCCTTCACCGCCTCCGCTGCTGCCATGTATTCTGCTTCTGTCGTAGACAAAGCGGCAATCGACTGCAGATTCGACTTCCAACTAACGGCATTGCCAACGAGGGTAAAGATGTATCCAGTTGTGGACCTTCTTCAGTCAAGATATCTTGCATAGTCAGAATCTACATAACCGAGAATTGAAATACCTCCACCACTTTTTCGTAAGGTTAGACCAACACCAGAAGTTCCTTTGAGATATCTCAATATCCACTTGACAGCTTCCCAATGCCTCTTTCCTGGTCTGGACATGTATCTACTTACCACACTTACATATTGAGAAATATCTGGACGTGTGCATACCATAGCATACATAATGCTACCAACTGCACTTGCATAAGGAATCTTTGACATATGCTCTACCTCATCCTCGGACTGAGGCATTTGTAACTCTGAAAGTTTAAAATGAGGAGCTAATAGTGTACTTACAGGCTTGCACGCATGCATATTGAATCTCTTGAGAACCCTTTCAATATACCTCTTCTGAGAAAGATGTACAACACTGTCTTCTCTTGAAATCTCCATACCAAGGATTTTCTTTGCAGCTCCTAAATCCTTCATGTCAAATTCCTTACTCAACAGTTTCTTCAAAGCATTTATCTTTGTAATGTTGTTAGTAGCAATAAGCATATCATCAACATACAACAGTAAATAAATTATTGAGTTACCAGACATCTTTTTGTGATACACACAGCTATCAAATGCACTCCTTGAGAATTCATGTGTAGTCATGAATGCATCAAACCTCTTGTATCACTGTCTAGGGGATTGCTTCAAACCATACACAGACTTCTTTAGTTGGCATACGTGATCTTTTTTTCCCTCAGCTAGGAAACCTTCAGGCTAATCCATATAGATTGTCTCTTCTAGATCACCGTGTAAGAAAGTAGTTTTGACATCAAGCCGTTGAAGCTCCAAGTCAAATTGGGCAACCAATGCTAGTAGCACGAGAATTGAGCTATGCTTCACGACTAGAGAGAAAATCTCATTGTAGTCAATTCCCTCCTTCTGACTGAATCCTTTTGCAACCAATCTCGCCTTGAACCTAGCATCTTCCACTTCAGGAATTCCCTCTTTCTTTCGGTAGACCCACTTGCATCCAACTATCCTCTTCCCCTTTTGTCTTTTCACTAAGATCCATGTCTGATTCTTGTGAAAAGACTCCATCTCTTCAGTCATGGCTAACCGCCATTGTACAACATCCTTGCAAGAAGTTGCTTCAATAGACGAGGAGGGCTCCAGATCCTTAATCTCTTCTTGTGCAGCTACGAACGCATATGCAATCAAGTTTGTTTGATCTATAAGGCGTTCTGGTTCTTGTGTATGCCTCCTCTCCCTCCCCTTTGCAATTGTGTATGGTTCATTGACAACAAGGTCTACGTCTTCTGACTCATCTTTAACCTGAGTCTCTTGATCCTTTTCTTTGGCAAGCTCCACCAGAAGCTCCACCTGCTCGTCGTTGTTGTTTCCTGAAAACTCCACGGAAACTTTACGGGGATCAAGTATAGAGGATTCATCAAAGGTAACATCTCTACTAACTATAAATTTGAGTAAAGACAAACACCAAAATTTGTACCCTTTTACTCCATCCACATACCCTACGAATATGACCTTCTTAGCCCTTGGTTCAAGCTTTCCTTCATTAACGTGATAATAAGCTGGACACCCAAATACTCATAAGTATGAATAGTTAGAGGGTTCACCTGACCATACCTCATTCGGAGTCTTAAAGTCAATTGTCGATGCTAGAGATCAATTGACAATATGAGCAGTAGTGTGAACTGCTTCAGCCCAAAATACTTTGGACATTTTGGCTTGTAAGAGCATACAACGAGCATTTACAAGAAGAGTTATGTTCATTCTCTCGGCAACTCCATTCTGCTGTGGGGTATGCCTGACAGTCCTATGTCTTGAGATCCCATGAACCTTGCAGAATTCATTAAACTCTTCATTGCAAAACTCCAAGCCTTTGTCTGTGCGAAGATACTTGATTTTCCGCTCCATTTGATTTTCAACCAAAATCTTCCACTCTTTAAATGCTTCAAAAGCATCACTTTTTGCCTTCAAATAATGCACCCAAACCTTTCGTGAGAAATCATCAATAAAAGTGAGAAGATACCTCTTTTTGCCCTTCGATGGAAGTTTAGAGGGACCCCATAAATCTGAATGGATGTAGTCTAGCACTCCTCTTGTCTTGTGTTTGCCAGTACTGAAACTGACCTTCTTTTGCTTCCCTAGAACGCAGTGCTCACAGAAGTCAAGTGTGCTGATCTTCTCACCTTCTAAAAGGTTACGATTGCTCAACATCTCCAGTCCACGTGCGCTCATATGACCCAATCTCATGTGCCATAGTCTTGCCTTGTCATCATTAGATAACTGCACTGTAGATGCATTTGCAGAGCCAACAATGGTGCTTCCGGCCAATGTGTAAAGGCCGTTCTCCAGCTTGCCTTTCAGCATGACTAAAGAACCTTTAGTCACCTTTATAGTTCCTGCTTCGCTCATGTACCTGTAGCCTTGTTCATCTAGAGTACTCAGGGAGATCAAATTCTTCTTCAGATCAGGAACATGACAGACTTGTGTAATAGTCCTCACAACTCCATCATGGCAGCGAACCAGAACTGAGCCAATGCCAACTATTGCACAAGTTGCATTATTGCCCATTACTACGGTTCCTCCACTTTTCTCATAGATGCTAAACCAATCTTTTCGGAACGTCATATGCAGAGTGCAAGTAGAGTCTAACACCCATTTGTTTCCATAACTACTATGATTATTACACGATGTTGTTAGTACATAATCATTATCAAAATCATATACCTGTTCAACTGTGGATGCACTCGCCTTTTCCTTGGACTTTGACATTGGGCAGTCTCGTTCAAAGTGTCCCTTCTTGCCACAACCCCAACACTCTGTATTCTTCTTGTTCACACGAGACTTTGATCTGTGCTTTGATTTGCTCTTTCCCTATTGGCTAGTCCGGCCTCTCACAAAGAGCCCACTTGCCTGTTCATCTCTATCTCCCTCAATGTGCCTCCGCACATCACTAGAGTTAAGTGTCTGCCGCACTTGCTTAAGCTTGATAGGCTCCTTGCTATACATCATTGAATTCTCAATATCACGATATCCTGAAGTCAATGAAAATAGCAAAGCACATGCAAGCGTCTCCTCCTCCTTTTTAATTGCTGCAATCTGTAAGTCCATGACAAGTTTATTGAACACATCTAAATGATCTTGTAACGAAGTACCTGACCCCATCTTAAATGTGTGAAGACACCGTTGTAACAACATCCTTGTTGTCACTGATCGGTCTTGGTATAGCCCTTCTAGCTTTTCCCATAACTATTTGGTCGTCTCTTCGGTACCCGTACTCATTTCTCAAAGCACGTTAGGTGAAAGTGATAGTTGGATTGCACTTAATGCATCCCCTTCAATCTTCTCCTTGTCGGGAGCTGATATATCCTTAGGATACTTTCCGTAAATAGCATGGATTGAACCTTTCCTCCGCAGTAACGGCATCATCTGGATCTTCCAGATATTGAAGTTGTTGCGTCCACTGAATCTATCAATTTCAAACTTCATGGAACTCATCTTTGCTTGTTCTTCCTCCTTGGATCGTTAAAGAATCATGTTGCTCTGATACCAATTGTTAGCGGAAACGTAAAAGAAAGAACACAAGATTTACCGTGGTTCGGATCAAAATAATCCTACGTCCACCAAAGAACAGTTGCCTTTTTAATATTAACAAAGGAAGGGGAGAGTTCCCAATTACACTTAAGAGAATTTCTCTCTTAACTCTCTGCTCACTACAATGTGTTGTATTATTTTTGGGATGGTTTCTACAAATGAAGGAGTGCATCTATTTATAGAGGTAAATACCTCCTCTTGATGTCATTGGTGACATCAAACTACCTCCTCTTGATGTCATGGGTGACATCAAAGGAGGAAGCTTCCTCCTAGCATCCACACCAACTCTTTCAACCAACTCTTCCAATTGTCATGCCATTGTTAACTAAACATAAACCAACACCTTCAGTAAGTTATAGAGGTTTCCTTCATAAGTAGTTCATGTTAATTGAAGCACTACATGAACTTCATAATTAGAACTTCCAAAACATAAGCCTCAAGTTTGAACTGAAATTTGAATTGAAAAGGTTGAATTTAGGACATTAAATTTGAAGTTTGAATTGTAAAACTAAACTCAACAACACATTGTCCTAAAGTTTTGAACTGAAAAAATGAGATTAATGACACAATATCTTGAAGTTTTGAACTAAAAACTTGAACTTAAGGACATAATATCTTCAAGTTCTGAATTGAAAACTGAACTTATGATTTAGCGTCCTGATGTTTTGAACATTAAAAATGAACATATTGTTCTAAAGTTTTGAGGAAGCAGAGAAGAAGAAGCGATATTTGCCTGCTTTTGATTGTGGCTAAACATTAAATATTTTGCAAGCGCATGCTAAGACTGAGTAAGACTTAAACATTGGTCCTAAAAGTGGATACCTTGCGCTAAATTGGGCTAAAAAGGAAAAAAAATATCTTGTTTCACAATAAACAGATCACACAAAAAATTGCATTGCGTATCCCCCAACTGGACTGGTCTTGCCGGAATGTCCTCGTTTTTACTAGTCTTAGCAAATAGCCTCATTTTGAACTTAGAACAACATAGTTCTTCAATATTTAAAGCTTAAAATTCTTGTTTGGTGGTGGAAATTAGAAGGTTAATGATCCATTATTGTTAGAATCATTTGAATGTTAATAATTTACGCATAAAGTTTTAGTTCAAACACCGATTTAGTGATTTGATGTTAAAAGCTCAAAACTTCATTGTTGGTCCTTATAAAGTATTGAATAAGATAAGGTGGGTCTTTTTGAATTGGTGTTATAATCATGCCCAACTATGACTAATGAGGACTAAGCGGTCATTGGAAATATAATCCGGTTTAAGAGTTCGGAGTCGAATCCCACAAAGAATTAACCTATTATATACCACTATTTGTCCCACACAAATTCAAATAATCAATTTTCAGAAGTTATAAAATATCGCGTTGTTGGTATTTTAATACTAAAAATAAGTAATAAAAATGCAATAAAATATTACTAGTAAAACTAAGTTTTGTAAACAAGAACGAGAAAGCCTAGAACATGATTTTCCCAATTGTCGGAATCCTTCCCGTTATATCCCATATAATTTTGCCAAATTATTCTCTAAGGATCATAAGCACTTAAATTATTGTGCTTATCTTTCAAGTAACTACGACAATTTACTAGACACACTCTCTCGAATTACACTGGTTTCTCTTCTTCTTGTCGCTTACTGTGATCACGTCAAGGTTTCGTTATCGCTATCTCACCTTTAAACCATCCTTATTGATCTCTCATATACTTTAGGAGTAACGTTGTACAACAACTTCCTAAATATACACCCTTTCTCAAGTAACGCATAATAAATAGGAATCGGTAATTGATGGCCATTCAATTAACTAAATGTCACGATCCGGAATTCCCAACTCAGACCGTGATAGCGCGTGACATTTCACTTGCTAGGCAAGCCATCGTTAGATGTAGTTATTAACCATTTTTAATATTCAAGTCAAATAAAAATCAATAAGCTAAATAAACTAAAATAAAGTAGATAAATTTGATAAACGGCAATATCCAAATACAAATCCCAGAACTGGTGTCACGAATACACGAACATCTAAAGTACTACAAGTAATAGTCTGAATGAAAGCATAACTGTCTGAAACGAAATAAACGACTAGAGTAATGTAGAAGGGGACTTCAGGGCTACGAACGTTGTGCAGCTATACCTCAAGTCTTTGTCAAGCACCGAATCTGAGCAATCTACTGACCGCTGCTAGGACCGTCTCCAAAATCTGCACAAGAAGTACAGAGTGTAGTATGAGTACAACCGACCCCATGTACTCTGTAGTGCAGAGCCTAACCTGGACGAAGTAGTGACAAGGCTAAGGTGGGTCGCTTACAATAACCTGTACGTAGTATAATAATAATAATACGAAAGGAAAACATGAAAAGTAAGGCAGTTAACTTATAAAAAGGAACTCAATTCTTGTAATTAGAGAACCCGAAATAATCGATCTCACAATTTCATGTAACAACACTGGAAATCAACACAATAACAACAATGAATATAACACACACAATCCGTTGCGGCGCGTAACCCAATTCCACCGTACACACACAATCCTTCCTTATTTCACCATATCAATATCAAGAATCACATATAAAATCTGTTGTGGTATACAACCCGAACCTACAATATCATCCTAATCAATAGATAATCCTCCCTTATTTTACCATGTCATAATTTCATCAATATCATGAATACGTAAACAATCATTGCAGCATGCAATTCGATCCCACCATATCAATATCAAAATCCTCCCTTATTCCACCATATCAGAACCATTGTGGCATACAACCCGATCCATAAACAAATTCAATAAATGAAAGCAACGCAACATCTCAATTCGCAAGATTCTCTACGATTAAAAAATATGAAAGAAAAACAATAAAGGAACCACACACTAATCAAAGAAAGGCTCAAATAATACAACATCAGCTAAACAAGCCAAGTATGTGACAGATAAAGTGTACAAGTAAGACAATTAAGGCAAGTAGCAGTTAATCATGGACTCATGGAAGGAACGAGCATTTCAATACAAGAATAATTAATGACAAGTAACAAGTTACGTCATAAAAGCAATTAAAGCATGTAACAGTTAAGACATGGAATAAGATAATTTCATGAAATAAGAGAAGACATGAAAATAATTATTTTGATAGCGTAGATACACTCGTCACCTTGCATATATACAACTACACACATAATGCACATAACATATAGTTCACGGGTAACTAATTCCCTCAAATCAAGGTTAGACATAGCACTTGCCTCGCTCCGCAATCAAATCAAACCTCAATAGGGGCCTTTCCTCTAAAATTTGCCTCCAAACCAATCGAATCTAACCAAAATCGACTTAATATCATCAAACAATGCTAGAAAAATCAATTACAATAGATAGAGTAAAGATCTTTACACTTTTTCCAAAAAGGTTAACAAAATTCAACCCCCGGGTCCGCTTGGTCGATACACAAGATTCAGACCAAAATCCAATTATCCATTCACGCCCGAGCCCAATTATGTGATTAGTTTTGAAATCCGATTTCAATTTGAGGTCTAAATCAATGAAAGAGCATATATTAAGGTTAAAAATCAATGGGTGTTGATCGAAATAAAAGAAAACGAGTTAAAATATACTAACCTACGAAGTGGGGATGAAATTTCTCTTCCAAATCGCCTCTAGGTTGAGCTCTAATGTGAAAATGGTGAAAAATGAAGAAAATCCCATCTTTGGAACATTTTAAAGCACTAGTTCGCAAGATCCCTAGGTGTTCGCTATGGCTTTGCCCCTGTCCTTCGAGTAGCTTTTGTAGCTTTCGCGAAGGTTGATCCCACCAGTGCTTTACTTCGCGACCTAAGCCTCGTGTTTGCATAGAGAAAATTCCACCTCAACACAGGTTACTATTCGCAATCGCGAAGAAGGATGCACCAGATATCAGAAAAACTCGGAACCAACAATTGTCTAAGTTCAAAAAACACTCCGTAGTCTATCCGAAACTTACCCGAGCCCCTCGGGCTCCAAACTAAATATGCATACAAGTGTATTAACATTATACGAACTTGAACGTGTGATAGAAATACCAAAATAACACATAGAACTATGAATCGAACATAAAAAAGAATGATATTTTCAAAGAAACTCAAGAACATGCAAATTTACAATCGGACATCCGAATCACGTCAAATCAACTTTTACATCAAATTTTGCTTACAAGTCATAAATAATGAAATGAACCTATACCAAGTTCTGAATCCGAAATTCGAACCCGGTAGCAACAAAGTCAACTTACGGTCAAAACTTAAAAATTATTTAAACCTTCAAATTACTAGTTTTCAACAAATCACATTAAATCAAGTTAGGGACTTCCGAATTTGATTCTGGGCATCCAACCGAGTCCCAAATCATGATACGTACGTACTTACTAGGACCGTCAAAATATCGACCCGGGACCGTTTACATAAAACGTTGACCGTAGTCAATTCAAATGAGTTTTAAGGCAAAATTTCACATTTTCTAAAATTTTCCACATAAAAACTTTTCGGAAAAGACATGAAATGTGCACGTAAATCAAGGAAGGCTAAATAAAACTATTCAAGGTCTTGGAACATAGAAATAAAGGCTTTAAGTGACCTATCAGGTCATCACATTCTCTACCTCTAAAATAAACGTTCATCCTTGAACAGATATAGAAACATACCTAGACTGGTGAAAAGGCGTGGGTATCTGCTTCGCATGTCGGACTCAGACTCCCACATAGCTAACTTGATCGACTGACCTCTCCACTACGCTTGAACTGAAGGATAACTCTTAGACCTCAACTTCCGAACCTGCCGGGCTAGAATGGCCACCGGCTCCTCTTCATAAGTCAAATCCTTGTCCAATTGGACTGAGTTGAAATCTAACACTTGTGATGGATCGCTGTGATACTTCCAGAGCATGGACACATTGAACACAGGATGGACCGCTGATAAACTAGGTGGAAATGCCAGTCAATAGGCCACCTCCCCCACTCTCTCAAGAATCTCAAAGGGTCTGTTATACCTAGTATCAACTTGCCCTTTTTTATGAACCTTATCACACCCTTCATGGGTGAAACCCGGAGTAATACCCTCTCTCCAACCATGAATGCAACATCACAAACTCTACAGTTGGCATAACTTTTCTTCCTATACTGAACTGTGCGAAGTTGATCCTGAATCATTTTGACATTTTCCAAGGCATCGTGAACCAAATCGGTACCCAACAACTGAGCCTCTCCCGGCTCGAACCAACCAAATAGCGAATGACACGGCCTCCTGTATGATGCCTTATAGGGGGCCATCTGAATACTTGAATGGTAGCTTTTGTTATAGTCAAACTCCACAAGCAACACGAACTGATCCCAAGAACCCCCGAGATCTATAACGCAAGTGCAAAGTATATCCTCCAATATCTGAATGGTGCGCTCAGACTACCTGTCTGTCTGGGGTTGAAATGTTATACTCAACTCAACTCGTGTGCCTAACTCACGTTGTACAACCCTTTAGAAGTGTGAAGTGAACTGCGTACCTCTATCAGAAATGATAGACACAGGCACACCATGAAGACGAATGATTTCACGGATGTAGATCTCGGCTAACCGCTCTGAAGAATAGGTAATTGCTACTAAAATAAAATGTGCCGACTTGGTCAACCTGTCCACAATGACACATACCGCGTTGAACTTCCATTTAGTCTGTGGGATCCCAACAACAAAATTCATGGTAATACGCTCCTATTTCCTCTCAGGAATCTTGAGCCTCTGATGCTCGTACATTACTTGCTGACAATTTAGACATTGAGCCACACATGTAACTATATCCTTCTTCATTCTCCTCCACCAATAATGCTGCTAGAAGTCCTGATACATCTTGGCGGCACCCGGATGAATGAAATATGGAGAACAGTGGGCTTCCTCAATAATTAACTCATGAAGCCCATCCATATTGTGCACGCAAATCCAACCCTACATCCGCAAAACCCCATCATCTCCAACAGTAACCTGCTTGGAACCACCATGCCTCACCGTGTCCTTAAGGACAAGAAAATGGGGTTCGTCATACTAACTCTCTCTGATGCACTCATACAAAGAAGATCGAGAGATCGTTCAAGCTAGAACACGACTGTCTCCGAAACATCTAACCTTGCAAACTGGTTGGCCAAAGGCTGAACATATGATGCTAACGACCTCACCCCAACTAGAATATACACAAGGCTACCCATACAACCTTTCTACTCAAGGCATCGTCTACCACATTGTCATTCCCGGGATGATACAAAATGGTGATATCATAGTCTTTCAACAGCTACAAACACCTTATCCACCTAAAGTTGAGATCCTTTTGCTTGAATAAATACTGTAGACTCCAATGATCCATGAACACCTCACACAATACTTCGTAGAGGTAATGCCTCCAATTCTTCAGCGCATGAACAATGACTTCCAACTCTAGGTCATTAACATGGTAATTTTTCTCATGAACCTTCAACTACCGCGATGCATATGCAATCACCCTGCCATCCTGCATTAATACTGTACCGAGCCTAGTAAAAGATGCATCACAATACACCGTGTAAGATCCTAAACCTGTGGGCAATACCAACACTGGCGCCGCAGTCAAAGCAGTCTTGAGATTCTGAAAGCTCAACCCATACTCATACGACCACTTGAATGGAGAACCCTTCTAGGTCAATCTAGTAAATGGGGCTGTTATGGACGAAAACCTCTCCACGATCTGGTGATAATAAGCCATCAAACCTAGGAAACTACGAATCTCTGTAGCTGAAGTAGGTCTAGGCCAGTTCTGAACTGCCTCAATCATCTTAGGATCCACTTTTATGCCCTCTGCCGATACAACATGCCCCAAAAAGGAAACTGAGTCTAACCAAAACTCACACTTTGAAAATTTGGCATATAACTAATTATCCCTTAGAGTCTAAAGTACAATCCGGAGATGCTGCTCATGCTCCTTTCGACTTTGATATTAGATCAAGATATCATCAATGAATACGATTACAAAAGAATCCAAAATAGGGCTTGAATAACTGGTTCATCACATCCATAAATGTTGTTGGGGCATTTGTCAACCCAAATAACATCACTAGGAATTCATAATGCCATACCGAGTCCAAAAAGTTATCTTAGGGACATGCGATGCCCTAATATTCGACTGATGGTAGCTAGACCTCAAATCAATCTTTGAAAACACTTTGGCACCTCGAAACTGATCAAATAAGTCACCAATCCTCGGCAACAGATACTTGTTCTTGATAGTGGCCTTGTTCAAATGCCGATAATCTATAAACATCCTCATCGACCTATATTTATTCTTCACGAACAACACCGCCACACTCCAGGATGAGACACTAGGTCTAATGAATCCCTTATCAAGCAAATCTTGCAACTGCTTCTTCAATTCTTTCAAATCCGGCTGGGCCATACGATGTGGTAGAATGGAAAAGGGCCGAGTAGAGTCAAATTAATACAGAAGTCAATATCTCTGTCTGGTGGGATCCCCGACAGATCTGCAGGAAACACCTCTTGAAACTCACGCACAACAGGTACTGAATCCATGGAAGGAACCTCTACACTGGAATCACAAACATAGGCCAAATATGTATGAAAATTGGGGAAAAGTTCTTAGGTCAAGAATTTGAGTTTCGATTGGGGATTTGTAACGGCCCGACCGATCGTTTTGAGCTCTAGCGCATCGTTTAGCAGTTTGAGGCCATGAACAACTTCACTTCAGGTATTATGACTTGTATGCATCGTCGTAATTGAATTTCAGGAAGTCCGGAGTTGATTTGGAAAGAGAATTCTCATTTTGGAAGCTTTAAGTTGAAAGAATTGACTAAGATTGGATTTCAGAGTAAATGATCTCAGAATCGGGATCTGAAGGTTCCAGTAGGTTTGTATGATGTTTTCGGACTTGGGCATATGCCCGGATCGGGTTTTGGATGACCCGGGAGCGTTTTGGCACCTATTGTGGAAGTTAGCATTTTGGAAGAAATTTCATAAGTTTGGGTTGAAGTGCATTTCAGTGTTATTGATGTCCTTTTGGGATTTTGAGTCTGGGAATAGCTCCATATGGTGATTATGGTATTGGGAGCACGATCGGAAGTGAATTCGGAGGTCCGTGGGTAATTTTGGAGTCATTTGGCTAAACATAGAAAATTGAAGGTTTTTGAGAAGTTTGACCGGAAGTGGACTTTTTGATATCGGGTTCGGAATCCGATTTTGAAAGTGGGAGTTGGTCTGTAATGTCGAATATGACTTGTGTGCAAAATTTGAAGTCAATCGGACGTGATTTGATAGGTTTAAACATCGAAAATAGAAGTTTGAGATTCTAAAGTTCATATAGCTTGGATTGGAGGTCGATTCATGATTTTAGCATTATTTGATATGATTTGAGGCCTCGAGCAAGTCCGTAATTTGTTTTGGGACTGGTTGGTATGATTGGTTGGGGTCCCAGGGGTCTCGGGTGGATTCCGGATGGTTAACGGATCGAAAATGGAATTTTGGAGAAGGCTGAAGTTGCTGGTTGCTGGTGTAACCTCACCTGCGAAACGAGGGCCGCAGATGCGGAGCTGTAGAACTAGAAATGGACGGCTAGGCTGAGACCGCAGATGCGGTCATTTTGCCGCAGATGCAGGACCGCACCTGCGGAAGGAGAAGCGCAGATGCGGAAGTTGAAGTCTTGGGGGAAGACCACAGAAGTGGCAATTGGTCCGCACCTGCAGGACCTCAGAAACGGTCAATAGACCGCAGGTACGAAAGGACTGGAGGTAGTGAGTTTTTTAAAAATCGGGATTTGGCCATTTTCTCTCATTTTATCTTGGCTTGGGCAATTCTTGGAGGGTTTCAAGAGGGGGTTTTCATCATCAATGATAAGGTAAGCTATCCCTGCCTATCTTGAGTTAAATACATTGATTATGTACGGATTTGAGCATGAAATTTGTAGAAACTTGGGGTTTGAGGGAAAACCTAAAAAAATGATATTCTTGGAATTTGACCACGATTTTGGGTATAAAGTTGAGTGTAATTATATATTTGAGTTCTTGAGGTTATGGGTAAAGTTTATCTTCGAAAAATTTAAGAATCCGGGCACGTAGGCCCGAGGGCAATTTTGTCAACTTTTCGATCGGGGTTAGGAATTGTTATAAATCGGATTTAAATGAGTAATTGAACATATATTAATGGATTTGTATAATTATTGGCTAGTTTTGGAGCATTGTGCATCGATTTGAATCTTCGGAAGGGCGTGGAAGGCCGGTTATGGATCTTCGGAGTGAGGTCAGTCTCCTCTTTAACCTTGTAAGAGGGAATTATCCCCATATGTGAAATAATTGGTTATGTGCTCCTATTTGTGGGGGCTACGTACACACGAGGTGACGAGAGTCCGTGCGTAGCTACTATTATGCTATTGTCCGGGTAGTGTAGGACCCAAAAACATACTATACTTGGAATATTTGTAACCTTATTGACAGTTGATTGCTTAAATCCTATCGAATTGGTAAATGGATTTCTAAAAAGAATTAAACTTCATTTTTCTAAATTGTTAAAGGAGAATTGGTGTTCTTTGGATAAATGTTTCCTGATGACTTCTTGATTGATTGTCTGTGCGTGTTTAAATTCTGGAACGTGCCGAATGCCTCGGCAGATTAAATAGATGCATCTATGGTTTGCGTCATTCGACCCTCTGGCAGTGGACAATTTAAATATTGTTGGATCGGGATGTACGACCTCAACATGATTTGCACATGCTTGTATTGCTTGCCTTGAGATTTATTGATGTTGATATTTGCTCTCCCCGACTTGAGATAATTTTTAACTAATGGATTATGAATCCGAAGACTTTGAATAAAAAGGAAATTTTACCTGTTTCGTGACTTATTTTAATTTACTGTTGTTCTTAATAAATTTGTGATTCATCGCATTACTATTGGACCACTAGCAAGTGTCGAAGTCAACCTCTCGTCTCTACGTCTTTGAGATTAGACGAGATACTCATTGGGTACATGCTGTTTTCGTACTCATACTACACTTTTGTGCATTTTTATTGCACAAGCACATGCATCTCTAGTGGCCTAGTACGCGCCGCATCATGGTTGATCTGGAAACTTAGGTGAGCTACATTTCCCAAGACGGCCCATAGCCAGCAAGTCTCTTTCGGATTACTGTGTTTATTTTCTGTCCAATATTGTATTCTGGATGGTATTGTATTATATTATTTCTTAGAAAACGCTCATGCACTTGTGTCACCGGGTTCTGGGATGTCTATGGGTTTATTCAGAAATTTTAAAAGTTCTTAAATGTTTCATTATTTATTCAGTGGAATTTACTATGTATTGTTTAAACGCATAAAAGAAGTGATTTAAGAAATATTAAAAATGAGAATTTAATTAAGTATTTTGGTTGGCTTGTGCCATCACGGCCCTTAGTGGATTTTGGGTCGTGACAGGTAGAATGGCCAGGAGTACCTCTCCACTCTAATCGAGGCAAACCCCATATGGCTAAGGTCATCATCTTGGCGTGACATTCCAATATTGATAAGGTGACAGCCAATTCATGCCCAAAATAACATCAAAGTCTACCATATCAAGAAGTAGGAGATCTACACTAGTCTCAAGACTTCCATTAGTAATCACACACAAGCGATAGACACGACCTACAACAATAGAATCTCCCACATGCATGGACACATACACAGGAGCACTCAAAGAATCATGAGGCATAACTAGATATGAAGCAAATTAGGATGACATGGAGGAATAAGTAGAGCCCAGATCAAATAGAACTGAAGCATCTTTATGGAAAATTGGAACAATACCTGTGATAACGGTGTTACATGACTCGGCCTTAGGTCTTGCTGGGAATGTATATAATTAGGGCTGGGCCCAACTACCCTAACCTTTGTCTCTCGAACGGCCTCTAGATGGCTGACCTCCACCTCTAACAGCCTGGTCTCCGCCTCTAATGGCTTGACCTCCACCTCTAGCTGCCTGACCCCTGTCTCTAGCTGGCTGAGCGGGCGGTGAAGCAACCGGTGCCAGAACCATGACACGAGAACTCTGTTATGGCATGCCACTCATTAATCTCGGACAGAATCTCCTGATATGAGCAGTACCTCCACACTCAAAACACCCATCCTGCTATTGTGGATGCGGAAGCTGAAGCTGACCCAAATGGGCCGGATAACCACGATGATAGCTCTGGATCGAAGGTGCAGTAATAAGAGCTAATGATGCACTGTAGGCTGGCTCCCCAGCATGAGATACATAAGGTCCACAACTCCACGAAGCAGTGTGAGATGCCTGAAGCGCTGACTGAAATGGCCTAGGAGGATGGCCTTTAGCAAAAGTACTCTTGCCTCCAGATGAGGCACCACTGAAACTACTGTTGACAACCAATTTTGATCATCCCTTTTAAAATTAATTTATTTATATTTAATAATTTATAATGAATGTTTAGAAAGTATTTTCTACCAATAAATACCTATTTTTACAAAACAAATTAAATTTTAGTTTTGAAATCAATAACCTAGTATTAGTATTACGTAATTACAAATATACTCATTATACTGTTAAAATAATTTTTATATAGAGGTTTTATAATTAATTTAACAAATTACTTCTCAAATTTCGATTAATTAGATTACTATGTTGATAATTCAAAACTAGTATAATTTAGAAAAAAAGTATTTCATAAATAATTAATTACAATAATTAGTAGATAATTTTTATTACATTTTGTTGAAAATAATTAAGTTTAATTAAATTAATTTTAAAGAGGTTAAAAAACTAAAAAGGCTGCAATTGCAATTCCTCAATTTAACACAAAGTGGTTATTCCTTAAATCAACTGCAACCCAATACCCAAGCCCAATTCTATCTGACCCAATCCAAACTCGTTCCTCTCTTTCCACTATAGCAATCCATGCCCTCACATTTGAGCCAATCTGAGTGGGCCATATCACCCATCTCTATCACTCACAAAAGAAATACAACATATCCCAATCGTCCACCCTACAGATCAATAGCCCTCATTTTATCTCAGTTTTTTCTTTAATTTTAATACCTTATCAAATTTAATCTCAACTATTACAACAAGAAGATCCAACGACCTCCATAATTTTTCATTTTTATTATTTATTCCCTAAATTATCAGGGTCGTTGACCTAAATAATCAATGGCTCAGATTCCATCTCCGAACTTTATCCCCCAAAGACCAACCCCTGTCCCTCAAACCCTAAATAATTTCCTCCCTTTCCTTCTGCCCTTATTTCCCTTTCTTCTCTCATCTTTCTCAAACTCTCAAACCGTCAATCACCCAAACTTGCACTAATTAGTGTAAGGTCATGAATCATGACCAGAAAATGTCCCTCCTATCTTCATTACCTATGATTCTCGCTGAATCCTTACTCATTTCGCCTTTGAAACTCATAGCCCCAAATCTAAAACCTTAACCCAAAGATGAAACTTCAAAGTATATGATGTTTTTAAATTTATGGCATGCATGGCCATCCGTCCTGCCTTTGTACTACGAAGCTTATCATTTCTTTCCATTTTCTCTATTTATTCTCAATAGCCTATTTTGAAGAAGTCAGACCAAAGGGCGAAACTTCAACTCACCTGATCTTTTCCTCCGTATTTTCAAATCAAAGTGAGTTTGGGATGCTAGCTGGCTTCAATGTTGATATTCGACACCTAAAGGTCAAATGCAATGACCTCTAGGTATTACGGTTCTGACCATCAATCTCTCGTACATCAATGATTATCTTCCCTCTTCTCAGGTGAATCCCTAAATGATTTTACCCTCTGTCTCTTTGATTTTTACCCGACTATGCTCATGTTATCAATTAATCATCACTCTCCAGTACCATTTTTAATTCACTGAAACCCTAATGGCTCAATGGCCACTATAAATAGGTACTTTAATATTCTCACCTAACAACACCTAATATCTTCAACAGACATAATTAATACACCTAACTCTTTCTGAAAAATTAAAGATATAGTAGATTTTCACTTAAGGTCTTTGAGTTCTCACTCAACATCTGTTCTCTCTCTTTCTTTTGGCTCTAAGTTCTTCACTAGTAAATAGCTGACCTTTGGTTCCTTAACGGCTAACATGAACACTCATTTCGTTTGCTACTCAATAGGAGGCCAGTATACCTCTATCCTCTCCCCTTAATTGTTTCATTTGAAATCATAAATGTGTTACTGCTTTCTTGGTTACTTGCTTAGTTTATTGAGAATTGTATATATGGATATGTATACAATGTTGTTATTCTAATGGCCTTCTTTTCTATTTTTTTGACATGTACAAATGATTTGGGCATGTTGAGTTCATTAAGAACTCAAGCCCAAGTCCTGCTCTACTATGGTCCATGAGTCTGCCGTCACTCGTAATGTGATACTGCTGGGCCTTCCTTTTGAGTCCCAAACCTCCCAGAGTCACTCCTTTTATTTTATCTCTTTATTTACTGTTTTGCCATTCCTTAGCTTGCACTATGTCATTGCTCGTTCTTTTTTGCTATTTGTTATCTCTCATTATGTATGTGACAAGTATATATATTAGATTAAATTAATTCATATAATGGTTTAGGCAAGCCTAAAGAACTTAGGATTTAAACAGAAGCCTTAGTTAGAAATTCATATCCACTAATCATAAGCTGTTATTAATTTATCATGCTTTACTAACCCTTTTCTGAAAGATATTTGAAGCCCAAAGGCAACCGTCCCTCTTTTCAAAAAAATCAGAATTGCTGCGGTTTAATCTTTCAAAAGGAGTCAGCTATTTCGAAAATACTAAGGTGCTGCTACACTAAAATAAAAGGTTTTCTAACGGTTTTCTATTTCAAAACTAAGGTACATCTTAGAATCATTTGCATAATATTATTTTACCACATTAGAATGACCCCAACCTCCATGATTTATGATACAAAGGCTTTAGCTTGATTTCCATTTCATACTTACATAAGTGTTTCCATCTTTCAAAGTTTTCTTGTAAGCTTATATATACTAACACTAATTTCCAAAAGACTTTCCTTTAAATCCATCTCCTTTAAACCATACTTCCCTTTGTAGAAATTATGTCCTAATATACAGTAAGCTTTACCCTTAGAACACTAGTTAAGGCATAGTACTAATAATTTATTTCAAATCTAGTCTAAGTCTTATGGAGCTACCTTAGGTAGATTTTAAGGGGTGTCTAACACCTTCCCCTTAGAAGAATATGAACCCTTACCCATGATCTCACAAGTTAGTAGAACAATAAAGAATACAACCTTTAGTAATTAAATAGGTACCCTAGTATACCTTTAAGTATTAGGTGGCGACTCTCTTTCATCAGCAACAGAGAAACCACAAGTTGAATCTTATTTTGACTAGTGCAAAATAGAGTGCAAAAACATGGCGACTCTGTTGTGGTTATTCACACTTAGGTTTTGACCTTAGTAGACTTAGACTAAATTTGGGAATTTAGATTCATTGTGCATTGCTTTAATTGTAGCTAATTTGCAATTACGTGCTTACCTGCTTTATTTGCTCTTTATGGTTATTATCAAACATATTGTTGCTACACCCTTATATGTTATTACTTTATATACACTATCATCACATTTTTTCCTATCTAGTCTTAGACGTACACTATCACACACAGTGGCACGTGAGGGTTGTCTTTTACACCCCTCCGAACCATCTTTTCAAAACTCTCTAGTTTCAGGGAATGGCTTTGTCAGGTCAACTGACATAACTTCTCGCAACCTTCAGTCCAACTCAAAAGTAGGAAAAAGTCTACTCTAGCAAGAATAGGTCATACTGCATAAACCTTAAGTGAGTCCGTCCTTAGCATCGACACACAATTAAGAAAGCTACCCTAATGTCAACGGGTCATATACCCAACGATATGATTTCTGTGGAAAGACAAACAAACCTGACAAGACACTTAAAGATCCAAAGCAAACACTTATTAAAAACTTTATTTTATTCACTTCAGAAAATGGAAATCAACCAAAATATCTTGAGATTAACATGGTGATGCGAGCACCACACAAGTTGAAACAGTGGTGGAAGAACATTCACTGGGAACATAGAGATGAGATTCAGACACACTTAGGGACACTGGCCGCTTTTCTAAACATCCATCAGACATGGTGATTACTCGCCTACTGATAAAGTTCTCGGATCCGGCTAAGATGGTGTTCAAGTTTGCCAACTATGAGTTAGTACTGGCATTGGAAGAAGTTACTAGTTTTACGGAGCTGCTGTTCAACGGTAGGAAGCCAATACTACCAGTTACTATGCCCGGTTATAGGTTCTTGGATGTTTTAGGCCTGACTAATAGTCAGGGTCTGAGAAATATCGACAACACATGGGTGAGCCTTGATCAGTTATTCGACAGGTTTGGACACTGCAAAAGCTATGAGTGGTATTCGGGAGAGTTTCAGTATGACCAAGCAATGTGAGTGAGTCTCAGGCCTATCAAAATCAACTTATTACCCATGGTTCTAGCAACCTTCTGTGGTAACCTTCAAGCTACTTTGGTTCCGATGGTGGCAGTTGAGATTGTGAGGGCTTAGTCTGCATGTGCACGATGGTATGATTTCTTTAAGGGTTGTAACTTGCTGCTTTAGATCTGGGCCACAAAACATTTCTTCCAGCGAGAGGCCACCATTGACTACTTTGTGGGCGTCAACAACATGATCCGCAACCACAACAAGAGGATAGGACATTGGGTCTCCCCACAAGGGCAAGAAGAGCGGAGGGAAATGTTGACCAATCTAAGTGGAGAATGGGTCAAATGGGAGTTATCATGGTTAGGTGGAAGAGAAATCTTAAGGACTCCTCAGAAATACTTCATTAAGCCAATCGGACTTGAGAGCATCTAACCATACTCACCCCTGCGGGTTCTTCGATAATTCGGGATGATCCAGGATGTGCCTCTATGGACAAGGATAGCACTATATGAAGATGAGTGCAACAGACAATTTTTGATCCCTAGGATAAGAAGGATCCAAGAAGAGTGGAACGACCTGGTCAGAATGCCAATAGATCAAAACTCGTGGTACACTCCTAAGTATTATGTCTGGATCAGTTAGGAAGATGAGCTGGCACGACCAAACAGAGAGGGTATAGCCTGGCTATAGGACGTAGTAGATGCTTTGCAAATCTACCATGAGATCCTGACATATTACCTTGTGACTACTTTAATGCACCGCAAGTGGTCCCAGGATTCATCGATCACATGTTGCCACATGTTGAAGACAATGACCAGGTAGTGGAGTGAATCCAAATAGAGTCTAGTACATAGCCAAAAGAAAATCCAGAGGAAGGGTCAGAGTTTAACAATGACGAGGAGGAGTTTGAAGACGACCCGAAGGAAGATCCGGAGGAAGAAACAGAAGAAAAAGAAGAAGAAGAGATGGGAACCGACTCCGGCGATGGTTACTCGAAGTTGGTTGATTTCCCCTTCCTTCCCACTTTGTACCCTTATCCCCAATTTTCTTTTTCCTAAAGGTCCAGTTGTTCAAGCCCATGCAGTTCTATATGATGTAATCTTTGTTCCCACTTATCTCAGTCCAAATTATTAATGAAAACAAACTTGCTTCGGATCTAAATGCGTCAAGTCTAAATGTTTGTCAAACATCTGCAATTTAGGCCTACCTCTGGTAATGAGAGGTCCCACAAATTCTAGGAAAACGCATTATCCTTAATTAATTGATTTGTGTGATTTCCTACTTGTATAAATGAAGAAACTGACTCCCGTTTCTGTTCTTTGCTTTCTTCCTATTTTTCCTTTGCTTTATTTTTACCCCCCAAAGAAAAGTTTGTTTGTGTTAACCCGAAACTGGCGAAACCACCATAAAATCTAAGATCAAAGGGAAAGATGTCAATTATAAAAAAAACCCGACTAAGCATGCTATAGTCATAGCCGATAGCCTAGGGATATTGAGGGAGAAGTGCGATACGAGGGATAATGAACACATGCCTAGGATGGCCCAGGAAATGTCTCTAAGGGAGGAAGTACATCATATCAGGAAACTAGCACATCTGGTTATGACAACGCTTCCTCAACCACCTCACTTTCCTTATTTGGATCGATTCTTGACCACTTTCCTTCCACATCATGCCAAAACAACAACACTCCAACTTCAGTCCCTACCACTCAAGTCATACCTGCAAACCCACCAAATCCCCCTATCCACACTCCTTACGTACCAACATATGTTCAAACACCACAAAACCCACATATGACTACCAACACAACTCACACCCCTCCTCGTGAAAAAGTCATTTTTGCCACTCATGCAAATTAGCACATACATATGGCATATATTGCCACTCATTAGCGATATGTCCCCCCTATATGTTCCATTTCTGAACCTACTTTTACATCGTATGTCACAGTCAGGGTGCCTTATCAGATTGACCAATACACCGAGATGGTGAGGGAAGCCAAGTATAAGGTAGAGGAGTCAGTATCTGAGCAACTACAAATCTTGAGAAAACATATGAAGAACCTGCAAGTTTCCTAAGGAAGTGATAGATTGGACTACGAGGATCTATGTATCCATCCGGATATGGATGTTCCAATAGAGTATAAGCCTCCAAAGTTCGATATCTTCGACGGGACGGGTGACCCCCACGCGCATTTGAAGGCATATTGTGACAAGTTAATCGGAGTGGGGAGGAACGAGAAGCTAAGAATGAAGTTATTTATAAAGAGACTAAGGGGAGAAGCACTCACTCAGTATACTTGACAAGATCCACAAAACTGGAGAACTTGGCAAGATATGGCGGAGGACTTCATGAACCACTTTCAATTCAACACAGAAATCACTCCCGGTATGTTCGTACTGGTGAACCTATAGAAAAATCCATCTGATTCGTTCCAAGAATATTCACGACGGTGGAGTTTAGAGGCTGCTAGGGTACAACCTCCGTTGGACAACAATGAATTAATCAAGTATTTCATCATATCCCAAGAAGGGATATACTTAAAAAATAATGGAATGATGGGACAGAAATTCCCCGAGTTGGTCAAGATGGGAGATCTTAGAAGAGGGTATAAATCTTGTAAAGTACAGTCCATGGTAGCACTGCAAGCGTCCAGTAAGGACATCCAATCAGGGTCAATCGGTATTGGAAAGAAGAAGAAAGCGGAGGTCTCAGCAGTTGTCCCTTACTATCAACCCAACCCACATCATAGAAACACTTCCTATACCCCAAACAGCCATTCACCACCACCTACCTACGCTCTTGTCTATTATACCCAGCCATATTATCATCGTCAATCATAATACAACCCCCATGGAGCCCGTAAGAACCTGAACCCACAAAGATAATATACTCTTATCCAAACCACTACACACCAAAACTGACCAGCTTATGCACCATGCCCTCGTCCCAATATTGAAGAGAGAGGTCCTAACAATTATAGCCCGAATGCTGAGCCTCTGGCCCAAGTATTCAAGAGATTGAGAAGAGCAGGATTGATACATCCAGTGGAAGTAAGGGTTCCTAAGTATCCCTCTAAGTATTTTGATGTAACTAAAAGGTGCGTGTACTATTTCAACGTGCTTGGGCATGATACTGAAGATTGTTTTAAGGTGAAAAATAATATTGAAACACATATCAAGAGTAGATCCATTTAGTGCACTCTGGCGCCTCCCAATGTGAATTGCAATATGTTGCCAAATCACTGAAACCAGGGAGTCAACATGATCACATTGGACAAAAAATATGATATGAAAGGAATGATTGTCACAATAGGAAATGTAGAGGCCACAATGATCCCACCTAAAAGGGCTCCAATGATTACATTACAAGTAAGAACTAGAGTGACAGTTCAGGCTTATTAGCGACAACCTGTCGTTGTTATAGTGGTAGAAGAGAATCGAGAATACGAAATTGTCCCATGGACGTAGTAGCAGAAGGGAAAGGCCAAGATGACAGACTTTACCGTAGCCCATGGTATGACTAGGTCTGGGAGAGGCTAAGTTATTGAAGATACAAATCAAGGGAACTTGAGGAGAGAGCAAATTCAAAGAAGGAACATAACAGACCCAGAAGCCGCCGAGTTTATGAAGAGAATGTCGACCAAAGAGTTCTCTGTGGAGGAGTAGCTGAAGAAAACTCCAGCATAGATATCAATCATGGACTTGTTGATGAGCTCTGATAGTCATAAAGATGCCTTTTTGAAAGTACTAAGCAGGTAAGCGTACCAAGCAACACCACCAGTGAGGTGCTAGCGGCAATAATTGGGAAAATGGTCGAAGCTAATGTGCTACTTTCAGAAGAGACAAACTTCCCATAGAAGGCGTAAGTCACAACAAAGCCCTTTATATCACTATCAAATATGGGGACAAAGTGGTGTCTCGAGTGCTAGTCGATGGGGGGTCGGGAGTCAGTATTTGTCCGCTCTCTACCTTACGATAGTTAGGAATCCATCTAAGGGAAGTCAAAGAAAGCCAAGTAAGGGTGAGGGATTTTGACGTTTTGCAGAAGTATGTTATCGAAGAAATTTATTTGGCCTTGCAAATCGGGCCAATCAAATTTCCCATATTATTTCAAGCAATTTTTCTTCCTCGTACAACTTGCTGTTGGGAAAGCCTTGGATACACATGGAAGGGGCCTTCCCATCCACTTTACACCAATGCATTAAATTTGAGTGGGGGTGTTAGGAGATCATTGTCCATGGTGAGCGAGGTCACTTCGCTTATTTGGAGCATGTTGTTCCATTCATTGAAAGGCTAGATGAAGTTACTTTCCATGTAGTGGAAATCATGCTAACTACCAAAATTGTAAATATTAAGCAAAACTTGGGAATGCAGTCACCGTATAGATCCAAGATGGATATGAGGGAGATGATGAAATATGGATACAAACCAGGAATAGGGCTAGGAGCCAGGCCGGACTAGATCACAAAGCCAATTGAACCTAATGTCCAGTGGGAAAAGCTCATAGTAGTAGCTCCGGGAAAAAGGTTTTTGTGCCAGAGCATCTTTCAAGTCCGGGTCAGAGTTTATTACCAGTAGATGATATCATTGATGGGATGGAAGGTTGTTCGTGAATATGATTGAAGAATGATGTGAATGGACTAACATCAAGACACCTATTATCAGGGATACCGAACCAGGAGAAGAGCTATGGAATTGGATCGCCAGTCCATCATTAGTTTTCCAGGAGTCTTGGTAGTACGTAACTGTAAAAGTTTTCTTTTTATATAAGTGCATGGTCAATTGAGGTTTGCACTGTGTTTGTACCTTTTTGTCATTCGCCTCTTTTGAACGTTTAAGACATTTCTATTTTGATGAAATAAAAAGAATCATTTTCTTAAAATATTACAACTTTATTTACCACTTCATTTAGACTTAGTTTTTTTTTCAATAATCAAAATGCTAAAAACCTACATTCCGTGATTGTGACATGTAACGAAACCATCGAGCGCAACGACCCAGATTACTAGTAGTATGACGAGCGTATGATGCCAAGAATTTCCCATAGGAGATTGAAAAGTTGGCAAGTTAGAAAAAGACCAACTTCGAAGAAAAGGAAGTGGTCAACCTTGGAAGTGAAGAAGACGTGAAAGAAACCAAAATCAACATTCATCTAGAAGTCGAGCAGAAGGAAAAACTGGTTGAGCTCCTCCAATAATACATCGACGTGTTCGCATGGTTATATAATGACATGCCAGGATTAAGTACTGACATTTTTTGCATCGACTTCCCACAGATCCTACAAGACAGCCGGTCAAGCAGAAACCTAGAAAGTTCAAACCCGATTTAAGTTTGAGGATAATGGAGGAAGTGACCAAGCGGATAGAGGCGAATGTAGTAAGGGTCACCAATTATCTGAACTTGTTGGAAAATATTGCCCTAGTACCCAAGAAATATGGAAAGATCAGTATATGCATGGATTATCGAGATCTCAACAAAGATAGTCCAAAGGACGACTCCCCTCTACCAAATATCCATATCCTCATCGACAACTGCGAGAACCATGAACTGTAGTAGTTTGTGGATTGTTTTGTTGGGTACTACCAAATCTGATGCACGGGGAACATGCAGAAAGATAGCCTTCACCACACCTTGAGGAGTCTACTCCTATAGAGTCATGCCATTCGGTCTCAAGAATGCCGGTGCCACCTACATGAGGGCCATGACAATCCCTTTTCACAACATGATTTATAAGGAGATTGAAGTGTATGTGGATGATGTCATCATCAAGTCTTGAAACAGTTTAGAGCACTTGGACGATTTGAAGAAATTTTTCGAGCGTCTGCGGAGGTACAATTTGAAGTTGAACCTAGCAAAGTACACGTTCGGAGTACGTGCTTGAAAACTGTTGGGCTTCATCATAAGCAGGAAAGGGATAGAATAGGACCCATCTAAAATCAAGGCCATTTAGGAATTGCCACCACCAAAAAGTAAGAAAGATGTAATGAGTTTCCTGGGTAGATTAAATTACATCTGTCGCTTTACAGTCCATTCCATGGTAATCTGTGTACCCATTTTCAAGTTGCTGAAAAAGGATGCTGCCATAAAATGGACAAAAGAGTTCCAGAAAGCCTTCAATAGAATTAAGGAGTATCTACCAAATCCACTAGTATTGGTTCACCCCAAACCTGGAAAGCCATTATTACTATATTTGTTAGTCTTGGATAACGCCTTCGGCTATGTGTTGGGACAGCATAACGAGACTAGGAGAAAAGAGCAGGCCATCTACTACTTAAGTAAGAAGTTCACACCATGCGAGGCCAAATATACTTTGATAGAACACACTTATTGTGCTCTGACTTGGATCACCTAGAAACTAAGGCATTACATGACAACATGCAATACACATATGATATCTCGGCTCAACCCGCTCAAGTATTTCTTCCAGAAGCCGATGCGTAGCGAAAAACTAGCTAACTGGAAAATTCTCCTAAATGAATTTGACATTGTGTACATAACTCATAAGGCCATCAAGGGGCAAGCTTTAGAAGACCACCTCATAAAGAATCCAGTAAATAGGGATTACAAGCCACTCACTATGTATTTTCCCGATGAAGAAGTATTATTTGATGGAGAAGATATTGCAGAATCATACCCCGGATGGAGAATGTTTTTCAATGGAGTAGCAAACTTTAATGGAGTTAGAATTGGGGCAGTCCTAATTTCAGAATATTGCGAGCACTATCCAACATCGACAAAGATAAGATTCCCTTGTACCAATAATATGGATGAATACGAAGCATGCATCTTTGGGATCAAAATGGTATTCAACATGAATGTCAAAAAACTTTTGGTCATAGGGGAGTTAATCTATTGATACACCAAGTCCAAGGGGAATGGTCCACCAAAGTGTCAAGATCCTTCCATACCTACACTGCTTGAAGGAGTTATGCAAGAAGTTCATGAAGATTGGGTTCAAGCAGGTCCCCAGGATTTAAAACGAGTTTGTCGATGCCCTTGCAACTCTATCATCCATGATTCAGCATCTAGACAGGAACTACATCGACCCTATCAGGATAGAGATCAGGGATCAACAAGACGATTAATTCCATGTAGAGGAAGATCCAGATGGTAAGCCATGGTATCACAACAACAGAAAATTCCTTGCAACCAGAGAATACATAGAGAATGCTACTAATGGTCAAAAGCGAACCCTCAGGAAGTTGGAAAACCACTTTTTCCTCAACGGGGAAGTCTTGTACAGGAGGACCCCAGATTTAAGTTTGTTGAGATGTATAGATGCTGCCAAGGCAACCAGGTTATTAGAAGAAATACGTATAGGAACATGCAGACCCTACATAAATAGGTTCACATTAGCCAAGAAGATCTCAGAGTTGGATACTTTTGGATGACTATGGAAAGTGATAGTATTTGCTACATCCAAAAGTGTCACCAGTGCCAAATTCATGGGGATTTTATCCGGGTTATTCCAAATGAGTTAAAGGTGATGGGTTCACCCTGACCATTTTTTGCTCGGGCCATTTACGTGATTGGACCCATAGAGCCTGTCACATTAAATGTGCATCTCTTAATCTTGGGAGCTATCAATTATTTCACTAAATGGGTCGAAGCATCCACCTACAAGGCTGTCACTGAGAAGGTAGTGGCAAATTTTGTTCGAAATAACATCGTCTACAGATTTAGAATACCGAAATCTATCATTAGTAACAGTGCCACAAACCTCAACAGCGACCACATGAGAGAAATATGCAAGAAGTTCAGGATCATCCACCGAAATTCCATAGCCTATAGACCACAAATGAATGGGTTAGTCAAGGCATCCAAAAAGAATATTAAGAGGATTCTACGAAAGGTATTAGACAATCACAGGCAATGGGATGAGAAACTATATTTTGTGTTACTGGGTTATCGGACCACCATGAGAACATCTACCGGGGCAACGCATACATGTTAGTATACAACACTGAAGTTGTGATACCCGTAGAAGTCGAGATACCATCTTTAAGGGTCATTCAAGAGGCCAAGATGGATGGCCCAGAGTGGATACGAGTCAGACATGAGCAACTCATGCTCATCGACGAGAAAAGAATGGATATGGTATGCGATGGTCAACTATATTCGAATAGGATGGACAGTGCCTTTAACAAGAGAGTGAAGCCTCACTTGTTCGCGCACCAGGGTAGTTGGTCCTGAAGAAAATCTTTCCCCACTAAGAGGAAGCCAAAGGAAAGTTCGTACCAAACTAGTAAGGTCCTTATGTGGTTTTTAAGTATTGTCGGGTGGAGCTCTGGTCTTGGCAGAAATGTATGGAAGAGTCAACACGAAGCCCACCAACTAAGACGCAATCAAGAGACACTATGTTTGAAGAATAATAGAGTTAGGTTTTTCTGTAACAGAACTATGTTCAACCTGAATTCCCGGGGAGGGATACGTAGGTAACCCACGTAAGGTTCGTTTTCTCTCCCCATTTCTTTTGTAATAGAAAAACCAACTATCACTTTTGTATGTTGCTCCGGAGCTACATCAACTTGATTTCTTTAGAAAGGAATACATTGGCAATCCTCATCGGATTCAATCATCTTTTGTTATTGAACTACATCTCGATTCCATTTGGATACGTAGGCAGTCTGAGTGAGACTCAGCCATTTCATGCTTAATCATCATTTTTGCATCTTTTTTAATCAAACTACATCTTCGACCGGATTCCATTTGGATAAGTAGGTTGCCTGAGTCATGCACAGTCACCTTTATCATATTTTATCATCATCCACGAACTACATTCAAACCTGATTCTGGTTTGGATATGCAGGCAACCTGAAAGGGTTCGTTCATAATCTTAGGAACATCTTTGTAATGCATTAGTTTGAATTAGGACGTAGTCGCAACGGCACGCAACCACGTCATCATGCATCGCGAAGGATCGATGTCAACAAGGCAGAGTTTTCAAGAAAAGACGCTCGCATGAGGAGAACATTTTGTAACATGTCATAATCCAGAACGACGACATTTGTCTTAAAACAAAGCTTTTCAACATGGTTTTTCTTAAAAATACAGTAATTCGTTTCACCTACCAAACTTCGTAGCATAACCATATTAGAGGTCAGGGTAATACAATACTGTGTTTGACACAAACCAACTTTCCCCCAACCACGCTAGGGCGTTGAGACCACGCTAGGGCGAATGACGAATCTGCCACATTCCCTAAGACTATCTCCCTTTGCTCCTTTACTTGAATTTTTTGGTACAGTTAAAGCTAATATTTGAATCCTTTGCAGGTACTTCAGAATCTAACCACTGATACGGAAAGGGCATTGTATATAGAAAACCACATGTTCAACCAACCGGAGCTCCTTGTACGAAACAAAATGTTGGCCTTACCAGTTGAACCCCTTGTATATAGCAAACCGCCTGCTCAACAAATCGGATCACCTTATACAAATGAGCCGTAGGTTTCACTAGTTGAAGCCTTATATATAGCAAATTGCCTGCTTAACTAATAGGAGCACCTTTTACAAACTAGTTGTAGGCTTCATCAATTGGAGTCTTGTATATAGCAAACCATCAGCTCAATCGATCAGAGCGCCCTGTACAAATCAAGCGTTGGCTTCGCCAACCAGATCCTTGTATATATCAAACTGTTCACCTCGCCAACAGAACAATCTGCATCGCCGCTCCATCACAACGGAGACCAGAATAGACAGTCGTAAGCCTCATCAACGTTGTTCTGCCAATCGATGGCCGCAACTTAGCTTCGCAGTCAAGATATCTCTTAGGCATGCTTTTATTTTCCTTTGCTATTACCTTGAATGTTTTGACATTTTGCTCATGTAGCTTTAGGCATGATTACAATTTAATTTAATCACTCCTAAACAGAGATTATTTTACATTTATTGCAAAGCTCTCCCAACAAGCGGAGACACACTGTACAAATCAAGCTCTCAAAACAAGAGGAGACATTTTCTTAGTGAAAAGATCTCCCAATAAGTGGAGACGCACTCTGCAAGTCAAGCTCTCCCAAGAAGCAGAGACGCACTCTGCAAGTCAAGCTCTCCCAGCAAGCAGAGAGACTTTTCAATGCTCTGATAGTTGCGGAACGGTACACAACTCGGTTAACAAATCGAGTCAAGTTCATGTATCCCATCATCCTAATCCCAAATAACGGCTCGCTGGCAGCCAAGTATTACCATTCCTGCATCATTTACATCACATCATAATATATTCTGCATTGCAATATATAGGCATGCGTGTATTTCATTTTTGTAGGAAAAAATTATCACAACGTGGAACTCTTTCTAGGAAGCAAACCAATTTTCAATGCTCTGAGGCACAACAAACTCATTAGCGGGCCAAGGATCCATGTTCAGGCACAAAATGACCAGTGGAACTCCAAATCTTCAAATCCTTCAAATCAAGCAACAAAATTCAAGCTATCATGAGTGCCCAATCCTCCGTCTTGTCGTATCATCATAATATGATATTGGGACAAGTTCTGTGAGCGTCGCTTCCTCAAAATCTTCACTCCAGGACTACATCAGGCCTAATCCTTTTTAAGATCGAGGTATGTAAAAAATTCAAAGCCAGAATCTGACCTCAACTCCTCCAACATCTTCCTAAAATTTTCCTTAACTCTACCTAAATCTTGCAATTCATAATCATCATGTCACTCCTTCAATGCATGCCTAAAGTCAGGACAAAATTGGCTTGGTTCAATTTCTTTGCCTGAAAACTCTTTCATCGTCTCCGGTCAAAGAGGGGTAGCTGTTACGACCAATTTTAACCCTCCCTTTTAAATTAAATTATTTATACCTAATAATTTACAATGAATGTTTTGAAAATATTTTCTATCAATAAATACCTATATTTATAAAATTAATTAAGTATTAGTTTTGAAATCAATAACCTAGTATTAGTATTATATAATTACAAATATACTCATTATACTATTAAAACAATTTTTATATAAAGGTTTTATAATTAATCTAACAAATTACTTCTCAAAATTTTGATTAATTAGATTACTATGTTGATAATTCAAAGTGTTTTAATTTAGAAAATAAACTATTTCACAAATAATTAGTTACAATAACTAGTAGTATATTCGATATTTATAATTTTTACTATATTTTGTTAAAAACAATTGTTTAATTAAATTAATTTTAAAGAGGTTAAAAAACTAAAATTGCTACAATTGCAATTCATCAATTAAACACAAAGTGACTATTCTTTAAATCAACAACAGCCCAATACCCAAGCTCAATTCTATCTGACCCCGTCCAAACCCGTCCCTTTCTTTCCATTATGAAAATCCATGCCCTCACATTTGAGCAAATTAGAGTATGCCATGTCACCCGTCTCTATCACTCACTAAAGAAACACAACAGATCCCAATCGTCCATCCCACATATCAATGGCCCTCATGTTATCTCAACTTTTCCTTTAATTTTAAAACCTTATTGAATATAATCTCAACCGTTAAAATAAGAACATCCAACGACTTCCATAATTCTTCATTTTTATTATACAATAACATCCAAAGACTTCCATAATTCTTCATTTTAATTATTTAACTCCTGAATTATCAGGGCTGTTGATCTAAATAATCAACGGCTCAGATTCCATCTCCGAACGTTAACCCCTAAAGACCAACCTCTATCCCTCAAACCCTAAATCATTTTTCCCCTTACCCGCCGCCCTCATTTCCCCCCTATCCCGCCTCTATCATTTCCTTTTTCTTCTCTCATCTCTCTTAAATTTTCAGACCTATCAATCGGTGCAAGGTCATGAATCATGACCAGAAAATGTTCCTTGTTCCTTCATTATCCATGATTATCGCTGAATCCTTACTCATTTTGCTTTTGAAACTCAAAGCCCCAAATCTGAAAACCTTAACCCGAAGATGAAACTTCAAATCATCTGAAGTTTTTAAATCATGGTATGCAGGGCCATCCGTTCTGCCTCTGTATTACGAAGCTCTTCATTTCTTTCCATTTTTGCTATTTAATCTCAATATCCCCATTTGAAGAAGTCATACCAAAGGGTGAAACTTCAACTCGCTAGATCTCATCCTTCATCTTTTCAAATCAAAGCGAGTCTGGGATGCTAGCTAGCTTCAATGTTGATATTTGACACCTTGAGGTCAAATGCAATGACCTTTAGATATTAGGGTTCTGACTAGCAATCTCTTATATCTCATCAATTAGCTTCCCTTTTCTCAGGTAAATCTCTAACTGATTTTTCCCTCTGTTTCTCTGATTTTTACTCGACTATGCTCACATCATCAATTTATTATCACTCTCCACTACCATTTTGAATTCCATGTAACCCTAATGGCTCAATGACCACTATAAATAGAGGCTTTAATGTTCTCACCTATCAGCACCTAACATCTTCAACAGACATATCTAATACACCTAACTATTTCGGAAAAATTAAAGATACAATAGATTTTTGCTTAAGCTTTTCGAGTTCTCATTCAATTTCTGTTCTCTCTCTTTCTTTGGCTCTAAGTTCTTCACTGGTAAAAACCTGAGCTTTGGTTTCTAAACGGCTAATGTGAACACTCGTTTGGTTTGCTGCTCAATAGGAGGTCAGTATACCTCTATCCTCTTCCCCTAATTGTTTTATTTATATCATCATAAACATGTTATTGCTTGCTTGGTTAACTGCTTAGTCTATAATATTTATTTAGCCTTTAGTCATTTCTTTTGTTCATTATAATTTGTTGATAATCTCTTATAGTCTATGGTATATGTTTAATATTAAGTAGTTGTATAATCTTAATGGCCTCCTTTTCTGTTTGACCTATGTGTTTAAGTTGTTTAAGTTGTTGAACCTGCTGATTTCTCACAATTTCCTAAAACCTCAGACCTTGCTCTAATGTTCTGTTATGACTTTCATGTTACATTCTGAGTCCTATTAATGTCTTGTTGCAAATTTTACAATCATCATGAGTTTTTTGATGTCTTGTTGAAACTTTAATAATCTTTATATTGCCTTTTGAGTTTTGTTCTATTTAATGCTCTACTATAATTTTCATACTCATCATATTGTATCTTGAATTCATTTCCACTTGATGTTTTATTATAAGGCCTTATGATTCACCATGTTATGTTCTTTTGAGTTATTTACTTAGCTTCTATTGCGGTCATCATGATTAACATGAAACACTCTTCTAAAGCTCTGGTATCTTACTTAGGCTTTTCTGTCCATCATGCCATATCCTTTGAATTCAATCATGCTATACTTAGTTTTATTATTGCAGTCTCCATGTTTAACATGCCATGTTCTTTAGATTCTGTCATTCTGAACTTGGGATGTTATTAGATGGTTTTAGCTGGGGTATATATGGGATGCATATGATAATCCTGCCTCACTAGGTTAAGATTTTTGGGATTTTAGTGTTAGAAAATGCTTTCATGAATGTTATTTGGTCCTTAAGTATCCTCTGTATCCTCATTATGAGTGCTTTATATCCATATCTAACTGCTAGCTTGAACAGTCCTGTTGGGATGGATTCTCATTTGAATGTTAGTAGTATTTGTCATGATCTGTCTATATCCTGTGAGTTAGACTATAGTTGTGCCCTGTTGTAATTTGAATATGACTCCATCATGTTTAACTATTCAACTAATCATGTGTAGCTGATTTGATTTTTTAAGTATCATGTCTCCCCTATCCTTAATCCCTAATGATACTTACAAACTGATTCTTTAATATTTGGGATTCATTATGTCTTGTGAAGTCATAATATTGATTGAAATCTCTGTGTGTGGGGAGTTTGGTATGAACTTTATTTTATCCTTCATAACTCCACATTTGAACATTATTTTAAACATATATTCAGTCTTTGTCTTTACTTTGTTATTCTGGATTGAACATGGTGTAAGGGAAACCTTTTACTGTTATTTGGTTGAGAATAATATCCTACTTGTGTCACTGTTAGAATTTGTATTAATGGTTTCAAGTAATTCAAGTAATGTTATTAACCTAAGTGAATACTCATTTGTGGTAAATGTTAAGGCATTAGTCTATGTATCCTATAGATATTATAATTCCAATATATTTGCCTTATTTGTCTACGAGATGTGTGATTTCTAATTGTCCAATTTTCAGCAATAACAACATAAGTATTCTTGTTGTGATTCACTTAGTTAATGCTGAAGTATAAGGATTGTTCTATGTGTCCATTTTTGTGTCATTTTGCTTAGGAAAGTAGGCTCATGTTGTGGGAAATATCATAGTGGTTGGTTTGCAATGAGAATGTCTCATTGGCATTCAAATCTACAGGGAAGAGTTAGTTGTTAGTGGCTAAAGGTATTTAGGAGTATAGTCTAAATCTAGGTTGTGCTGCTCTTCTCGGCACAAACATTGTCCTGGGCCTTGAGACCCTTGGGAACTTTGAAGTGTCAAGGGATTAAAAAGGGACATCGACATTGAGTAGAACTCTCTCCTTAGCCTTTAATTCATTGACATTGATTACTCTCTTGGAGTTTGGTGTTTAATAGAAACGAAATATATTCAATGTGAATCATTCACTATACACAACCTTCACAATAGCATGATTCCCTTAGAATTTAACTAATGTTAGTAATCTCTTCTTTAATCTTTACTTAGTATAATTTCCTTAAGCATTCAAACACTGTCAGTAATTATTTTAATCATTGATTGAGAATATTATATATGGATATATATAAAATGTTGTTATTCTAATGACCTTCTCCTTATTTTTTTAACATGTACAAATGATTTGGGCCTGGTGTCACAAGTGTATGAGCTACTAGTAAAATATATAAAAGAATACTACACTACTGTCTGAAGTGAAATAGATAGAAAATACATGCAAAATAAAGACTTCTGGTGTTGCAGAACGGGCTCAGAAGGCATCTCACCACTAAGTCTCGTAGTAATCAAGGATGCGCACCGGCCTGATATCCAGATGCACCTGCCTCAGATCCTACACGATTAGTGTAGCAGTGTAGCGTGAGTATATAAACAATATGTACCTAGTAAGTATCCAGTGTAACCTTGAAGAAGTGTGACGAGGGGTCGACTTTGACTATTATTACGTGCTAACAATAAAATACCAAAATTATAACTAAGCATGGATTATATAAATACAACTGAAAACTCAATAGCATGAAATAAAAAAACAATTCTTTCATTAGCAGTAAATCCCACATTAATTTCTATCATTTAACAAATTAATCTCTCAAGCCAATGAAAAAAATATCAATTATAATTGGGCTCCAAGAATTTGTTACGCACGAATTATGTCGAGGTCGTACGTCCCAATCCAACATACAAATATATAAATTGTGCACTGCCACGGGTAGAACGACACAAATCATAGATACATTTATCTGCTACTGAGGCGTTCGGCCCGCTTCACAAGAAGAGAAAGTACTTTATAAATAGCCGATTCACGATTTATTAAAAGGCTAATGTTTAAAGAAACACCAATTCTCAATAACAGTCAAGTGACCCATCCAAAACTTAAGCAAATGAAATTTAACCTTTTATGATTCCTTTATCAAGTTACAATATGATTTAAGTAATTAAATTAACAAGTAGGGTGCAAACATAGCACGTATAATATGGTCTGGGTCCTAGACTACCCGAACATAAGCATAATTAGTATCTATGTATGGACTCTCTTCCCTCGTACGTACATAGCCCCCACAATTAGAAGCACATATTAAATCGATTCACCTATGGGGTAAATTCCCTCTTACAAAGTTAGAAAAGAGACTTACCTCGTCTCAAAGCCTACTATTTGGTCCAAGATTGTGCTTAAACCCTCAATTCGGTGCCAAACGACTCGAAACTAGTCAAATGTTATATAAAATAGTCAATACATGTTCAAGAGTTCATATCCTAACTATCAAAGTGATTACCCAACCCTAATTGAATAATTCCTAAAATTCACTAAATTCAATTACTATTTTCGTAGTTAAATCCCATTTTCATCAAAACCTAGATTTTTCATCTAAACCCATATATTCCACAATTTTATATGTTAAAATCTACACATAGTCTATGTATTAAACTCACATTAGTTAGAAATTACTTACCCTCAATAGCTAGGTCGAAATCCCCCTTTTTGAAGCTCCAAAATTGCTCAAGAGTGTAATAAATTAACCTAAAAATGGCTAAGTCCCGATTTTAATACTCTCTGCCCAACTGCTCTCTTCTTCGCAAATCCGGAACAAGCCTCGTGTTCACGAAGACAACGGCACAGGCCCACGAAATCTTGGCCTATGCAAACGCAAATAGAGCCTCGCGAACGTGAAGGCTTACCAGCGCTGTCCTTCGCGAACGCAAGGGCACCTTCACGAATGCGGAAAGCACTGGCATTGACACCTACCCAAGTCCCTTCTTTCTACGCGAACGTGATAGGGCTTATGCAAACGCGTAGACCTGAGACCTCGAGGCTCTGCGAATGTGAACCCTACTCACAAACGCAAAGGGCAAATTGCCCCACTTCCCAAATCCTTCTTCACGAAAGTGTCCTTCCGTGTTCGTGAAGAAGGAAACCAGAACTGGAAAATCTGGATTCTTTAACTTGGCTTCGGGTGGTCCGAAACACACCCGAGCCCCCGGGACCTCGTCCCATTACACCAACAAGTGTATAAACATAATATGGACCTACTCGAACTCTCGGAACGTGTAAAACAACAAAACGAAGAATCACACCCCAAAACCAAATTGAATCAAGTTATGAACTACAAGTTTCCAAATCGCTCAGAATGCGTCAAATCATACTTAGACTACTTGGAATGACACCAAATGTAGCGCGCAAGTCTTAAATCATCATATGGAATAATTCCCAGTCTCGAAATCTCATTTGGACTTCGATATCACCAAAACCTACTCCCAACCAAATTTAAAGAACTTCAAAAGCTTCAAAGAGCCAATTTTCACTATTAGGCGCCGAAACACTCCTAGGTTATCCAAAACCCGATCCAAACATACGACCATTTTCGAAATCATCATACAAACCTATTGGAACTGTCAAATCCCGATTCTAGGAACCGTTAAATCCCGATTCTAAGCCTGTTTACTCAAAATATTGACCGAAGTCAAACTTAGCCTTTTTTAGCCAACCTTAAGGAACCAAGTGTTCCGATTTCAACCTGAACCCTTCTAAATCCTGAACTAACCATCTCCGCAAGTCATAAAACAGTAAAAAAACACACAAGTAGTCTTATTTAGGGGAACAGGACCATAGAAAGCATAACAATCGGTCAGGTCATTACAAAATGATACTTCCCTTTGTAGAAATTATGTCCTAATATATTGTAAGCTTTACCCTTAGAATACTAGTTAAGGCATAATACAAATAATTAATTCTAAATCTGGTCTAAGTCCTATGGATTTACCTCAGGTAGATTTTAAAGGGTGCCTAACACCTTCCCCTTAGAACAACAAGAACCTTTACCCATGCTCTTACCGGTTAGTAGACCAATAAAGAATACTACCTTTAGTATTTAAATAGGTACCCAAGTATACCTTTAAATACCAGGTGGCGACTCTCTTTCATTAACAACAGAGAAACCACAAGTTGAATCTTATTTTGACTAGTGCAAAATAGGGTGCAACAACTACTAGAAGACGTAACCTCTTATCAGACACCTGCCCCCTCTCCTGACTACGAACCATCTTTGATCCTCCTAGAAAAATCTACGGCCCTCTGGAAAGGAATGTCCTCTCTAGTCTCCTTGGCCATATGTAGCCTGATAGTGAAAGTGAGCCCATCGATGAATCTCATCACTCTCTCCCTCTCAGTAGGGAGCAAGATAATTACGTGGTGAGCCATGTCCACAAATCAAGTCTCATACTGGGTAACAATCATGTTCACCTACTGGAGCTGGTCAAACTGCATGCGGTAGTCTTCTCTCAGAGTGATAGGAATGAACTTCTCTAGAAATAGTTGTGAAAACTAATCCCAGGTAAGTGTAGGCGAATAAGCTGGTTTAGTCAACATATAATCTCTCTACCATCTCTTGGCAAAACAATCATCTGAAACACTGCAAAGTCGACCCCATTGGTCTATACTATACCCATGTTGCGAAATACCTCGTGGAAATGGTCCACGTAATCATGTGGGTCCTCAGAACTTGCACCACATAAATGAACAAGAAATAGCTTGGTAAACTTATCCAATCTCAACAATGCCTCAGAAGATATAGCGGACCTATCACTGACCTATGGCACAACAACCGGCTAAACCACCCTAACTGGCATGGCTACTGGAGTATGATACAAGGGAGCCTCTGTCATGACTTAAACCGATGGGCCGCAACGGTCACTCGGTACCTTACTCAATCGAGTACCTATGTAGCGTATCTTTAGTATCATACTATCATAGGTAAATGTGCCAGAAAGGTTGTCATGAGATAAGTAAAATAAAACATGGGGAAATACTCGACATAGAACGACCCAGCCTGATATAAAAACTTACATACGTGACATACGACTTATAAGGCCAACATGATCATTTGTAAACTCAAAACATAGGCCGACAAGGCCATACAAGTATCCGTATACATGAAATCTATCTACAAGCCTCTAAGAGTACATAAGTATCACAAAGGTCGGGATTGGGCCCTGCTATACCAATCAATACATGTCCTAACTATACTGACCAAATAAGCAACTCCAAAGCAAATAGAGCGCACCAACACCTTCCACTGAGCTGATAACATACTTGGAGGACCCTCAACCTATCTATCGGAGCCTGGGGGCATAAAATGTAGTGTCCCCAGACAAAAGGAAAGTCAGTACAAATAATGTACCGAGTATGTAAGGAATGAAAATTAGTGAACAATAGACATAAGAGAAACATGGAGTAAAAGACTCAACATGTATATTTGAATAGCTCTGTGAATCATTTAATACTATAATGCCATGCATATGTATATAAACGTGTTTACCTTGAAAAATGGTAATGACAATTATATTTGATTGTGGTTCTAAAAATACGTGATTTATCTTAATACTAGTTGTTAGGAGAATAATGCCTAGTTTGAATGAACAAGAAATGATAAGCAAATCAGTGTGGTTATAAGGCCGAAGGCCTCGAGCTCTGCGACGTGGGACCTTGAGGGCAACTTTTAATAGGTTGATGATGAGAAATAAATGAAGAACAATATATGAACAAATGATGAACAATAAATGAACATAATAAATGAGGAGCAATAAAGCTGTAGAGTAATTGTTGAGCACGTTTAAGAAAGAAGAGCAGAGAATGTTCTATTGTATTCAATATTCATCCCCCTACAAAATGATAAGAGTCCCCTTTATATAGGAGGGGGAATCCCAACATAGTACATGTCTAATAATAACGAGGAAATGATATTGGTACAACTGTATAATGGCTTAGTACAAATTTGTACTATTCTTGTAGATCTGGTCAGTTCTAACCATGTGTATTTGGGAGTTTTCCCGCCTTTCCATGACGATCATCGATTGTACTGCTCCGAGATCAACCATAGTGAGCTTTCAATGTGCTCCCTCGAGGGATATACTTTGGGGTCGTACCTCACGTTCTGCTTTGGGCTTCTCGAGGTTGGGTGTGGAGCATCATAGTAGCCCTAAAGTCGAACTCTCCGATTTTTGGCTATATATAGATAGTCCCCACATTTCTTAGAATAGAATGATATGAAATAGCTTTGACCTCGATTTTATCTAGCCTCTCGTTATGACGCCATGCTTGTGATATAAGCGTTCAAAGTGATTGAAACATCCCATTGGTTTGTCACTCTATAAGCATTAAATATACCGCCGGTCCATTTTCCCAAAAGCATTAATTTTATCGTCGATCCGTTTTCCCAAAAGCATTGATTGTGATGTCGATCTGCTTCCCCTAAAGCATTGATTGTGCCGTCGATCCATTTCCCCAAAAGCCTTGATTACGCCATCGGTTACATTACTGTCTCTCTATAAATGAGGGATTGCTTGAACCAAATCACTCATTTTTTCTTCAACAACCTTTAGCCTTTCCCTTTTCTATATCCTCCTCCATACTATTTTTATGGTTCAAACCTATGACCATAAGGTCATACGGCAACAACTTTGTCAATTATTCCATGGCTCTTTGTCAAAGCTTTTACCTACTGAGTGGTATTATACTGAGTTGTTATTGTCGTTGGCCCAAAAAAATGAGATAAGGGCACCAAATATTTTCCGTATCAGAAGATATGTGGTCCTTACACCGCTGCTTATCTCTCTTAACTTCGTCTTGATATGGCACTTCATTCCCTCTGCTTTCCATGGAGTGACGTGGCACTATCTACTAATTTTTGCATCCCACACCGGTATAATGTCTCAAGAAGTATCTTCACAATAGTAGTGATGACGAGATCCATACTCGCCAAGTTTTTCACCAGGCCACAATTTTCTTCGCTTGTTAAAAGCTTTTGCTCTTTGATAGGCTATAGCCTTTTCTTCACCTATTGCTGTTTCGGAGGAGGTTCCCGAAGACGCTGCTTTAAAGATAGACATGGAGTCCCTAAGGAAGAGGTTCTCGAAGATGTTTCTCTTGAAGAGCTACTGTTTTTGCTTCTTTATTTCTATGTAAGGGCCCCTCGTGGTCTTTGTAAACATCTCTTGTTAATATAAGAATTTCGTCATTTTGCCTTCGATTTGTGTTGAACTTCATCCTGCCTTCGTTTGTGAAAATCCAAGTGTATGACCCTAATGATTAGTCCAAATATTGGGCCCGAGACATAGTAAACTGTTACAACCCATATCCACATGTGTTAGTTCATGCCATATATTAGTTAACATAAATCCAAGAAGGAATTATCTTTGAGATGATAAGAAGTCAATCCTATTGGTCTTAAGTGATACAAGAGTGTATAAGGGTGATTAACCAGTATTAGAAGTTAAACGAATCAAGGATGTTGTAACTCGTATTTTCAGGTAATCTAGCGGTGCTTAATACACTCAAGATGTTATTTATTAAGGTATTTTAATCATATAATATCCGTATCATAAGTCTTGAAGTCAAACGAGTTATGAAACAAAAGTCGACAAAAGTTGTCGCAACTTAGGTTCATAATTTTACTTAAACATTAGGTCAAATGTTTCTAATCTTTTCTCATAATTTACAAGGAATTACGGGGTGATCTACCAACCAAATTAAATATCTATGAGTCTAGTTTCCAACTCATTAAACCGTTCATCGATACGATCTCGGAATAGAGAGATATTCACGTTTTCGCGAGACTGCGCCAAGCACCTCTCTATGGGGCCCACTAAGGCGGTTTAAGATATTTGGACCTATATAGGATGCCTCCAACCCGTTTTAAGTCATTTCTTCTCACTATTTTCAAGACCTTAGAACCCTATGAACATCCTCTCAAGGTTCTCTCAAGATTCAAGACCCAAAAAAGGGCAAACAACACAAATCAAGTGTCGGGAATTCCGTGGCGCTAGTAAGTCTCTTGTTCTTCTTGTTGTTGCTCATTTTTGTGTCGTTCCAGCTCGTGTGGGAGGTTGTTTTAAAGGGTTTATGTTCTGTAAATACTCCCTCATGTTCTTAATATCAATCCTAGGTGATTTCAAGCATTCTAAAGTGATTCTAGTGCCAAAAAAACACTAATTGATCGCTAGTTTCGCTTTTTTGTTGTTGTGGCAGCATTGGAGGGATATTTCATGGAAATTTAAGGTCAAATTGGAGTTGTTCTTTCTGTATAAAGGTAAGGAACCTCTTACTTTATATGTATTTAAGATTATCCAAGTTGGGGCTAAGCCATTGAAGCTAGAACTTGCGAAATATATATATCGAAAGGCTTGGTAGTAATGTTATTGTTTTGTGGATTGTTTTGCGTTGTTGTTGGGCTGCGTATTTTACTACTATATTGTGGAGTTTTGGAGGAGGAAGGGTGTGGAGAAGCACCATATATATGTAGGGTTATGGGCTGATAGTTATTCATAACATTTCCAGGTTGTTTGACACGACTACGGTGGTCGTCGTATGTATGGAGTGATTAGGCTGTGTGTGGACTATTTTGGGAGGCTCAATATGTTTATTATTGATGTTGTTTGGGCTGTTTGGTGACTGTTTTGAATGGTGTGAGTTCATATATATATAGGGGAGGTGCTGTTCATTTCATCGTAAAATAGGTTGTGGTCGATACATAATAGTTATGACGCTTAAATGATAACGATAGTATCGTTTCTCTTATTGTAGACTAAGGAGTTTTGACAATTGCATAGCTTGAGATTGGGGCAATATATACAAGGTATGTGAGGCTATCCCTTTCCTTCTTTTGCATGACTCCGATTGTACATAATGTAATGAACGAGCTTCCAAGATACTCTACTCTTAGAAGCTAGCAGTACTTACATTGTTTTCCCTCTTATGGAACGATTGATGTTAATGTTGCTTCTCTTATTCTTATGTTATCAATGTTGTTCGTACTTCCTAAATCTTATAAGGTTCATAGTGAAGAGTTAGTCCTAATAACGCGTACAGAGGATACCGACCTTACGTCACTCCGAAAGGTTTAGAATGTGATTCCATGAGTCGAGCATGCATTATATATATGTATCTATTTTACTCTATCGAGCCACGCTATAGTTGGCCGGGTACGGCACCTATTGTGCAACCACTGATCAGTTGGGTTTTACCGAGCTCCACGTGGCCGGGTACGATTCTACCGAGCCTTATGATGGCCGGGTACGTTTTTTTACCGAGCCTATTATGGCCGGGTACGATATGATGATGATGATGCCCACAGAGGCGAATGTTTTAAGGGTTTATGTATTTATACATATGTATCATGCATTTCATGTAAGTAGCCCTCAGAGGTACTAAGATGTTACAGGTTGTATATTCTCTATCCTTGCTTACATTACTGATCGTATTTATAGTTCCCTGCCTTACATACTCAGTACTTTATTCGTACTGACGTCCTTTTATTTGTGGACGATGCATGTCGTGCTGCAGGTCCTGATAGACAGGCAGGTGTAGCTCCCCCACCACAGTAGGCTGTCCAGTTCAGCGGTGATTGGCGAGATCCCTTCTCCGGACTTGCCTTGGTCTTGGCATGCATTTTTGTTATAGACATTATGGGTATGTCGGGGCCCTATTCCGGCTATGTTGCAGCACTTACGTTCCTTTAGAGGCTCATAGACAGGTGTTGACTTATGTATGGTTTGGTATGCCTTGTCGGCTAGTTTTTGTTGTATAGTCTTTCATAGTAGCGTGGTAGCTCATACCTTATATGTAGTTTCTTGATTGTCTAGTCATCCCCTGCTTTGTATGTTCATGCCGTCATACTTTATTGCTGGTTGTCCATGATCCAGGTCTACCATTTATATTGATCTCGTCAGCCCTAAAAGATAATAATGAAGGTTAGATGAAATGTACGTTGGTGCTCGACAAGTGTGGTCGGGTGCTAGTCATGGACCTCCAGTTTGGGTCGTGACATAAACCTTTAGGTTTTTAGTTGATTAGTAGGATGCTTCTTAAAGTCTTTTGTTATCCCTTGTACTAAGCTTGGATTGATTTGATGCGTATTTAGGTCATAGGGACTTCTGAGTCCGAGTTGAGTGAGAGCTAGGTCTTGATTCTTGAAATAAAGTTAGCCTGTTGATAGCCCATGAGTGAGAATTTTCGCGAACTCAGGTAAACTTTGGACTTAATAGTCGAGTGAGGGTTCACTCGAACTCGAAATAAAGATAGCCCCGTGGCTTTGGAATTAGTCCCCAAGTGAAGACTTGTTCGAACTTGGGTAGCCCTTAGGCTTAACAGTCGAGTGAGCGTTCGCTCGAACTTGAAATAAAGATAGCCCAGAGGCTTTGCAATTAGTCCCCGAGTGAGAGTTTGCTCGAACTCGGGTAGCCCCTAATTGAGTGAAAATTTGTTGGAACTTGTAATAAAGATAGCCCTAAGGCTTTATAAATAGTCCCCGAATGAGAACTTACTCGAACTCGGGTAGCCCTTGGGCTTAATAGTCGAGTGAGCATTGGGTCAAACTTGATGTAAAGATAGCCTTAAAGCTTTAGAAATAGTCCTCGAGTGAGAGTTTGCTCGAACTCGGATAGCCCCTAATTGAGCGAAAATTTGTTGGAACTTGAAATAAAGATAGCCCTAAGGCTTTATAAATAGTCCCGAGTGAGAAATTACTCGAACTCGGGTAGCCCTTGGGCTTAATAGTCGAGTGAGCGTTTGCTAGTACTCGAAATAAATATAGCCCTTTGGCTTTATAAATAATCCTCTAGTGAGAACTTGATCGAGCTCGGGTAGCCCCTGGGCTTAGCAGTCGAGTGAGTGTTTACTCGAACACAACTCGTAGATTGTTCTTAATAATTTTTGACAAGCTGATTCCCGATGCCTAGGCCCTGACATTAAAATCATGACACAAGTGGTTGAAGTGACTGAAGGGTTGCTTTTTGTACGATTCCCTAAATCATTAATTGTAGGCGGCTGTTGGTCGGCCTTTTGGCTTCCTTAGCATGTTTAAACGAACTTTATAAATAGACAAAACCTCATAACCTCGCAGATTCTACTCTCTCGGTGCTTCCAAAATTTCATTTAGCCCTTTTCAATTTCCTTGAACTCTCCCTTCTATTTTCTAACAACATTTTCCACTTTCTCAGATCTTTAGTTATGGGCAAAACTTCTAAATTTTTTCCTCAAAAGGAAAAGACTTCATCATCTTCACGAACGACCAAAGGTAAATCGGTAGTTCCTCCTAGCATCGAGGAGTGTACTCCTGGCCTTGTGATACATCTTCTGATTTCCAGATCAAAAACCCTTCAGCTATTCCGGGACGATGCGAACCCAGGTCTCGATACATCAGTCTAATAACTGAAACTGAGAAAGTGAAAGTTGACTGTCATTGGGGGGAGGCAGTGCAAGTAGAGATTCCTTCACGTGGAGAAGACATAACCAAGCACAAAGTCGGTTTCCTCAGTGTGTACACATATCCTTTCACCTTAGACCCAGTAGGAGCCTCTTCACCACCGATAGACCCAGTGATCCTTGATTTCTGCAGTCAGTATCGGGTGACGCTTGGACAAATCTATCCATCATTTTGGCGCATCGTTTATCTGATTATGTATTTCTCGAACATGGTCGAGGGGATGTCTTTTACCCTTGATAATTTGATTAGACTGTATAGCCCCCGATTTTATCAAGGTGGCATGATTAAGTTAAAACGTCGATCCTCGAAGGCCTTTTTTGCTATCATCGACAAAGACAAGGACCGAGGATGGATGAGCCGCTTTGTTCGAGTCAGGACCTCGGACCTAATTCGCACATAGAGAATACCATTCCCCGAGGAATGGAATATGAATCGTAAGTAAACATGTTTAGCTAATCGGATATCTTTTCTTGCCTTCGAATTAACTCTCTTTGGTGATAGAGCTATTGAGTGGTACCCCGGTGCTGTCAAGGATCTTTTGGGCTAGGTTCGACGACTCAATTCGACCTACCCATATGCTAAGCGCGTGTGTCGTGATCTAGCTAAGACCCGTTGGGAGGCCAAAAACCATGGTGAGTTTTTACTTCTATCATACTTGAGCTCCTTCGAAAGGACATCTTTCGATAGTACTCTCATCCTTTGTGCCTATGCAGGCCTTGGAGAGGCCGTCTTGATGAGGGAACCCCCACTTGGGGAAGCAGATACCCCGAAGCCTGCTAAGGAAAAAAGATAAAGAATAAATCACCCACTGGGTCCCCGAAGCCAAAAAAGGCTAAAGTTCAAAAGCCCGAGGCTGATTCAGTGGCCTTAACTTGAGAAGCGACTGAAAGTCTTTATGCTGAGGGAGAAGAGAATGATGATTGTCCACTGGCACTTAGGGGGAGAAGAAGTTTTTTTTCCTCGAAGTCTACTGAGCTGAAGGTGGCTAAGCCGGAGGCTGCTGGAATGGAACCACCTCCCGACCCGAGCTGAGGGAATTGTTAAAGGGGGCTTAGACAAAGTCCCCGGGCTGACCAATGACCAAAATACATCGGGTACAGAAAGGAATCTAGTTAATGAACCCGAAGAAACCAATAACGAAGTCCCTGAAGGGGGGAGAGGGCCATAGTAGAGCCGTTTGGGGTGATCGATGTAGATAAGCCTCCGCTGCGCCCATCATTCTCTCCTAGGCAAATATGGGATGCCCAAGATAAGAAAACTCATGTCGTGGGGGCATCCCCTGGAGAGAATAGTATGTTTGAATGATATTTGCTAGGGTTGAGGAACGTATCAATGCCTCATTGATCTTTGAAGAAGCCGAGAAGCTTCAAAAATAGGTAATCTTGACTTGACCATTGTATTCTAAGTTTCGATTTCTGCTTTTCCAACTCATTTCCTCTATGTTTTTAGGCCTTGATGCTCTCCAACCAAGCTTTTTCCAAGTCACAAGCTGAGTTGGCTCATTGTGAGGATGAATTTAGGAAGCTCACTTCTGAATTGAATGAGCTTAAGGCCCTTTATGCCTAAAAGGAGGGGGAGCTAGGTGACCTTCGAGCTCATTTGAAGAGGATGTCTCGAGAGTGGACCGATCTCGATGAGCAGGTAATACAAACTTCGTGGGCTTATTTTTGTGCTTTAGTCAATTGAGTGTTTGATACCTTAATTTGATTCTTTCAGGTCAAGTAAAAAGATGATCTAATGCGAGAGGAGCTTAAAGCCAAAGATACCGAAATCCTTGGGCTGAAGCAGAGGATGGATGAGGTGTCCTCTGATAAAGAAACTCTTCGAGAGAAGCTGGCCTCGGTTGAGTTCCAACTCCAAGGGGCGAGGGGAGAAAGTCGTAAGTATAAAGATCTTTATGCCGAATCAGTTACTGAGCTATCTACAGCTAAGTCCGAAGCAGCTGCGCTCATATCCTCGTACCGAGAAGATGCTGCTGCTGCAAATGCTCGAGCCAGGAAGGTATCCGAAGAGGCCGAGCTTGAACTAACCTGAGCCCTGTAACATACCCGATTAAGATCTTGGAGGCAGGCTCTCGAGGATATATATGCAGGGGGCATCAATTTGTCTGCCGAGATTAAGAGGGTGAAGGCCCTAGAGGAAAAATTGGCAACTCTACTTTCTACCGATGATGGTTCAGCCAGTGGTTCGACTAGCGGCTCGGAGGATGATGACAACAAAGGTGACATCCCTAAGGGTGAGGAGACCATTGATGTTTCGGGGGTCTAGGGCCAGACCGTTGAAGGCACAACTTCTGAGGGAGCTCCGTCTGGTTAAGTGACCCCGATGGTAGATTAGGTTTTCATTTATTCCTTTTTTGTGTTAGGGCTCCAGGCATGAGCCTTGCAAATATGTCTTCGTGAAACTTTATCATATATATATGGATCTTTGCTTTTCGTCATTTCTTGTCTTCCCTTCGCCTTTTTGGAATAAATTTTGATGTTTGTTGATAACTGGTCTGGTATGTCAGACTTATGATATAAACCCCTCAAGTTTTCATGCTCGATAAACGATTGATAACAGTTGACCATTTGGGATTCAATCCTCAAGTCAAGTTTTGACTCGGGCTCATTGACCCTTAGGTTTTCTACACATTGGCCCTTAGGCTCTTTAGGCTGGCCCTTAGGCTCTTATGCATTGGCCCTTAGTCTCCTTAGGCTAGCCCTAAGGCTCTTACGCATTGGCCCTTAGGCTTTTACGCATTGTCCCTTAGGCTCTTTAGGTTGGTCTTTAGGCTCTTACGCATTAGCCCTTAGGTTCTTTTTAGATTCGGTTGATGCCACCTCTAATATGGCTATAGTTTTCCCTTATTTTGGCTATACACTTTTTGAAGTTTTGATTATACCTTGGCATGTTTTATGTTCGTCCAACTCTTCGATGGCTCAAACAAGAGCCTCGATGGCTCAAACGAGAGCCTCGATTATGAGTCGATATATGATGATAGCTGGGTACCTCGGGAGGTTTGCTTGAAGGCTGAGTTTCAAAACCTTTTCATCGAAGGCTGATTGTTCTTGAAGCCTTTTTGTTGTTCGGAGATGATATTATCGAAGCTCATTTGCTTATGCCGAGGGTAGCCTGATTTACCGGTTCTTTTTGAAGTATTTAGAGGCCTTTAGTTTTATGGCGGCAGTCGGATGTCTTCGAGCCACGTTAATTTGGCTGTAGCCTTTATGTTTGGTCGTAGCCTTTAGTCCCCGTGTGCGGTGACATTGGCATCTTTATCGAGGGTATGCCTTTTTAGGGGTCTTACAAGTTCAAATATATAGCCTTGGCCTTAATATCGGGGTTATTCCTTTTTAAGGTCTTATAAATTTGAGCACGCCTTGTTGAGGTCTTACAAATTTGATGTTGCCTCACTGAGGGCTTACGAGCTTGAAGTTGTCTGACCAAGGTCTTACGAATTCGAGTTTTTGATGGCTCGATGAGCTGACTGTCGATGACAGTCTCCGAGTATTCGAGAGTTTCTGGCCCCTGAGCCGTCTTATGAGAAAGTAGTGAACTTCTTTGAGGCACAAAGTGTTTTGGTAAGAAAATGGGGCTTCTTCAATTACTTGATATATGCATACATGTTTTTTGCCTTTGGAGGTTCGATTATTCTACATTGACACGGTTCATTTGACCGTTTGTCCCAATACAACATTCTCCCATTGAGGTCCTCCTAGGCATAGTTTGGTTTCTTCCAATGGGTGACCTCTTGGGGTGATGCCTCCCAGTATTTGGGGTTGATCGAAGAGGAGCCTTGAATACTTTATGAGTTCTCCTTAGGTAGAATATGGATATTGCCTCGTTAAAAACCTTGCCGGTAAAACTCGTTCGGGATAAAACCCGGTCTAAGGGGAACAGAGCACAACACATGCTTTAAAACCCAAGGTCTTTGAGCTGGAGGGCAGTTCCTCTCAATTGAAAACCTGCAATAAGTTAGTATAAAACATAAATGAAAAGGGTAAGGGTTGTACGTTAGCAATGATGGCGTTCAAGCTTCGATAAATTTCAATTGCTTGCTCTGGGGATGCGGTACTGTCCTTTGTTCACTCATTCGGACGTAGCCGAGAATGTCGGTTGTGGTCGCTACTTGGTTGTTTACTTATCTTTGGGCTTTTTCGATGTAGAGAGCGTTGATGCCGGTGCCATTTTGTACACCGCGAACATCTCTCTTGTTGCATTATGCTCCCCGTACACTGTTATTATTCCATCCTTGGTTAGAAATTTCATCATTTGATAAAGGGTTGATGGCACTGCCCTCATACTGTGTATCCACGACCTTCCAAGTAAGGTATTGTATCTAATGTCACCTTAAATGACATGAAACTTGGTATCTTGGGTTGTACCGGCCACGTCGACCGGAAGGATGATCTCCCCTTTCGGTGTTTCGCTTGCCATGTTGAATCCATTGAGGACCCGAGAGGCGGGTATGACCTGGTTGAGCAACCCAAGCTGCTCTACCACCCTCAACCTGATTATGTTGGCCGAGCTACCTAGATCCACGAGCAGACATTTAATTTGAAATTTTTTCAAAAGAAAAGAAATGACCAATGCATCATTCTGAAGCTAAGACAAGGTCTCAATGTCCTCTTCTCTGAATGTAAGAGCATCCACTGGTATGTAACTCCGAGTTCTTTTCCCTGGTGATGGATATTTTTGCCCGCTTGATAACGGGTCCTTATGGGGCGTGGGCGTCGACCCCTCCAACGATCATGTGGATGACGTGTTGTGGTTCTTCTGGTTCATTCTTTCCATTTGCCTCTCTTTGTCTAAATTGGTTCTTGGCTCGATTGCTGAGGAATTCTTGAAGGTGCCCTTCGTTGATCAGCCGGGCCACCTCCTCTCGGAGCTGCCTATAATCCTCGATCCTATGACTGTGAATGCCATAGTATTCGCACATCAAGTTGGGGTTCCTTTGGGAAGGATCTGACTGTGCGGGCTTTGGCCATCTGGTATCCCTTTTTCTACCTATGGCTGATACGATGTCCGAGACATCGAAGTTGAAGTTGTATTCTGACAGTCATGGTGCCTCCACTGGCCTCGAATGCCTGTCGAACCAGGTCTTGCTTATAAGTCCCCGAGATTTTTGGCCTCGATCTGCTCCTCGATCGTTTCGAGGTATATTCAGCCTCAAAGTGTCTCTTTGATATTTGAAGTATGGATGATACCTTTCTTTGCCTGACCTCGACTCGCTTTCTATAGATTTTGATTCCTTTGATAGGAGCCTGTTTGGATATACTAAGCCAGAGGCCCCCCCTCAATTAGTCGTCCTTGACCCTGATATTCGATTGGTATTTGTTGTGTGCATCTGCCCAAGTCACGGCGGGATGCTCAACTAAGTTCTGCTTTAGCTGCTTCGAAGCTATCAAACTTCATTCGTTCAAGCCTTGAGTGAAGGCCTGCATTGTCCAGTCATCGGATACTGGTGGTAATTCCATTCGCTCCATTTGAAAGCGAGATACAAATTCCCTTAGCATCTCATTTTCTCTTTGTCTGATTTTGAAAACATCAGACTTCCTGGTGGAGACCTTGATGGCACAAGCGTGTGCCTTCACAAAAGAATCTGCCAACATGGCAAATGAATCCATCGAGTTTGTGGGTAGGTTGTGATACCACATCATGGCTCCTTTCGACAGTGTTTCTCCAAATGTTTTCAGCAATACGGATTTAAGCTTGTCATCCTTTAAGTCATTCCCCTTTGCAGCACAAGTATAAACGGTAATGTGCTCATTAGGGTCCATGGTCCCATTATACTTTAGGACATCGGGCATTTTGAATGTCTTCGGGATGGTCTTTGGAGCCCCACTTGATGGGAATAGTCTCTACACAAACTTCTTTGAATCTACACCTTTCAAAATCGGGGGTACGCCCGGGATCTGAATCCTCAAGCATTTTTATGATTGAGGGGTCAGTCTCGGAGCCGCTTTCATCGCGTCTTTCTATCACTGGTTCGTGCTACATGTTTACGGGTTCGGCAGTGTTAGGGGTTCTGTCTGACTTTGGAGTTGAGCGATGGCGACTTGCTGAGCTTGCAACATCTCGAATATTAATTGGAGGCTAACGCCTCCTTCTTCCATTCCCCGTGCTTCTTGGCCTCCAGCCTGGCTTCCCTGTGTCCATTCCTTACGAGATCTGCACCTGCTTCTGTGTTTAGTGCGTTGTGGGAACATGTTTGGCATTCCCTCAGGGTTTACAGGTGGTACATTGAGCCATATACCCTTGTTTTCTCCAAGTCCCTCACTGTCGTGAAGAGGTGCATTTTGTTGGCTAGACATGATTAAGCCCGCAATCAAAGAATCTTTGACAAAAAAAGTGTGAAGGGTAACGTGTGTTATCAGAAAACTAGCACCAAAACAATCACTATTATTTTTAGCCCAACGGTGGGCGCCAAACTATTTACCTTGAAAAATGGTAATGACAATTATATTTGATTTGTGGTTCTAAAAATACGTGATTTATCTTAATACTAGTTGTTAGGATAATAATGCTAAGTGTGAATGAACAAGAAATGATAAGCAAACCAGTGTGGTTATAAGGTCGAGGGCCTCGAGCTATGTGATGTGGGACCTCGAGGGCAGCCTTTAATAGGTTGATGATGAGCAATAAATGAAGAACAATATATGAACAAATGATGAACAATAAATTAACATAATAAATGAGGAGCAATAAAGCTGTAGAGTAATTGTTGAGCATGTTTAAGCAAGAAGAGCAGAGAATGTTTTATTGTATTCAATATTCACCCCCCTTACAAAATGACAAGGGTCCCCTTTATATAGGAGGGGGAGTCCCAACATAGTACATGTCTAATAATAACGAGGAAATGTTAGTGGTACAACTCTATAATGGCTTAGTACGGATTTGTACTATTCTTGCAGACCTGGCCAACTCTAACCACGTGTATTTAGGAGTTTTACCGCCTTTCCATGGCGATCATCTATTGTACTGCTCCGAGATCAACCATAGTGAGCCTTCGATGTGCTCCCTCGAGGGACACACTTCGGGGTCGTACCTCACGCTCTGCTTCGGGCTTCTCAAGATTGGGCGTAGGGCAGCATAGTAGCTCTGAAGTTGAACTCTTCGATTTTGGCCGTATACAAAATGTCATACCATGCATATGTATATGCTTTCATAACATCATCAAGCCTCTAAGGGTATCTCATCATATCATCTCGGCCACTATGTGCAAATCATCAACGTATACCAGCTGATCAGGTGGTGGTGCGCATATAATGTCGTAACCGTTTTCCAGATCTCATATACATATATATGCGTATATAATTCCATCTGGTCATGGGTCACTGTAAATGAATGCAATTAATGAGAAGTACGTCAATAAAAATTTTCGGAGTGTCATAAGACCATTATGCCTTTGATTAGTATCATGAAATAAACTTTATCAACTTACGTATTTTCTGATACCCATGAACAAATGATAGAATAATATGACACATGGGGAATGAAGAACATAGGAACCTCTAGTACTTCTATGAATAGAATCATTTATGGAAGTTGTTTATTTGCTCGTTTCATTTGTATCTTATGGATCATGCTAAAAGGAAAGAAGCGATAGCATTAACATACCTGAGTCGATTCTCTTAAAAATCCTTCTAACGTACGGCAATTACGACAAATCACGTAACGGCGAATCAAAGTACGTAAATATCCGTATGATATTCTTGAGAAAAATTATATTGTGCTCTCTTAGAATTGCAAATCTCACGCTTTATTACATCATGAAGTTTCAAACAAATTGCCTGAACTCTATCCGTAAGCTCATCACCAAACAAATTGAACTCCATCCATAAGCTTAGCATCACCAAACAAATTGAACTCCATCCGTAAGCTTAGATAGCTTAGCATCACTTTAATGAGAAACAAAATCTCTTAATTTGTTGGTTTTTGTGGGCCTCACTTTGAAGACTTGGTGTTACTAAGCTTCACAAATTTGTGCCACATTGAAAGATGAATTAAAATTCATAAACTTGGAGTTCTGGGCTGCCACGTTATGACCCTTTTGGCCTTATCCAAAATCTCAATTTCTTATTTAATCTTCCCACCAAAATTATTAATTAACCCACTTATCCACATAATTAAGAATTATCTCAAACTATTTAAAATACTACTCACTTTTAACATACTTTGTATACCTTACTATCATGGTCATGTGGTACCTTGTATGACACTAGTCCATAAATACTGTGTATTATAACTTAGACCATATTTTGTCCCAAAATGTTAAAGTTCGACGAAATTCATTGTCTTTGATTCACTTACCCTCTCACCTTCACGAATTTACTTATCACTTGTTTTGAAATAGCATAAATTCTTATAACCTCAAAATAATCTCATTCCCGATCTTACATCGATTAACTTACAACGAAACTTCAACGTACGAAAATACGGGATGTAACATCTCATTTCTGGGCTTATATCAATTTACTGATGGCATAACTTTACATATAAAAACATGGGGTGTAACAACCTCCTGCTATAGGGTGGGAGTTAGCGAGAGTCTGTGATCCTCCCCCAACACGAGAGATAACTGGTGTCACCGGGAATGCACCAGTATAGGCCACACTCTCCATAAGGCCCACCAAGTCGACAAGAGCATCCTGAAGCACTAGAGTGACTATAAACCCCTCCACAACCTGAGTTGGTCCGATGGGTACAGCCTGAGCTGGAACCTCCTTCTCGTAATCAAATTGAGGCTCTACTGTGGGTGTTGTTGCTCGAGATCTAGGCTGAGCTTTGCCTCTGCCTCAACCTTGACCTCTACCCTTGGTAGTAGTTTCCACTGGGGGCTCTGGCTCCTATCCGGATACAGATGTTGTGCGTGTTCTCTCCATCTACGAGAGAACAAGAATAAAATGGTTCAGTCATCAATGATAGAATAAAATCGCACGATATAGAAGGAAAAAAGTAATTTTTTTTATAAACTCCATAGCCTCTGGAAGATAAGTACAGGCGTCTCCATACCAATCATCCAGGCTTTACTAAGAATGCTCATGACTCGTGAGACCTAGGCAACCTAGTGCTCTGATACCAACTTGTCACGACCCAAAATTTCCACCCTCGGGACCGTAATGTTTCCTAACATTTCAGTTGCTAGGAAAGCCAACATTAGATGTAGTTATTAACCATTTTTAATAATTCAAGTCAAATAAAAATTAATAAGCTAAATAAACTGAAATAAAGTAGATAAATATGATAAATGACAATAGTCAAATACAAATCCCAGAACTGGTATCACGAATACACGAGCATCTAAAGTGATACAAGTAATACTCTAAATGAAAGCATAACTGTCTGAAACGAAATAAACAACTAGCGTAATGTCGAAGGGGACTTTAGGGTTGTGAACACTGTGCAGCTGTACCTGAAATCTCCGTCAGGTGATAAATCCGAGCAATCTACTGACCGCCGCTAGGACCGACTCCAAAATCTGCACAAGTGCAGAGTGTAGTATGAGTACAACCGACCCCATGTACTATGTAAGTGTCGAAGCCTATTCTCGACAAAGTAATGACGAGGCTAAGGCGGGTCAATAATAATAACAACAACAACAATAATAATAATAATAATAATAATAATAATAATAATAATAATAATAATAATAATAATAATAATAATAATAATAATAATAATAATAATAATAAGAAACTAACTAAAAAGTAAGGGAGTTAACTTAAGAAAAAGAACTCAATTCTTTTAATCAGAGAACTCGAAATAACCGATCTCACAATTTGATGTAACAACACTGGAAATCAACACAATAACAACAATGAATACAGAACACACAATCCATGCAGCATGCAACCCGATCCCACTGTACACACACAATCCTCCCTTATTTCACCATATCAATATCAAGAATCACATATAAAATCCGTTGCAGCATGCAACCCGATCCCAGCATATCATCCTAATCAATATATAATCCTCCCTTATTTTACCAAATCACAATTTTATCAATATCATGAATACATACACAATCATTGCGGCGCGCAATCCGATCCCACCATATCAGTATCAAAATCCTCCTATATTCCACCATATCAACACCATTACAGCATGCAACCCGATCCATAAACAAATTCAATAATGAAAACAACCAACAACTCAATTCACAAGAATCTCTACGATTAAAGGATATGAAAGCAAAACAATAAAAGAACCACGTACTAATCAAAGAAAGGCTACAAATATTACAAGAGCAACAAAACAAGCCAAGTATGTGATAGTTAAAGTGTACAAGTAGGACAATCAACCCAAGTAGCAGCTAATCATGGAGTCATGGAAGGAACGAGCATTTCAATACAAGAATAATTAATTACAAGTAACAAGTTACGGCATAAAAAGCAACTAAAGCATGTAACAGTTAAGACATGGAATACGATAACTCATGAAATACGAGAAAGCATGGAAATAATTATTTTGGTAGTGTATATACACTCGTCACCTTGTATATACGTTGTTACACACGTAATTCACATAACATATAGTTCAAGGGTTCCTAATTCCTCAAATCAAGGTTAGACCCAACACTTACCTCGCTCTGCAATCAAATCAAAGCTCAACCGGGGTCTTTCCTCTATAATTCACCTCCAAACCAATCAAATTTGACCAAAATCGACTTAATATCACCAAACAATGCTAGAGAAATCAATTACATTCGATAAAGCAAAGATCATTACGCTTTTCCCAAAAAAGTCAACAAAAGTAATCCCCAGGCCCGCTTGGTCAAAACTTAAGATTCACACCAAAACCCAATTACCCATTCACCTCAAGCGCGATTATGTGATTAGTTTCGAAATTCGATCTCAATTTGAGGTCTAAATCTCAATTTTACAAAATACCCCTAATTCTACCCAAATCCCTAATTTCTACCATAAAAGAGCATAGATTAAGGTTAGAAATCAATGGGTTTTGATGGAAATGGAAGAAAACAAGTTAAAACATACTAACCTACGAAGTAGGGATGAAATTTCTCTTCAAAATCGCCTCTAGGATGAGCTCTAATGTGAATATGGTGAAAAATGAAGAAAATCCTGTCTTTAGAACATTTTAAATCACCGGCATCAAGTTTTCATCGCGTTCGCAAAGGACTTGATGCAATCGTGAAGCACAACAACCCTATTGGCCTTCGCATTAGCGACATGCCCTACTCATTCATGATGGCTCTGCCCCCTGGTCTTTATATTCATGACCCTCGGATCAATTCGCGTAGAACACACAGTTGATCCCTCTTCCAGGCCCATACCCATCACGTTCGCGTAGATTTTGTCGAGTTCACGAAGGGTGATCCCACTATTGCTTCGTGTTTGCGACCTAAGACTTGTGTTCATATAGAGAAAATTCCACCCCATCCCATGTTACTTTTTTGCGATCGCGAAGCTGGAATGCACCAAATATCAGAAATACTCGGAACCAGCAATTGTCTAAGTTCAAAAACCACTCTGTAGCATATGCGAAACTCACCCCGAGCCTCTTAGTGTCACGACCCAAAAATTACAAGCCATGATGGCACCTAACCCGACCCATTAGGTCAACTAATTAATAGTTAACACCATTCTAGTAAAATAAATGTGATCAACAATTGATATATCTAGATTCCAAACAATGACCCAAGGACTGGTAATACAAGACATGAGCTACTAAGACTGGATTATTGCAACTCTAGAACTACCCAGGGACAAGTGGTAGCCACATTCAAAAGGCACGAACATCTTTAGAGTCATCCCCCATCATCACCCATAGCTCTACTTCAAAATCTGCACGCAAGGCGCAGAAGTGTAGTATGAGTACAAACGAAGTAGTGACGAGGCTTTTTATTTAAAGATACTCATTGATATAACCTGTACAGAGGATTAACAATAGAATTATACTAGAACATAACAAGATAGATTACAAGGAAAAAATTATGTGAAGTAGTAAATGATTTCTAGAAGAACCACGATTAATACTCCTCAATATCACGACCAATCCTTTCCTTAGAGCGATAACCAACAAATAAATCTATAACTTTCATCGTGTGAGAAATATACTAAAGACACCAAATCCTATGGAACGCCAATACCCTTCATGCATTTATCTCATCCTTGCCAAATATACATATAATAGTACCAACCAGGTGAAAGAAATGCAGACAACAGAAATGATAAGGTTGTAACGACCCGACCGGTCATTTTAAGAATTAACTCCCCTATCCCCTATCAACTGCTTTCCCCATGTTTATTTCTACTATTTTGATTTGTCGGGATGTTTGTTTTTGAGTTTCGGAGAGTTTTGGGACACTTAGTCCATAAATGAGAGTTTAAGTTTTAGAAATTGGACCGTAGTTGGAGCAGTGTGAAGATGGCCTCGGAATGGAATTCCATTGGTTCTGTTAGATCCGTTGGGTGATTTCGGGCTTAGGGGCGTGTTGGGATTGTGCCTTGAAGGTTCGTAGCTAATTTAGGCTTGAAATGCCGAAAGTTAAATTTTTGATGTTTCTGGTTTGGTAGTGAGATTTTGATATCGGGGTCGGAATGGGATTCCGAAAGTTGTAGTAGCTTTGTAGTGTTGAACGTGACATGTGTGAAAAATTTTAGGTCATTTGGACGAGGTTTGATATACTTTTTGATCGAAAGCGTAAATTGAGAGTTTTTGGAATTCGTAGGCTTGAATCTGATGTAAAATTTGTGTTTTGATGTTGTTCTGAAGGTTGGAACAAGTTTTAATGATGGTTTAGGATTGGTTGTCATGTTTGGTTGAGGTCCCGGGGGCCTCGGGTGTGTTTTGGGTGGTTAAACGGATCATTTCATGATGGAAAAAGTTGCAGATTTTGCTTCAGATCTATTACAAACATTTTGTTCTTCGCGCTCGCATATAACGGGCCGCGATCACGTAGGGTTATTTGAGGGAAGGGGCAGAGTTGTTCTACGTGATCGCGTGAGTTAGGTTGCGATCGCGTGAGTCAGCTTCGCGATCGCATGGAGCGTTTCGCGATCATGTAGGGTAAGTTGAGGGCAGTCCATTTTTCTGCTTCGCGATCACGAGGCTAATTCTACGATCGCGATGAAGGAAATACCTGGACAGAACATAAAGTTCAAAATCGAGGGTTTTGAGTTCATATCACAAAATTAAATTGGGAGCTTGGTAGGAGACGAATTTGGAGATATTTTCGGAGGGAGTTTGCGGATAATGATTCTTAACGCTTTTTTTTCTTATAACTCATTAATCTAATCATGAATTCATCATCTAATTTCGGATTTGAGGTGAGAAATTGGAAAAAAAATTGGAAAAGTTCTTAGATCTAATTTTTGAGTTTTGATTGGGAATTTGACATTGAATTTGGATAATTTTGGTATGGTAAGACTCGTGAGAGTATGAGGATTCTGAAAATATAAATTTTACCTGATTCTAAGGTGTGGGCCCGAGGGGCATTTCGGTCATTTTACCTAATTTTACGTATTATCTTAGAATTTGTTTGTAGAATCAGTTACTTGAAGTGTTATTTACATTATGCAATTAAATTGAATAGATTTCGACCATTTGGAGTCGAGTACTCGTGGCAAGAACGTGGTTTCAGGTTGATTTTGAGCCGGTTCGAGGTAAGTGGCGTGCCTAACCTGGTGTGGGGGACATTCCCCTTAGGACTTGTATCGTGATAATTGAAATGCCTTGTACGTGAGGTAAAAAGTGCGTACTTGTGCTCATTGTTGAAAATCCTGTTTTCGCTAAAGTAGCTTTAATTGTGTTTTTCCTTTCCTTCTTACATTACTTGAAATTTAAGTCTGCTGCTAGCTTAGAGAAGCATGTCTAATTAACTTAACTGCTTTATTTGCTTAAACTGCCTTATTTGTATTATGTGAAGCATTCTAGGTTAGAATGACCTGTTTTACCTTGGTACGAAGTTGAGTTTAATTGAGTATTCTTTGTGTTATTGATGTGTGTTTTACTTTGAGACTACGGGACGGCATCCCGGGAGATCCCTTGTACGTATTTTGATTGGAACTGAAGTGCGGGATACCGAGAGATCCCCAGCATGCATATTGAGGATACTAAGAGATCATCGGGATACCAAGAGATCCCTAGCATATATTGAGGATACCAAGATATCCCTAGCATATATTGAGGATACCAAGAGGTCCCTAGCATATATTGAGGATACCAAGAGATCCTCGGGATAGCGAGAGATCCCCAACTATTATTTTCGTGTGAGTTGTATTCCTTTCTATGATTATCTTGTCTCTACTATAATTGATGTTGTTCATCCTATCATGTGTTATTTCCTACTGTGGCACTTAATTATACTGTCACATTCTATATTGTTATACCTTGTATTTTCTTTAACCTTAGTAGGACCCTGACCTTCCTCGTCACTACCCGACCGAGGTTAGGCTTGGCACTTACTGAGTACCGCTGTGGTGTACTCATGCCCTTTCTGCACATGTTTTTCATGTGCAGATCCAGGTACTTTCACTCAGACTTATCATGCTTGAGACGAGGCATTTGTAGAGACTCCGAGGTATATCTGCCACGTCAGCAGACCGAAGAGTCCCTTTCTACTCTCCTTTTAAAGTATTAGCCCTTCTGTATTTCTTTCCTTTGTTAGATATTATGGAGTTATCCTCTTGAAGACATTCAAAAGTTTATGATTTCATGAGATTCCGGGTTTTGGGGAAAATGTTGTAGGCTCGAGAGTTGTATTGTATATGCCGAACGGCATCTTAAATATTATTTCCTTTTTGTTATGTTAGTTTTTAATTATTTCTTCCGCAAATTGTTATTTCCGCATTTGTTAGGCTTACCTAGTCGTGGAAACTAGGTGCCGTCACGATAGTTCACAGAGGACGAACTGGGGTTGTGACAAGTTGGTATTAGAGCTCTAGGTTCATAGGAGTCATGAATCACAAGCTGGTTTATTAGAGTCTCGCGGATCAGTACGGAGTTGTTTGTACTTATCTGCGAGAGGCTATGTAACTGTTAGGAAAATTCCACTTTATTTGATTTCCTTGTCGTGCAAGATTTTGATGTCAAAATTCTAAACTTTTGTCTTCTATTCTCTCACAGATGGTGAGGACACGTGCTACCCGAGGTGATCAGGCACTCACGCCCCCTACTGTAGCCATCAGAGGCTGGGGCCGGGGTAGAGGCCGAAGATGCGCACGAGGTGCAGCAAGAGCATTCGCGCAAGCTACCACCGAGGTACCACCAGCCATCCTAGTCGGAGTCCAGGCACCTGATACGCCTACTTCTACTACTACTCCAGCTCTTCAGGAGACTCTTGCATAGTTCACGAGCATGTACACCACTTTGGCTCAGGCAGGGTTGTTTCCCCTTACTGCAGCCACATCTTAGGCCGGGGGAGGAGCATAGACTCCCGCCGCCCGCACTCCTAAGCAGAAAGTGCACGTTGATCAGGTCCTAGAGATTATTCCTATATAGCCTGTAGTCCCAGGTTAACAAGAGGACAAGGCAGCGGAGACTTGAGAGGTTCAAGAAGTATGATCCTCCTGTATTCAGTGGGTTAGCATCAGATGATGCCTTGGGATTTCTGGAGCAGTGTCACTATATCCTTCGTACTATGGGTATATCAAGATTGAGTGGAGTTTTTTTCACTGCCTTCCAGCTTCGAGGAGTCGCCTATGAGTGGTGGTGCACCTATGAGTTAGACAGTCTGGATGAGGCAGCTTCCCTAACTTAGACTCAGTTTTTAGATATGTTCTTGAGAGAGTACGTTCCTCAAAGCCTCAGGGACGCATGACGCACAGAGTTTGAGCATTTGTGCTAGGGTACTATGACTTTCTCAGAGTATGTTGTCCATTTCACTAGCTTGGCTAGACATGCACCACCCTTGGTTTCTACTGTTTGCGAGAGGGTTTGCTCGTTCATTGAGGGGCTTATTCCCAACATCAGGTCTAGCATAGATTGTGAGTTGGAGATGGATATTCATTATCAGCAGGTGGTGAGCATTGCTAGGAGGATTGAGGGTATGCATGCTAGGGATAGAGAGGAGAGGGAGGCCAAGAGGTCTCAAGAGTCGGGCCATTATTCTGGTGCTCGTGCCCCAGCTGCAGGTCATTATGGTAGGGGTTATATGAGTCACCCCATTCATTTAGCTCTTCCAGTCGCCAGTGGTATTCCAACTCCTCTTAGGCCATAGGAGCCTTATTATGCACCTCCAATATCTAGTGCTCCTCCTGCGCGAGGTGCTTTCAGTGGTCAGTCCAGCAGACATGTCCCAAGCCAGTCATAGCCACCACATCCTCCCATAGCTTGTTTTGAGTGTGGTGACACACGCTATATGGTGAGGGATTGCCCCAGACTTAGGAGGGGTGCACCTTCACAGACTTCTCAACCACAGGGAGCCCCGCAGAGTTCTCAGGCTATGGTTACAGCTCCAGTTGCAACCCCACCTGCTCAGCCGGCTAGAGGTGGAGATCGGGGAGGTATAGGTCGCCCTAGAGGGGGAGGCCAGGGCCGATTCTATGCCCTTTCTGCCCGTACCGAGGATGTTGCATCTGATTCGGTCATTACAGGTATTATACTGGTTTGTCACAGAGATGGATCAGTTCTATTCGATCCAGGCTCCACTTATTCTTATGTGTATTTTTATTTTGCTCTGCATTTGGGTGTATCTCAGGATTTGAGTTCTCTCGTTTATGTTTCTACTCATGTGGGAAATTCTCTTGTTGTGGACCGCATTTATCGGTCGTGTTTGGTTGCTCTTAATGGTTTTGAGACCAGAGCCGATTTATTGTTGCTCAGCATGGTTGATTTTGATATTATCTTGGGCATGGATTGGTTATCGCCCCATTATGCTATTCTTGATTGTCACGCCAAAACCGTGACACTGGCTATGCCAGGTGTACTGCGTATTGAGTGGAGGGGTGCTTTAGATCACACTCCCAATAGATTTATATCTTTCCTTAAGGCTCAATGTATGGTTGAGAAGGGGTATGACATGTATCTAGATTATGTGAAAGATATCAGTAATGATACCACTTCAGTTGATTTAGTCCCAGTAGTACGGGATTTTCCTGATGTATTTCCAGCTTCCGTGCATAACTCCTGATAGAGATATTGATTTTGGCATTGATCTGTTGCTGGGCACTCAGCCGATTTCTATTTCTCCGTATCTTATGGCTCCTCTTGATTTGAAGGAGTTGAAGGATCAGTTACAGGAATTGGTTGATAAAGGTTTTATTAGGCCCAATGTATCACCTTGGGGTGTTCATGTCTTGTTTGTGAAGAAGAAGGATGGTTCTATGCATATGTGCATTGATTATCGCCATTTGAATAAAGTTGCAATAAAGAAATGTTATCCTTTGCCTCGTATTCATGATCTGTTTGACCAACTTCATGGTGCACGAGTGCTTTCTAAGATTAACTTGCGCTCAAGTTACCATCAGTTGAAGATTCGGGATCCAGATATCCCGAAGACTGCTTTCAGGACTCGGTATGGACATTACGAGTTCCTTGTTATGTCATTTGGGCTGACCAATGCCCCAACAGCCTTTATGCATTTGATGTACAATGTTTTTCGGCCATATCTTGACTCGTTCGTCATTGTCTTTATTGATGATATTCTGGTGTATTCCCAGAGTTGGGAAGATCATGAGCTGCACCTGAGGACAATGCTCCAGACTTTGAGGGAAAATATGTTATATGCTATGTTCTCGAAATGTGAGTTTTGGTTGGATTTCGTGGCATTCTTAGACCATATGGTATCAAGTGAGGGTATTCAGGTGGATCCGAAGAAAGTAGAGGCAGTGCAGAGTTGGCCCAGACCATCTTCAGCTACAGAGATCCGCAGTTTTCTTGGCTTGGCGGGTTATTACCGTCATTTTGTGGAGAGGTTTCATAGATTGCAGCCCCTATGAATAGGCTGACCCAGAAGGGTGCTCCATTCCAGTGGACGGAAGAGTGTGATGCGAGCTTTCAAAAGCTCAAGACAACTTTGACTACAACACCAGTTTTTATATTACCTACAGGTTCAAGGTCTTATACTGTTTATTGTGATGCCTTGAGGATTAGCCTTGGAGCGGTATTGATGCAGAATAGTAGGGTGATTGCCTAAACATCCGGACAGTTGAAGGTACATGAGAAGAATTACCCTATTCATGATCTCGATCTAGCTGCCATTGTTCACGCCCTGAAGATATGATGTCATTATTTGTACGGTGTTCCTTGTGAGATTTATACTGATCATCGAAGCTTGCAACACCTGTTCAAGCAAAAGGACCTTAATTTGCGACAGATAAGGTGGTTAGAGTTGCTGAAGGACTATGATATCACTATTTTGTATCAACCGGGCAAGGCCAATGTGGTGGCCGATGCCTTGAGTCACTAGGCAGAGAGTTTGGGGAGTTTGGCTTATTTACCATCAGCGAAGAAGCCCGTGGCGATGGATGTTCAGGCCTTAGCTAGCCAGTTTGTGAGATTGGATCTTTCATAGCCCGGTTGGGTTCTAGCTTGCGTGGTTTTTCGGTCTTCCTTATTTGATCATATCAGGGAGCGTCAGTATGGTAAACCTCATTTGCTTGTCCTCAAGGACAAGGTTCAGCATGGTGATGCCCGAGATGTGATTTTTGGTGATGATGGGGTATTGAGGATGTAGGGTCGGATTTGTGTACCCAATGTTGATGGGCTTCGGGAGTTGATTCTAGAGGAGGCCTATGGTTCATGGTATTCCATTCATCCGGGTGCCGCGAAGATGTATCAGGATTTTAGATAGTGCTACTGGTGGAGGCGGATGAAGAAAGATATAGTTGGATTTGTAGCTTGGTACCTCAACTGCCAGCAGGTAAAGTATGAGCACTAGAGATCGGGTGGGTTGCTTCAGCAGATAGAGATTTCAGAGTGGAAGTGGGAGCGGATCACCATGGACTTTGTAGTTGGGATCCCATGGATTTTGAGAAAGTTCGATGTTATTTGGGTGATTGTGGATCAGCTGACCAAGTCCGCGCACTTCATTCCTTTGTGTACTGCTTATTCTTCAGAGCGGTTGGCGGAGATTTATATCTGGGAGTTTGTTCGTCTGCATGGTATCCCAGTTTCCATCATTTCAGATAGGGGTACTCAGTTCACATCACGGTTCTGGAGGGCCATCCAGCATGAGTTGGGTACTCGGGTAGAGTTGAGTACAACATTTCACCCTCAGACAGACGGACAGTCCTAGCGCACTATTCAGATTCTTGAGGATATGCTCCGAGCGTGTGTGATTGAGTTTGGAGGGTTTTGGGATCAGTTCTTTCCATTGGCAAAGTTTTCCTATAACAACAACTATCAGTCCAGCATTCAGATGGCACCGTATGAGGCTTTATATGGTAGACGGTGTAGATCCCCGGTGGGTTGGTTTGAGCCGGGTGAGGCTAGATTATTGGGCACAGACTTGGTTTAGGATGCTTTGGAGAAGGTTAAGGTGATTCAGGATAGACTCAGCACAGCCCTGTCCAGATAGAAGAGTTGCACGGACCAGAAAGTTCGTGATGTTTCCTATATAGTTGGAGAGAGAGTTTTGCTTCAAGTTTCGCCTATGAAGGGCATTATGAGATTTGGGAAAAGGGGAAGTTGAGTCCGAGGTTTATTGGCCCTTTTGAGATATTGAGGCGTGTTGGGGAGGTTGCTTATAAGCTTGCCTTGCCTCCCAGCTTGTTAGGAGTTCATCCGGTATTTCATGTTTCGATGCTCTGGAGGTATCACGATGATCCGTCGTACGTGTTGGATTTCAGTTTAGTTCAGTTGGACAAGGATCTATCTTATGTTGAGGATCCAGTGGCAATATTGGTTAGGCAGGTTCGAACGATGAGATCAAATAACATTGCATTGTTGAAGGTTCAGTGGCGGGGTCAGCCGGTCGAGGAGGTGACCTGGGAGACCGAGCAAGATATGTGTAGTCGTTACCCTCATCTTTTCACTACTTTAGGTATGTCTCTATGCTCGTTCGAGGACGAACAAATGTTTAAGTGTGGGGAGGATGTAACAACCCGGCCGGTCATTTTATGAATTAATGCCCCGATCCCCTATTAACTGCTTTCCCCATGTTTATTTCTGCTATTTTGATTTGCCGGGATGTTTGGTTTTAAGTTTCGGAGAGTTTTGGGACACTTAGTCCCTATGAGAGTTTAAGTTTTTGAAATTGGATCGTAGTCAGTTAAGTGTGAAGACGGCCTCAGAAAGGAATTTCGTTGGTTTCGTTAGCTCCATTGTGTGATTTCGAGCTTAGGGGTGTGTTCGAATTGAGTTTTGAAGGTCCGTAGCTAATTTAGGCTTGAAATACCGAAAGTTGAATTTTTAAAGTTTCCAGTTCGGTAGTGATAATTTGATGTCGGGGTCGGAATGGGATTCCGGAAGTTGGAGTATCTCTATAGTGTTGAACGTGACGTGTGTGCAAAAATTTCAGGTCATTCAGGCGAGGTTTGATAGACTTTTTGTTTGAAAGCGTAAATTGAGAGTTTTTGGAATTAAGCTTGAATCCGATGTAAAATTGGTGTTTTGATGTTGTTTTGAGCGTTCTGAAGGTCGAAACAAGTTTGAATGATGTATTAGTATTGGTTGGCATGTTTGGTTGAGGTCCCGAGGGCCTCGGGTGTGTTTCGGGTGGTTAAATGGATCATTTCATGTTGGAAAAAGTTGCAGATTTTGCTTTAGGTCTGTTGCAGACATTTTGTTCTTCGCGATCGCGTATAAGGGGCCGTGATCGTGTAGGCTTATTTGAGGAAAGGGGCAGAGTTGTTCTACATGATCACGTGAGTCAGGTTGCGATCGTGTGAGTCTGTGTGGTATAGCTTCGCAATCGCATGAGTCGTTGTGGTATGGCTTTGCAATCGAATGGAGCGTGTCGCGATCACGTAAGGTAAGTTGAGGGGAAGTTCATTTATGTGCTTCGTGATCGCGAGGCTAATTCCGCGATTGCAATGAAGGAAATACTTTGGTAGAACATAAAGTTCAAAATCGAGGGTTTTGAGTTCATATCACAAAATAGAATTGGGAGCTCGGTAGGAGATAAATTTTGGAGAGATTTTCAGAGGGAGTTTGCGGGTAATGATTCTTAACTCCTTTTTGCTTATAACCCATTAATCTAATCATTAATTCATCATCTAATTTCGAATTTGGGGTGAGAAATTGGGGAAAGAATTGAAAAAGTTTTTAGACTTAATTTTCAAGATTTCATTGGGGATTTGACATTGGATTTGTATAATTTTGGTATTGTTAGACTCATGAGAGTATGAGGATTCTAAAAATGTAAATTTTACCCGATTCTGAGATGTGGGACCGAGGGGCATTTCGGTCATTTTACATAATTTCACGTATTATCTTAGAATTTGTTTGTAGAATCAGTTACTTGAAGTGTTATTTACATTATGCAATTGCATTAAATAGATTTGGGTCATTTGGAGTCAAGTACTCGTGGCAAGAAAGTGATTTTTGGTTGATTTTGAGCCGGTTCGAGGTAAATGGCTTGCTTAACCTTGCGTGGGGGACATTCCCCTTAGGATTTGTATTGTGATAATTGAAATGCCTTGTACGTGAGGTGACAAATGCGTACTTGTGCTCATTGTTGAAAATCTTATTTTCGCTAAAGTAGCTTTAATTGTGTTTTTCCTTTCCTACTTACATTACTTGAAATTTAAGCTTGTTGCTAGCTTAGAGAAGTATGTCTAATTGACTTAACTGCTTTATTTTCTTAAACTGCATTATTTGTATTATGTGAAGCATGCTAGGTTAGAATTACCTATTTAAACTTGGTACAAAGTTGAGTTTAAATGAGTATTCTTTGTGTTATTGCTGTGTGTTTTAGTTTGGGACTACGGGACGGCATCCCGGGAGATCCCCTGTATGTATTTTGATTAGAACTGAAGTGCGGGATACCGAGAGATCCCCAGCATGTATATTGAGGATACTAAGAGATCCTCGAGATACCAAGAGATCCCTAGCATATATTGAGGATACCAAGAGATCCCTAGCATATATTGAGGATACCAAGAGATCCTCGGGATACCGAGAGATCCCCGACTGTTATTTCCGTGTGAGTTGTATTCCTTTTCGTGATTATCTTGTCTCTGCTATAATTGATGTTGTTCTTCCTATCATGTGTTATTTCCTACTGTTGCACTTAATTATACTGTCTCATTCTATACTGTTATATCTTGTATTTTATTCAACCTCAGTAGGGCCCTGACCTTCCTCGTCACTACCCTACCGAGGTTAGGCATGACACTTTTTGAGTACCGATGTGTTGTACTCATGCCCTTTCTGCACATTTTTTTCATGTGCAGATCCATGTACTTTTACGCAGACTTATCACGCTTAAGACGAGGCGCTTGTACAGACTCCGAGGTATATCTGCCGCATCCGCAGACCGAAGAGTCCCTTTCTACTCTCCTTTTTAAGTATTAACCCTTCTGTATTTCTTTTCTTTGTTAGATATTCTGGAGTTAGACTCTTGTATACATTCTAAAGCTTTTGATTTCATGAAATTCTGGGTTTTGGGAAAAATGTTGTAGGTTCGAGAGTTGTATTGTATATGCCGAGCGGCATCTTAAATACTGTTTCCTTTTTGTTATGTTGGTTTTTAATTATTTCTTTCGCAAATTATTATTTCCGCATTTGTTAGGCTTACCTAGTCGTAGAGACTAGGTGCCGTTACGATAGTTCACGGAGGGTGAACTGGGGTCGCTACAAAGGTAAAAACATAGGAATGGTGACATCAATTAGGAAAGAAGAACATAATTCCACCTAACTAGCATGGTAGAAGGCATAGATGTTGATATAACAAATAAGGGGAGAAGACATGATCTTTATAAGGTAACAAGTAGAGGCATGATTGGCTAACATGGTAGAAAACTTATACTAAGGTGCAACAAACTAGATATGACATGGATGTAAATATAACAGCAGGAAGTAGGCATGATATTTTGAAGTTAAACAAATAGAAGGCATGGGCAACACAACAACAATTGAGATAGAGAACAAAGATAGGACAATAACGACAAGTTATATAGGAAACATAGATGCGACTGTAACAGCTCAAGGTAAAGGCATGAATGTATACACAAGGAAAAGATATCACAACATAATGCATGTCCCTCATCCTCGCCTGCACGGAAACACCCTTCGTGCCGTGAACTCATGATAATATAAATGAAATGGCACAACATCACCCTTTGTGCTTTTACTCTCAAATAAAATGGCATGGCATCACCCTTCGTGCTTTACACTCAAATGAAATTGTACAACATCAACCTTCGTGCTTTACTCTCAAATAAAATGGCACGGCATCACCCTTCGTGCTTTACACTTTTCTTCAGATGATAAAATATATGAAATGGCATGGAATCAACCTGCGTGCTTTACATTATCCCTCACATGATAATATAAATTAAATGTCACGTCATCGCCCTTTGTGTTTTTACTCTCTTCCTCACCAAGAAAATGTATATCAATGACAAGCAAGGTAGGAAGCACAAATAACATCAAGGAGAGTGGTTAAATGAATATTCCAAATGAACCCCAATTACAACTTTCAAGCCAATAATAGATCAATAAACCCTCAAGACCCTTATTGTTCAAGTACTTCAACAAATCTTAAGAATGATCTACAACTCGAGATTAGAACCTAATATCTCCAGAATAACGGTTGTAGCATGTCTCTCCCCCTTTTTCTCGCGAAATCGGGTTTATGGCACTTGGGAGGACAACTCGTTCCCTTTTGGGAATTTGGTTTAAATTGAAGAGTCACCACCTAATGATTAAAGCGCATTAGGACATTAAGAAGTGTTTGATTTAGGAAAACCAAAGATTGGGTAAGGGCTTGAAATTATCCCGAAGGGAAGGGGTTAGGCACCCCTTAGGATCCACTAGTGTGGTTCCCGGCCATGCTACAATTGTGACTTTAAGAACAAGTAGGCAAGTAGAAGTCTCAAATAAAGGGGGGGTTTCACATAATAGTTGCAAATAGATTAAAGTTTAAAGGAACAACAAGAAGCTAAATTTTTTAGGAAAACAGTTTGAAAATTCTTTAAGTAATGAAAATAAACAAGTAAAGGGAGGAGGGTCCTAGGTTAATAAATAATATGGATCACCCCACACAACATCCGGTAATCACTCCTCAAAGAGGGGCTACACGAGATGTTATCGTGTGGTCATCATATCCATATCTACCATTTCCAACCCCGTTAAGGTATTAAAGCGCGGAATGGTTTCGTTACTTATTGCATGCTATTACCCCCCCCCCAATTCTTATCAGTCCCGGAGGTACTTGGGACTACTAATCCTAAAAGGGGAAGGGGGTATGAGGTTCTGAAGTTTTAAATGGACAAAATTCTAAGGCGACAACCAAAACATGTATAACAAGTATTGGGGAAAACAGATAAACAGGTATGGCTCAAATAAACCTCCTCAAATCAAAGAAAGCATATAGTTTAGCATGTCTTACACGTACTGATTAGGGTCTTATTAAAACTTAAAAGGCTAAAGCAGGCTGATTTATCATATATTTTCATATAAGAAGTCCGAATTAGACCTGCCCGCTGGTTGTAATTAACAAAAAAAACTGGTGCAGTCATAACATTTATCCTAAGGCTTGCCTAAGTGTTAGAAGAAACCTATAGGCATGATGTCTACTGGTTTTAAAAAAGATAAAGTTTACTGATTTTCGAAGAGGTCGTCAGTTATTCAGGGAAAACAAGTTTTGACAAAAGATTTTGCAGATGTTAGACAATGATATTGCCGATTTAGACTTATAGGTGAACGAAAACGTTTCATACTAGATTGTTAATTCCTATAGGCATGCTTTCTAGGCATTGTTGACTTTAAAAACATTGTTATTGACATGCAGAAATCCTATAGGCAAGTCATCTATATGCAGTTAGTTATTTAACTCCTATAAATAGGTTTGCCTAATGACAGATGCACATGCAAATTGCAGGAAGTCCTATAGGCATATTATCTATATGATATGCAGAATTTCAGAAATGACTTATGGACATGGTCTCTATATAATACAGAAGTGCAGAAACCTATAGACATGGTCTCTATATAATGCAGAAATGCAGAAACCTATAGACATAGTATCTATAAGAAATGCAGAAGTACAGAAATATAATAATTCCCTATGAACATTATATCTACCCTTTTGCATGCATGATTCCCTCCCTTTTCACTAGCCATCCCCAATAGTTATTACAAGTTATTACAGCCCGGAATAAAATAAGAAAAGTAAAATTAAAAGTACAACCAAGGGGAGCCTAATTCAGACTCCATGTCCGAAATATGAGATGAACCAACTCTAAAGATCATGATCCAAAGCCTTTCTCTCATCTTTGGATGTGTCAGAGTTCCCTAAGAGCCTCATATGGACTCCGGGCAGTGCTCACACCCAAATGTTACCAGATTAAGAACATAGTGCAATGTGGAAATGTCAGTCCTCAAGTGTCCAAGTTCAGAGGGAACTCAAGGTCCCAAGGCAGGGCTCACAAGAGGAGGACAAAACCTAGAAGCTAGGAGAAAGTACAAGTGCAGAAGTGAAATTCTGAAAGGGGAAAGGGGGGAAAGGGAACAACTTAAAAATCAGTGCATATAGGGGTATAGAGGAGTAGGGAATTTGCAAGAACACAAGAGAAGCAGGCTAATGAGCATACTCAGCAATGGGATATGTTGGCACACCCTCCGGCCTGTTAGAGGTTAGGACCTCACTGGTTCAGAACTCAAGCCATGGGCAACAAATCATGTTGCCATGCCCTAAGTCACCACTTACAAACACATAGGGGTAATGGGGTAGGGAGCAAAGATTCACAGTAGAAACAGGCAGTAGCACATAGGCATGTTAAGTAAAATATTGAACTCTACATAAGCAATAAGGTAACCATGGATATAAAAACTTTAAGTAAACACATTGAGGTGATGCTGAAACTAAAATTAGGACATACCAGTTTCTGAGAAAACAAACAAAGAGAAAGCAGTAGTCTTGTAAAGCCAAAGTGCAAACGAGCAATCAGAATGTTCTGAGTTTAGAAGAGAATTGTGAAGTCGGAAGTGTAGAAGTATTGAATTGTAGGTGTCCTAAAGTGCAGAAGGGTCGTGCCCTTTTGTAGTGCAGAAAGCAAATAGAAATAGGTAAGAAAATAGTTTGGAAATCAATTACACAAGGTCTCCCTTTAATTAAGGGATTCTGATTTCAAACAGGCAAAATAATTAAGGAAAAGGGTCAATCAAACACTTTTCCAGAGCAGTACAAGAAGGATAAATACATAGATGTTTATTTAAGGACAAAGTCTTGATAGTACACGGTTTGTGCAAATAAGGAAAGGAAATCAGTTAACAGCTAGTAAATCAGAAATTGAGGATTTCGTATGAATGAACCAGGTCAGAAAGATGGGAAGGATTTCGACTTAAGGAAAATCAGTACCAACCAATTAAACTTATTAAAAGGAATTCTGAGTCAATCACAAGTTGGAAAACCATTTTGAAGAAATATTCCTCATAAATAAAAGCACACCGACACGTTAAACATGAAAAAATTTGTCATGCTATTCAATAGAAGAGTCTAGTGTAGGAGAATCAGAATTGTGTGCAAACAAAAGAAGTTCACACTTAGTTCATAGACCCAGAAATAAGTCTGAAAGAGTCAAGGGTCCTCAAACAGAACCCTAGTTTGATCATATGACCAAACTCGGAGGAAACCCCCAAATTCTAGGGTTTCCGACTCGAGTCAAATACAGAGATGAGGAGGCAACAAGCTCAGATATTTCTTTTTAGAATCTCATGAGAAGACAAGCAAATACAAATAACATTCAAAGCAGACAGAGTGTAGGAGCATAATTAGAGAATAGCCACGACAGTAAAAGAAACATGTTTAAGAAAACCTTTTAAAAGGGACTTAAACAGAGTTCAGTAGAAGAGAAAGTAATAACACTTAAGAACACAATAGGAGATATAGCAGAAGAAAGTACTTTTCAGAAGGAACTTACCCAAGGTTCAGAAGAGAAAAGAAATGGTGTAACACTTAAGAAAACCGTAGAAGAAACGTGTTTAAAGAGGTCTTTTAAAAGAACTCAGACAAAGTTTAGTAGAAGGCAAACAAAACTTAAGATCTTAGTAGGAAATACATACAGTAGAAGAATACAAAAATACCGGAAAAGCATAGCAAAATATCATATAGGAAAACACAGCAAGATAAACATGCGAGCATGGTACAAAACACAGTAGAAAAACAAAGCACAAAAGAAAATGTATAGCATAAGAAAGCAGTAGAAGCACATGCGTGACAAATACACACAAAGAAAGGAAAAGAAGAGTCGGAGAAACATTTTAAGCTTTTTCAGAAACCTTAAATCGGAAAGAAGTAATTTTTTTGAAAGAAAAATTGGGAAAAACGTTTAAAAACTCAAGTAGGGCACAGATATAGAACAGATCTAAGAAAAAATCAGAGAAACCCTCGAATAGCTTAGGGTTTCAGAGGAACCCTAAAACGAGAAAGGCTTTGAAAAGGTTCGATCTGAGTCAGAGGGTTAGAACCATGCTCAAAACATCATTATACGCCGGAGCAAAACCGACAAAGGCCATAGAACCTTAGATCTATAGAGATCTGAACGGACACCTTCGAGGTCAGACCTGGGACCTTCGAATACCAAGTGTTTGAGAGCAGAGGGAGATGAGTTTAGGCCATCCATGGCTTGAGAGGCTATGGATTCCGGTGAGCTTGAGGTAGAAGACAGTGAGAGAGGCTAGGATTTCGAGAGAGCTTGAGAGGAGAGGGATTTCAGAGGCGGCTGATAAAAGAGAATGAGGGGATTAGGGTGTCATTGGGGAATTAAAAAGGTAAGGAATGATCGTGGCCGTTGATCAAAATGATCAACAGCCTAGATTAAAGAGAGGGCCGAGTGGATTGGATAAGCGAGTCAGGGGTCAGGTTAAATTGAAATTGGTATGGGTAATTTGGGATTTGAAATTGGGTTATTTGGGGGATCAATTTGGGCTATAATTGAAACAAAATGGGGCTATATTTTAAATAGCCAGTTTTTCCATCTTTTTATTTTATAAAAATAGTAACATGATTTCTGAAAATAAATTAAAGGTACTAAATTAATTAATAATATATAGATATTATATTAAAAATGCTGGAACCAATTTTATAATTATACGCGCAATTAAATCTTAAAATAGGCTAAAATTGCAATTAAATGCAATTTAACTTTTAAAATACTAAATAAATTTACAAAAAATGTGCAAAAACTTACCTTAGCTATATTTTGGTATAAATGTGATAATAAAATAAGTTATTCATCAAAATGATAATTTTGGGAATAATTATTAGTTTTTGTATTGCTGAAATAGAGCAATAAATCGATTTAAAAATCTTTTAAAATTAGGAAAAATACTAAAACGTTTGGATATACCTATATATGCATACATACGATATTTTGAAAGTATTTTGCATATATAAAATATACAGGGAAATTTTGGGTATCAACATAGCAATGAATTAGTGATTAAGCATAATGAAGACTGAATTCGACACATTAATGCTTTCTCAAAATTTCCGTCAAATTTTAATCAAGTTATATTAAACTAACTCTTGGTTTCTAACATTTAATTCTGTATTCTTAGTAATCTAAAATTCAAGTAAGACATGAAGCAAAAAGGTCACGTAGTTCTACAAGGCACAATTAATCGTGTAATTTACCCCCGAGCATGATTAACCCGGGTACATGCATATAAGCTCATTACTTCATATACACATCACCTAAGCATGTAGTAAACAATGGCAATTAGGCAAGACACTTACCTCACACAAGCCAAATCGATATACTAGAAGCGCTATCCTGCTCAAATCATCCTCCGAACGGCTCGAAACTATCCAAAAGCAACTCAAATACATCAAACAATGCCGTAGGAATCAAACACAATTGATAAAGGTAGAATCTTTACATATTTACTCAAAGTCAACAAAAAAATCAAACCTAGGCCCGCAACTCGGCACTCGTCTAAACTTAAGAAATCCGACAACCTATTCAATTACGAGTTCAACCATACTAATTTCAATCAAATACAACTCTGAATCGATGTTCAGAACTCAAAAATTCACTTAGGAAAGTTTAGACAAAATTCCCCAATTTCTCTTTTGAAACCCTCGATCAAATGCCAAAAACGAAGATAAATTCATGATATAAAATAAAAAATGAGTAGAGGACACTTACCCCCAATCCACTTGGTAAATATTGCTTCAAGAATGGCCTCAATCCGAGCTCCATAGCTCCAAATAAGTAAAAATGGCTGAAACCCCAGAAATAGAGTACTTTATATTCTCTGGACAGGAATACCTTACGCGATTGCGAAGAACTAACTCAATAGCCTCACAATTACCTTATGCGATCACGTAATAGCCCATGCGAACGTGATTATTACCTTCATCTAGGTTAGGCGATCGCAACAAACACAATGCAAACGCGAAGAAGAAGCAGTCGCTGCCCAGCTCAGACCAAACCACTACGCAAACGCGGGAGCACTTGCGCGAATGTGATGCACAAACAACAGCAGCCTACTCGAATGCGAAGAAGAAGAAATACTTTGCTCAAATTTTCCCTTACGCGATCACACCTCTAAATCAACAATCACGAAGAATCTTTAGTGCACCAGACTTCAGTAGAAACCAACAATGCAATATGAAGAAGAAATGGTCCGAAATCGCTCTGAAACACGCCCGAGCCTTTCGAAACCACGTTCGAACATTCCAACAAGTCTCGTAACATAACACAGACCTAATCAAGGCCTCAAATCACACATAACAACATCGAAACGCCGAATCGCACCTCAAATCAAAAATTAATGAACTTTGAACTTACAACTTCCAAAACTCACACCGAAACATATCAAATCAACCCGGAATGAACTCAAATTTTGCACACAAGTCCCAAATGACATATCGAAGATATTCCAATCCCCAGAACCACAATCCGAATCTGATATCCTCAAAGTCAACTCCCGGTCAAACTTATGAATTTTCCAAACTTTCAAATTTTCAACTTTCGCCAATTAGTGTTGAATCCTTCTAGAAATATCCAAATGCAAATTCAGGCATACGACCGAGTCCAAAATCATCATCTGGACCTAACAGAACCATCAAAACTCCAATCCGAGGTCAAATGCTAAAAGTCAAACTTGGTCAACTCTTCCAACTTAAAGATTCAAACATGAAGTTCATTTCTTCCAAATCGATTCCGAATAACCTGAAAACCAAAACCGATAATTCACACAAGTCATAATACATCATGCGGAGATACTGGTGCCCTCAAACTAACAAGCAAAGTGCAAATGCTTAAAATAATCGGTCGGGTCGTTACACCCGGACTCCAAACCAAACATGCAAACAAGTGTAATAATATCATACGAACTTTCTCGCAAAATAAACACCAAAATAATACCTAAAACTACAAATCAAACATCAAAATGAATGATATTTTCAAAGAAACTCAAGAACATGCAAATTTACAATCGGACTTCCGAATCACGTCAAATCAACTCCTTTTTTAACCAAATTTTGCAAAAATGTCATAAATAGTGAAATGAACTCATGCCAAGTTCCGAAACCGAAATATGAACTTGATTGCAATAAAGTCAACCTACAGTTAAACATATGAATTCTTTAAACCTTCAAATTACTAGTTTTCAAAAAATCACGGCAAATCAAGTTAGGAAATTTTGAATTCGATTTCGGGTATACTCCCAAGTCCCAAATTACGATATGGATCTATCGGAATTGCAAAATACTGATTCGGGTTTGTTTACACAAAACGTTGACCGTAGTCAACTCAAATAAGTTTTAAGGCAAAATTTCACATTTTCTTAAACTTTCTACATAAAAACTTTTCAAAAAAGACATGGACTGCACATGAAAATCAAGAAAGGCTAAGTGATGTTATTCGAGGTCTCGGAACACAGAAATAAAAGCTAAAACTCAAAGTAACCTTTCAGGTCATCACGCTAAATTAAGCACATAGTCGAACACGTAGAGATATTCAAGGCAAAATTATATCCTCTAAAAAGTTCAATCAAACTCTAGATAAAACATTAGTTAACCATAATCATGCTAACAATCATATGAATAATTGAAAGCATTGAACTACCAACTAGGAAGAATTATGTAAATCTGTTGCTTGCAATCGTTCCAGACGTATGTTTTCCTTTTTCTAAACTTGTCTAACATCTGGAAAAAACTATGTTTAAGAGGTATTTATATTCTAGGGTACAATTAGGGCCTAAATACTAATGCCTAAGTTGAATAAGAGTCAAAGCACCTCAAACAAGGCTCGGCGCCTCCCAACATTGAACCAACGCCCTGGACTTCGCGAGGCCAGGCCTAGCGCGAGCTTAACGGTGTCCCTGGCCTCGCCTAGCGGCCTCTGGGGCTAGGTATCCTTGTGGTTTCGCGTCATTGTTCTTTTCGTGCTTTTTTTCTTTGATGCTTCTTTATCCAATTTTAATTCAACTTCATTCCCAAATGGTCTTACACACAAAAATAACTCAATTAAGTGCAAACATAACACAGTTTATTAACACTTGCTAGTAATGCATAGTGTAAATGAAGATATAAAAATAATATATTAGGCTCGCATTATGTTATTTGACTAAATTGGTAATTTTGAATTGTTTGTGTTGGTATTTGGAAGTTTTATTTCAAATTTGAAATCATGTGGAGCATATTGTAGGTGGTTTAGTCAAAACTAAAATTGCACATTCAAATAACACTTTGTTAAATAACACAAAGAATTGTGCCAATGGGGTAGACTTCGATGAACAACTTAACAAATAGGTAGACAAAGTGATTTTTTGATTTGATGTTATTTGACTAAATTGGTGATTGTTGATTATTTGTATTGGTATTTGAAAGCAATATTTCAAATTTGAGATCATTTTGGAGCAGATTTGGGGTAGTTTGGTCGAAATTAAAGTTGCACATTTGAAAAACGTTTTGTTAAAACAACATAAAAAATTGATACCAATGTGGTAGATTTCGATGAATCACTTAACAGATATGTAGAGTAAATATAACATAAACTCTATCAACCCGGTAGAGAAATCCTAAAGAGTAAAATCATATCAATCGGGTAGACTTTGATGAACAATTTAATACGTAGGTAGAGTAATAATAGCATAAATTCAACCAATTTGGTAGAGAAATCCGTGAAGAGTAAAATCATACCACCAAGTAGACTTTGATGAACAACTTAATCGATAGATAGAGTAAATATAACATATATTCTACCAATCCGATAGAAAAATCCTGAAGAATAATAAGTGTATGTGGGTCCGTGGATCATTTGTTAAAATATCACCAATTTTGGAGACATTTGGCTATGACTAGCCCCTTACGGGACCATTCCTTTCGATCACCCCAAATCATAAGAAAACAAATACTATAATGGGTTAGACTATGACTTATTGTTTAGCTCATTTTGATCTAGTCCATCTCAACCAACGCGACCTTTTAGCAGGTCATTGAATCAGCCATACTTACTATAAAATTATGAATCAACAAATCTTGGTAGGATTTTATATCCTTTCTATTTTAGTGTGCTTCCATCGCTAAGTGATGTATCTTGTGGGCTAATGTCACATCGATTAAAAGTTTTTCCCGTTAAATCTTTCAGCACATCCTCCACTACCACTAGTCGAGAACAAGAGAATATTACCAACAAAGGACAGTTGAAAAGGTTTCTAACTTCGACACAAAACTCTGTTCAAGATTATCTTGTCTGTTTAGCTTCCTGATTTGGAAAGGGTTTAAAATTCAAACCATAATATTCAACTGTAACACTTTCTTGCAAATATAGCACATATTAAATCCAATGCAAAATCTAGTCAAATTTTGTTGCTCTTTTCTTAATAAGAAAAATGGCTTCATATAAAGAAGAAATTTTATCCAATGTATCCATTAGTATGAAACTTCAGCGGGGCTCTCACTTTATCCACTTGATGACATGTCAAAACCCCAAATCAGTCAATGATATTCTTTAGACATGATGATTAACCAATTTTAAGATGAGTTGGATAAAGTGATACAGTTGCTAGCTTTATGCATGGGGAGAAATAATAATTATATTAATCACCTATTAAATTCCCTACTACGTCTCGCTTATGGAAATTATTAATATAATAGTCAAATACCTTAAAAAAAGAAAGCAGAAAATGCTTTGATGATTAGAAGGAAACAAGTGAATGCTTTTATGCCTTTTGATTATATTAGTCCAAATACACTTCTTTAATTACTTTCATCTTCTTCTTTTTTTCCCCTCGTTTCTTTCTTTGGGGTTGTAGATTCTTATGACGTCCTTTCTGTGCATTCAGACGAGAAAAAGAAGAATTTGGCGGAGATGAAATCCTTTCGGCAATTTTTTTAGAGTTTGATAGCTAGACAGAGAAAATTAATTAAAGCAGTATTAATTTTTTATTTGAATTTACTATTAGGAAATTTATCTTCACGTTACTTTGAGTTTATGTTCAAACTATGTTTCCTCATCACAACTTACTATCTTTTTTATATCCCTCTTATTATTCTTTAGCGTTTCCAATAAGACAAACTTTCTGGAAAAAATAAGACAAATTAATATCAAATATTAAAGTGTTTAGTTCCTAGATCGCCATTAACGACTATTCATTGTTTTTGACATGAAAGAGTGAGGTCTGAATGCTGGGACATTTTCCTCCACCACCAATATCTCAGTTCTAATTAATCAATGGTTAATTATCATACAAGTTTTCCCTAAATTATCCATTGTATGCGTTACTTAGTGTCTCAACGACTGAGTTTGTAGTACGTTTATTTTCCATAAAATAAGTCGTAATAAAGCAAAAGTGTATTAAGAGCAATACCCGTAAGAATTTGAAAGTGCATGAAAACAATAAATATCTTTTAATTAACTAGAAACAGAATAAAATTTTAATTTAAGACTACCCTAACTTCTATATGTTTATTAGAGCAATATTTGACTTTATCTTTGTTAGGAGTAACTAGTTACGGTTATTGCTCCAAATATTTTTCATTTTATCCGCAAACTTTACCCAAAAAAAAAACTAGATTTCTCATAGTATTTGTTGGTTTTCCCTTTGACAAGAATGAAACAAGTAAGAAGAGTGAACAAATTCAAGTAACAGTCCTCGATCAATTATTTTTAATTATATAGAAGTATAAATTAACAGAAAACAGTGGAAGTGAAGGTACGCGAATCACTGACATAATATGGTTCCTTCCAAATTATTGCTCTATATGTCCATGATGAAAAACTCTAGAGAATGTTTGTTCATTCATAAATTATCATCTCATTTGTGATTTGCGAGAATATATAAATAATTTTTGGTACATTGAAGTGCAATAATTTTTTTTATTTATTAACAAGATATATATATATATATAACTTGCTGCTTGGCTGTTTGGTACAGCAGCAACATTCGGGGAGGTCTCAGTCTCCACAAAAATATTGTAGTTTATTGCTACATTATAAATATTACAACCCCTTGTTTTTTTTTTCAAAATAGTTCCTAGAATGTTTGCCCATATTGCTTCATTGGCAAACACCAGAGGAACTACCAAATAATTTGTTCTTGCTTCATTCATCTTGCTTGCTTCCCTGGCTAGCTTGTCCGGCACCTTGTTGGTTTTCTTGTAGCTATGGTTTCCGGTGGATGCCCCAGTGCTGCTAGGAGTGACTTACATTCGCATATAATAGCCTCATAAATCATATTGCCTTTATTAATACTGTGTATCATTTCTATTGAGTCTGTGCTAACCTCCAAAGGTGTGAAGTTGTTCGATACTGCGATTTTTAGTCCCTGCATTAGAGCTATCAGTTCAGAGTGAAGAGTATTGGTATAATTTATTTTTCTCATGAATCCCAACACCCAATCCCCATTGTTGTTTCAGATTACTCCTCCTACCCCCCTATAAGCCATTTTGAAGGGTTGCCCCGTCAGTGTTGAGTTTATAATGGCCTCTCAGATTACTCCTCTGCCCTGCTAAGGGGGCCACTGATTAAAGATTTAAAAGGTTCTAAGTTTTTGATCCATCTGTCATTATAGAGGTTAATTCTCTCACCTTATGCACTATCCATCTATTAGCATCTCTGCACACGTTTCACCCATTTTTGATGCTAGTCCAGGTTTTGGAGGCAATGTGTCTGTCATGGTGATTGATATTATGGTGTTTGTGGAACAATCCTTCTTATTAAGGGTTTGTGGAACCCTACTTCATCTTGCAGGGCCATGATTTTTTTTCCTTCTCCTCCTATTAAGGGTTGAAGTATGGAAGAATCTAGTACTAGCATCACTCTTCGTCAACTAATTGATCATAGACTTAGTTTTCCAAAAACAATTTCATATTTGAGAATATAGTAGTATTCCTCCAGAAGTTAGGCCTCTAGGTTCTGGAGAAAGGTGCTCAACGGGTAGGCATTATATTTATGAATACCCCCCAAGTCTAGCCATAATGTGCTTCTTCTGATGGAATATATTACCAAACACATTCCTGTTCCAGGTCATCACCTGGGCTTGGAACTGGGCATTGCCTCTTTCAAGGCTATCACACCCTTCACAAGCCTACTGAACAATATTGGTGAAGGATGTCTGATTACACCACATCGGTTCAAACCTTAAAAGTTTGGATGTTTTATTGAGAGCATTGGGATACAAGCTGATCAACATATGGCAATGATCAGAGTGTGTTCTAGGGAGGCGCTCACATTACTAGAAGGGTAATCATGGATCCATTCATCATTAGCAAAGCAGTACATATTGTTTCAAGAATTAACTGACTTCTATTCCTATATCTCATGTTAGTCCAAGTGTATTTACTCCCCTTAAAATCTAAGTCAATGAGCTTACATTGGTTCAGGCAGTACCAGAATAAGTGAGCTCTTGGGGCAGAGATGCGGTTTTCCCCCTATTTATCTCTGGACCTTAAGACATCACTGAAGTCCCCCTATTAGCCAGCTCCCCATATAACCATCAGTGATAGTTTTAAGTTGATCCTATAGGGCCATTCTATTAGCATAAGTGTAGATACCCAATTTTTTTCTATATATTTTATAGACATATATACTTTTAAAATAGCATATATATGCATATATAAGCATGCACAGGATTTTTATATTTTTTCTAGAATTTTAAAGGCTTTAAAATGATTTAATTCTTCCCCTTTTACTTATAAAATTTCCAATAATTATCCTTCAGATTATATTTATGGTAATTTAACCATCTAAATCCTATATTTATGCCAAAATAGTACTTAAATATTTTTAGTGCATTTTTTATAATTACATTTGTATTTTTAAGCTAATTTGCATATAATTGCAATACTAGCCCTATTAAGGAACAATTATGTTATTAATGCATAAAATGATCCTCTATATTTTTAAAATGTCGAATAGCTATTTTAAATCATTTTAGTACATAAAATTATTTTTTAGAAATTATTTATTATTTATTATAAATTATATACGGTTAAATTGGCTATTTAAAACTTAGCCAAATTGTATTTCAATTTTAGTCTCAATCCAACCCAATACCCCAGCCCAATTTCGGATTAAACCACCCGACCCAGGCCCTAAATACACCTACCCGACCCAAAACTCATCAGATCTTGGCCGTTGATCTGAAAAATCAACGGCTAGTATTTGTTCTTTCCTTTTTAATTCCAAACGACCCCCTAACCCTAATCACTTTTCTACATCAACTGCCTTAAGATCCTCTCCTCTCTCAAAACACTCTCAACCTAACCCTAATCTTCAATTGCCAACCTTCCATCTCCGGTCATCTCCGGCGACCTCTCATCGTCTCTTAAGCCTCCAATGGCTTCTCTCATTCCATGCTTGCCTTCTCTAAGGTCTTCAAGGTACAAGGGCCATGCCGACTTGCATCTAGGGTTCATCTCCTGCCTGCTCTTGGCTATTCCGGTGTGATTTCATGCAAGATCATTCTATATTTTCTACGATCCTTGGATATCTGGACAAGTTTCTTCATCTCTATATGGGTTCTTTCGAAACCCTAATTTCTTTTCTATACCTCCTAGATATGTACAGATCTAGAATGATTTGAGTTTGTTTCTTGAATGTTTTACACTATCCTCAAGGTTCTTAACAAGAATCATGTGATTTCAAGTATTTTTCGTTTTCTTCTAAAACTAGGGTTTTCAAAACTTCTTTTAAAACCTTGTTTAACTGATTCTTTGTGTTTAAACTTCTATTTCTTGCATATCTTGAGTGATTCTATGAGTTTACTACATCTTTAACTTGTATATGTTGAAAGCCCTAATTTTCAGGGTTCTTTCGTTTGGTTCTGTGTATTAGCATGACTGACCGGTCCTCGTTTTATGAGTTTCTGTGATCTCTTGTGACTATCTTGCCTTGATATGTTTTTACTGAGTCTCTTAGCCTAAACTTACACTGATTCTATGTGCTTGTGTTCATCTTGAGTGTTCAAAACTTACCTCTTTCTCATTGAATCAATATTGTTTGACTCTCATGTTTGCTAGAGTTTTATGTCGACTCTTGACTATCTATGTCTTACTTTATTTATATGCTAAACACTAACGCATGACTTTCTCTTTGATTGATTCTGAATTCCCTGTTTCTTGGTCTAATTTGAACACTTTCCTTTAGACCTTTGATCCCTACCTTTCTACTCAATTTGATTGAATCCCTTACTTTGGCTGCATTGGTACTTGATTCTTACTGACTATCTCCTTAATTAGAGTTTTTCTGAACCTAGCCCTAATGGTTTACTCTATGCCTACTATGTTCGAATTATTTCTTTGTCTATACATTGATTTCTTTCCTTATTTGTTAATTGTTCTTACCATTTGAACCGATTCCCTTAAATTAAGGGAGTACTTGTATTGATTTTGCTCTAATTGGTTCTGAGTTCCATAATTACTATACAATTGTGATTCTTGCCTTATTTTACCTAGTTTCAAACTACTATATATACATATTCTCTCATTAACACCTACAGACGAACACATTAGTTCTAAACTCTCTCACACTCAAAACTTTTCTGCTCTCTCTCTCGCTCTTTGGTCACTGGCTATTCTGAGTTAGCCGGCTGCAAGTCAAGGCTAACTATTGTGCTATCCTATTCCTCACTTTGTATTCACTATCTCTCTACTGGTATATTCTGATTTCAATCCAAGTCCTAAAACCAATATGTTTCTTTTACTGCTTCAGTTTATCATGTTTCTAATTTGTTTCTATCTATAGTTCTGTTGTTTCACATGCAATTGACATGTTTACATTAGTGCTTCATCTAACATGCTAGTATAACTTTCTTAGGGCCTTTTAGAACATGTTCTACCCCCTAGTGGTCTATCTCAACATGACCTTACCCTGTTTTGAATGCTTGTTTACTTGTTATCCAGTTTGATATGTAAAACTGATCTGTCACTTTAAATGGTTAATTCTATGATTGTTTCTGAAACTTCTACTGTGTTGGTACCAATGGCTATCCCCCAATCCCTTAAACCCCACAAGAACTGCTATGCTCCTATATACTATGTGCTTTATGTGTCCCAAATTCCCATTCCCCTATGTGAAGGACTGTTATTTGAGTGTTGCTGAACTTGTTTGACTGACCTGCTGTTTGATTAATTACACCACCATTTTTTTCAAAGCTGTTTTACTAAACAACTCTCTTGTTTACAAAATTATTTCAACCAAGTCTCTTTTTTTACACTGCTTTCCTGCTAAAATCTTTTCAAAATCATGTCAAGCACTCTCACTTCATTCTTAGATCCTTAAGTTCTGCCCCTCCAGTGTGTGACTACCTTGGGATCCCTATGAGATCCCTCTGAACTCTGATGCATTGGAGCTGGCTCTTCCACACTGTACTTACTCAGTTCTGTTTATAAAGTCTAGGTGTGAGCACTGCCAGAGATCCTTGAGATCCTTAGGGAACTCTGACGCACTTATATAATGATATTGTCTATGGAATTTGGCATTGAGGCTATTGGAGGCTTGGGAAAATCATTTGGACCTATGTTAGGTTCCCTATAGTGTAACTTCTTCTTTTATTTTATCTATTTATGTAATTCATTCGTCTGGTTTGTAATAATTTTTTGAAAACAAATATTGGGGTGATTAGTGAAAAAGGGTGGGTAGTTATATATCTGTGGGGTAATATAGATAGAAACCATACCTATAGGATTTTATACTTATTATGTTTGCCTACCATGCTAGAAATCATGCCTATAGGGTTTAAGTGGTTCCAATAATAGAAATCGTGTCTATAGGTTTTAAAAATCAACTTTATAAGTAGATGCCATACTTATAGAATGTAATCAGGTTCAGTTCTGTTACAATGGGTATTTACATTTGTTTTCATTAGATATCATGCCTATATGTTTCTAACATCAGTTCTTAACAATTAGATACCATGCCTATAGGAATTAAAAATCAGAAATTCTGCCTATAGAATAAAAAATTAATAAGTCAGTTCAACTCATGTTAGTTTACTTTGAAACTAGCCTAATCAATGGTTTGTTTTCCTTAAACGAATTCTTCAAATACTGCCTTCAATATCACTAGACAACATGTTGTCACACCTCCTTTTTTCATCTACACCTCGTAAAGGATGTAAATAAAGGGTGTTTTTCCAATTAAAGGACAATCGAAATGGGATTTATTTCATTTAAAGATTCAGAGTCGCCACTTGGGAGGTTAATAGTGTCCTAAGTCACCGGTTGAATCCCGAATCGAGGAAAGGGTTGACTCTGTTTAACAGTCCATGAACCAGAAATCTGAGTAAGGAATTTTGTTAACTTGGGAGAAAGTGTTAGGCATTCCCGAGTTCTGTGGTTCTAGCACGGTCGCTTAACTGTTATATTCGGCTTTATTATCTGATTTTAAAAACAATTATAAACCTATGTGCATTTTAACTTTTTAACTGCTTTATTTAATTATTAAGAAGATTGCAATGTTATTAAAACATGTCTCGAACCACGTCACATAAATGTACTTATGGTTTTCGACATATTTTAACATTGTTGAGATTTGGATTTGGGTCACATAAATGCGCACCCGAGTTTAGGAAAGTAATATTATTAACGCGCCTAAAATCCTTTCGCATTTGCAGCTTTGCGAGGGTCGTGGAATTTAACTAAACGGCACGCCTCGAATTCTAAGGATCAATACATGATTAACTAAAATGAGAGCCGTGCAATTTGAGGTTTTATTCGGCACACCACACCTTGATTCCTTTCAATTCCAGGCCAACGCAACTAAATGGATTCATGTCTACATAATCAATCCAATATCCCTTTTAATGTGATCCAACACTCACATTTCATGAATAATCCTAGCGCGAGTTAAATTGCAAGTTGTTGGTACGACCTTCACTTCTCTTTAACTTTCCAATTCATTGAGTTATAAATAAAGAAAAATCTAACAAAATGAAAATATCTTGCTGCCTTCGAACTTGGGCCCAGAACGAGCCCACTTCTTTTAGAAGCTGAGATCAGTAGGTGCAGGACTCAAGATCGAGTCCCAATGGCACACAAACAATGACTGAAAATTCCAGGGGTATCTACATGAGCCCAGCTGATTGCCAACGACGGCATTATGCAACAGGCCTTAAATAAGTCTTTAAACATTCAATGGACAATCATAGGAGATTGTAGTGACTACAAAAATCCAGTTTTTGGAAATTATACAATATGTGATTCTAACTAAAGCTCATATTAGCAGGACATGGAGGGGTCGACGTTAAGCAGCAATGACTTAAAGGCATCAAGTTTGATACCATATCATTCGAACGCCAACAAACAATTCAACACAGGCCAACAGAATACTGTAGAACATAACCAAGCATTTCTCTAACCTACAACCATTCTCAAACCAATCTGATAGCTAAGCAGAAGAATCAGGTCACTTAAAGTTTCAGTCTCATATCATAATACCCCATTCATGACAAACATACTAATCAAATATCTCTAGAGCTAAATATTACATCCATAGATGAGATTGAAAGGAGAAGAAATGAAATTCAGTAACAATAACGTCAGTTTATCATATTTCCAAGTTCAAACTCCATATTACACTTTAGGTGATGTCCATAGTGCCAAAGAAATACATGGGAAAGCCAAAACAACAGAAAGATGAGAAGGTCAGCAACAGGCAATAGCAGTCAGCCCCAGATTCGACCACTCAGCAGATGAAATCAACTCAGGAATGCCAATGGAACAGTAGAAACTTTCAAACCAATTTAAACCAATTCAACTACTCAGGCCATTTCCTAATTTCAGCAGTAAGATCATGAAATTTCCAAGAATTCTACACCACCAAAGAATCAAAACTCCGAACCAGAAGCAGAAATATTAGTTTTCAACCAAAATGTAGAAGTTCAGAATTTTCTAAGAAAACTCAGCTGTTTCTATTTTCAGTATTTTTTCCTCTCTATCTCTTGGCTATGTATTTTTAAATTCTTCCAATCCTTGCCTTGAAAGGCAAGATAGAGATGCCTTTATAGGCAAGGCATTAGGGCAGGCCTTAAGAGTTCATTTTTGCCCTTTGGTCCCTTTTTAATTTTCATTTTAGCTTAGACACCCCTAGTTTAAATTCTGTTTTTGTGAAACAGTCCCCTCCCCAGCTTCTTAGAAGCTTCCTCAATCAGTTATAGATATATTCTCTACTTACAATTCCCAGATCACCCTTAAAACCCCCGGTTATTTACCCCTCAATTATTAACTAGGGTTAAGCTAAACCACAGTCCAAATAAACCAGCCTCTTAACTGGGTCAGTGGTGACCATAGTTACTATGAGAGGCTTGAAAACTCGGAAACGATTAAACGAAATCATAGAAAAAGAACAAATCCAAACCTGGAGGGCAAACTCAAACGCTTCTGATTTTAGGTATACATTAAATTTAACTAATCACACTCAGAATTGCACTTGACTACTAAAGATCATCAGAAAAAGAAACAAATAAAAACTAAGCAAATGAAAGCAGGAAATACTACAACGTATAAAATAAGTGAGAAAAAAGAGGGGGGAAATCAGAAACTTAAACCTAAAACTAAACAAAAATGGACAACAAAATCAGGACACAATTATTAGAAATTGAGAAGAAAGAAAACTAAAAATGAAGGAAAATAAATACAAACAAACAGATTAACCTAAAGGGGAGAAACTAGGTTCGAAACTAATTTCAGTTAGAAAAAGGCCCAAATACACGGAGAAGAAAAAGAAGAAGAAGAAGAATAAAAGGTGAAATAACAAGAACAAACAAAAGACTAAGGAAACTCACCGATTAGATTCGGAATCCATCGGAGACAAAGCCCTAACAAAGCTAAGGTCGATCGTTTGAACTTCAAAACTCGAAGAACGGTGCCTTATGACCATGCATGTACCAGGATTGACGAAAAAGTGGTTTTGAACTTTTGGGGTTGACCTCAGATTCAAGATTCGCGGAGCTCCGGGCAGATTAGAAGGAGAGTAGTTGTGGATTTGGTATGAGAGGATCCTGGGGCTCATAGGGTGTCATTTTGGGGCCAATCGGATGAGTTAGGTTTTTTGTCATTCCTTTCGACTCAAGATTCGAGAGGCTGGGTTAGGATTCGAGAGTGGGGATTTGTAGATTCGAGAAGAGGAGGAGGAGGGGAGTGTTTGGTGTAAGTTTGGTGGCGATTGGACGCCGGCGCCGCCATTAATGGTGGTGGGGAACCCCGGCGGCTTCTAGGGTTTCTCGGAGGGGATTTGAGAGAGACGAAAGCTGGGGGGGGGGGGGGTAACGTTTGGACATTAATATATTAAATGACCTAGGCTTCTCGTCCGTTCGATCAAGAGACCTCGACGGTCCTAATCTAATGCCCCTGAAACGACGTCGTTTCGTTTTGGGGGGGAAGCCGAACCTGGTTAAGGTGGTTTGGGCCGGGTATTGGGGTGATTTGTTTTGGGCTGGGGACAATTAATCGGGTTTTAGCCCAGATTTTCCTTTTCATTATTTCCTTCTTCTTCTTTTTTCTTTTTTTTTTCTCAATTCATTTTTCTCATAAAAATTCTTTCTTCCAAGATTAAAATTAAAACCTAAATTAAATCCTAAACCAAATTATCTTACTAAATTAAATTAACCCCAATAATTGTTACAGCAAATAATTAAAAACCAAATTAAAGGAAAAACTACCAAAATTCAAAATAAACATTAAAAGTTCAAAATAAACTATTTTTATGATTTTTTCCCATTTTTATAAAATAACTAACTTGTCAATTAATCCTAAAATATAAAATTAATTCCTAAATGCAATTGCAACATATTTTTTGCAATTTTCATTAATTAAATAAAATAAAAATGCACAGACAAATGTAAACAATTACCAGAAAATGCCACGAAAATCCCCAAAATTGCAAACACTAACAGAAATTATTATGTTATGAATTTGTTGGAGTAATACATATAGGGAAAAAATCACGTGCTCACAACTGCCCCTCTTTGCCCGGAAACACGAAGAGTTTTCGTGCAAAGATAAGTGAGCGGATACGAGCGATTTTTGCCCTTTTGAATACTCCGCGTGAAGCATTTTTGAAAGATTTGACCGCACCCTGCTTCCAAGGTTGCCTACATATCCTTGGCTAAAAAGGAATCAGGTCAGTGTAGTTCAGGAATGTTTAGTAGCTGGGACTACCATGAAGCTGGGCTTCCATTGTTGTTGCTGCTGCTACTACTGCTTACTGAACCTCCTTATTACACCATGTCAAAACAAAACAAAAAGCTAGACTAGACTATGATCTAGGGATTACAAAAGTCCTATCTATATCTTCAAACTTGCTCTTTGTGTTTCTTGTTGCCTTGTTGTCCTCGATTCTCCCGGAGACATCCATTTGTTGCCACCTTGAATTGTAAACTGAGACGTTTTTCCCTTCTTCAGGTGGGGCCTGACTGCAGAACTTGATATGTATTCCCATGCTATCCAGGCGGGCTCCTGACTGCTGACTCGAAATGCATTCTCTGCTCTTCAGGAGGGCTCCTGACTTCAACATAAACAAAGCAAAGAATTTGAAAGCTAAAACATAAATGGTACTCCCTTGTTCTCCAGGCGGGATCCTGATTGCTGACTTGAAAGTATTCCTTGCTCTTCAGGCGGGCTCCTGACTTCAACTTGAAAGTGCTCCCCACTCTCCAGGCGGGCTCCTGATTGCTAAACTTGAATGTATTCCCTGCTCTCCAGGCGGGCTCCTAACTTCAACATTTGAAAGTATTCCCTACTCTCCAGGCGGGCTCCTGATTGCTAAACTTGAATGTATTCCCTGCTCTCTAGGAGGGCTCCTGACTTCAACATTTGAAAGTATTCCCTACTCTCCAGGCGGGCTCCTGATTGCTAAACTTGAAACGTATTCCCTACTCTCCAGGCGGGCACCTGATTGCTAAACTTGAATGTATTCCCTGCTCTCCAGGCGGGCTCCTGACTTCAAGATAGACAAAATAAAGAATTTGAAAGCTAAAATTTAAATTGTACTCCTTTGTTCTCCAGGCGGGCTCCTGACTGCTACGCTTGAAAGTATTCCCTGCTCTCCAGGCGGGCTCCTGACTTCAACTTGAAATGTATTCCCTTATTCTCTAGGCGGGCTCCTGACTTCAACAAAACAGACAAAAACAAAGAAAATATTTTGCCCCAGTTTGGCGGCTGGGGACAGATGTGATTGGAAAACTAAATCATGTTACCAAGTGTTACTAAGGATTTGAAAGTTAGGTCCCATTATTTAGGGGGGTCCTGACAACTCTTAACTAAACGCCAATTTAAAATCTAAGTTATATCTTCTACAGTTGTGACTTCTGCTAAATCTTGCTATCTAAGAGGATCTTTAAACTACTCCCTATTATCCAGGAGGGTCCTGAAAATCAAAGGTCAAATTTTATCTTAAGGGTAACAACTTTCATGTCTGAATTATACTACCCTACAGTAGAGTTTATGCTAAATGTTGTTATCTAATCGAAATCTCAAAGCTAAGTCCCATTATTCAGAAGGGTCCTGGAAACTCCTAATTGCGTCCTATCTCGAACATGCAAATTTCTAAACCGACTTATATTCCTTTGGGATATATTTATGCTAGATTATGCTATTTCTGAACTTTGAACTAGGTCCCATTTTCTAGGAGGGTCCTGAAAATTAAAAATCAAACCTGTTTGGTGACTTCCTTTCTTTGTGGAGGGTTTCTCCGAAACAACCGAAATTTTCTGCCCCTGTTTCAATCAAAGAAAATTTTGTCAGTTTAAAATGGTGGTTAGCTGATGGAATTCTTGCTGAAGATCTTTCCGCTACATTGTTTTGTTCTGACTGGCTTTCCCGAACTGGCCCTGAACCGCTTTGACTTTCTGACTGACTATCAAACCCCCAAGACCTTTGACTAACCGAGTGTTCTACGCCCATGCTGTTGTTTTGCCTCTGACCCCTTTATCTGAACCTTTGCATCCCCCATGAAATTACCAGTCCCTTCCACCGATGAGACTTCCGGTGATTCCTTGTACCCTCCCCTTACATCGTGTTATCCTTAGTATGCTCTGACCACGATGTGTTTTGCAATTCTGGAAGTTGGTAGTGAGTTTTGACTTGCTTTGAACAAGACTGACATTGAAACATCTTAGACAAATAAACCCAAAAAAATGAAATGCAATGACTTTTCGGGTTAAGGATAAGAAGAATCCAAAACCAGATGACTGCTACAAAAGGAAAAGAAAAAGAAACTTATCTGAGTGGAACAGCTGGTACCAATGATCATGGCATGCATTTCGGATTAATCGGCCCAATCTGTCCAACCAATCAACTTTCAGTTGATGTACTTCGTTTCCCCAGAATTTCCATGACCTGATTACTTTACCGAAACCTTGACCTTGTTCATCCTGCGGCGCCTTGAAAGGTTTTCAGCAGCAGACCTCTTTCATTCGTTCATCTCTCAACTCACTTTCTCCTTACGGTACCCGTGAGGGTCTTCAACAATAAGACTCTCTCATTTTAATTTCTCTCAACTCCCATCGCCTTACGGTGTCCGTGAGGGTTTTCACCAATAAGACTCTCTCATTTTATTTCTCTCAACTCCCATCGCTTTACGGTGCCCGTGAGGGTTTTCACCAATAAGACTCTCTCATTTTATTTCCCTCATTGCTTGAACCAAAGTGTTGCCCCCGACATGAATTACCTTTACCTGCTTGACTTGGCATTTCTCAAAGACTGATCAGAAGGTCTTTCTTTGGACCGTAATGTGGGCTTTTGGACAGGGTTAAAAAAGAAAGGGTATAAAAGGCTCAAAACACTTCAAATGGGTCAGAATTACAACTTTCGGAATCAAGTTTCTCACAACAACCACGACTTCTGCCCCAATTTCTTGCATGGGTACTTTTGGATTTTTGTTTGAATGAGACCGAATTATGAGGCTGCCTACGTATCTTTAAAAAGAATCAGGTCGAACGTAGTTGTTGTGATTTTTCTTTTCTCTCTTTCTTTTCTTTCTCTCTCTTTTTTCTTCTGTTATTCTTCTTTTTCTTCTTTCTTTTTCTCTCTTTTTCTTTTCTTGCTTTTCTCTTTTCTTTTCTTTTCTTTCTCTTTCTTCTCTCTTTTCATTTTTCTTCCCCTTTTCCTTTCTTGTTCATTCTTTCTTTTTCTTTTAACTTACTTATCCTCCGCACTTGCGTTTCTGAATTGTGCCGTTGATCTCGAAAGAGGGGTATGAAAGAAAATAAATAAGGCTCAAAAGGGGTGACAAGGGATAAAATGTTTAGATAGCAGAACAAAATGCCTTAGTCATTTCAACCTTCAAAATATGCCAAATACAAGCAAGTACAATCAAAGAAAAAAATCATACATAGTATCTCTTGACTGCATCAGAATTGATAGTCATTTCTACACATTTGCCTTCTATATCTGTCAAATACAATGCGCCATTGGACAACACTCTAGTTACAACAAATGGCCCCTGCCAGTTTGGGGCGAACATTCCTTTTTCTTCAGCCTGATGAGGCAAGATACATCTCAACACTAGTTGACCCACTTCGAACTTCCGTGGACGTACCTTCTTGTTATATGCTCTCTCCATTCTCTGTTGGTACAATTGGCTATGACATACTGCCGCCAATCTCTTTTCATCAATCAGACTTAATTGCTCTAAGCGGGTTTTGACCCATTCAACGTCATCAATTTCTGCCTCAGCAACAATCCGAAGGGATGGGATTTCAATTTCTGCAGGTATTACTGCCTCTGTGCCATACACCAACAAATAGGGAGTAGCCCCTACTGAAGTGCGAACAGTACTACGATAACCCAACAAGGCAAACGGCAGCTTTTCATGCCACTGCCTAGAACCTTCCACCATTTTTCGAAGTATCTTCTTTATATTCGTGTTGGCTGTCTCAACTACTCCATTCGCCTTAGGGCGATATGGGGTGGAATTGTGATGTATAATCTTAAACAACTGACATGTTTCTGTCATCAGATGACTATTGAGATTAGCGCCATTGTCCGTGATGATCACCTTCGGAATCCCAAACCGACAGATGATATTTGAATGCACAAAATTGACCACTGCTTTCTTGGTCACAGATTTGAAAGTTTTCGCTTCAACCCACTTGGTGAAATAATCAATGGCTACCAGAATAAACCTGTGTCCGTTTGATGTTGCTGGTTCGATTGGCCCAATGACATCCATGCCCCAAGCAAGAAAATTCCATGGTGCAGACATTGTATGTAATTCAGATGGTGGAGAATGAATCAAATCTCCGTGCACTTGGCACTGATGACATTTACACACAAAACTGATGCAATCCCGCTCCATAGTGAGCCATTAATAACCTGCTCGGAGAATCTTCTTTGCCAGAACGTACCCACTCAATTGTGGTCCACAAACTTCGGAATGTACCTCGGTCATGATAGTTGTGGCATGTCTTGCATCTATGCATCTTAGCAATCCCAAATCTGGAGTTCTTTTATACAATACCCCTCCACTGAAGAAAAATCCACTTGTCAACCATCAAATTGTTCTTTTCTGATCACATGTGGCCTGTACCGGGTACACCCCCATCCTAATGTATTCTTTGATATCATGGAACCATGGCTCCCCATCAAGTTCTTCTTCCACCACATTACAGTAAGCGTGTTGATCACGGACCTGAATCTGCAAAGGGTCCACATGAGCCTTATCTGGATGATGTAGCATCGACGCCAAAGTAGCCAAAGTGTCTGCAACTTCATTATGGATCCTCGGGATATGCTTGAATTCTATCGACTGAAACCGTTGGCAAAGGTCATGCAAACGTTGTCTGTACGGTATGAGTTTCAAATCCCGTGTTTCCCATTCTCCCTGAATTTGGTGCACCAGGAGGTCCGAGTCACCCAATACCAAGACTTCCTGGACACCCATATCCACAGATAACCTCAAACCCAGAATGCACGCCTCGTACTCAGCCATGTTGTTAGTACAATAAAAACGAAGCTGAGCCGTAACAGGGTAGTGTTGCCCTGTTTCAGAAATAAGTACCGCTCCTATTCCCACACCCTTCATGTTTGCAGCCCCATCAAAGAAAAATTTCCATCCCAGCTTCTCAACTTGTTCGAACTCATCAACATGCATTACCTCTTCGTCTGGGAAATAAGTTTTCAAAGGTTCATAATCTTCATCAACCGGATTCTTGTCCAAATGGTCTGCCAAGGCCTGTGCTTTCATTGCAGTCCGAGTCACATAGACAATGTCAAACTCTGTGAGTAGGATCTGCCACTTTGCAAGCCTCCCTGTGGGCATAGGTTTCTGAAAGATATACTTCAATATATCCAAACGAGATATGAGGTAAGTAGTATAAGATGACAAATAGTGTTTCAGCTTCTGTGCCACCCAAGTTAGGGCATAACATGTCCTCTCAAGATGAGTATACTTAACCTCGTAGGATGTGAAATTCTTGTTGAGGTAATAGATGGTCTGCTCCTTCCTGCCAGTGATATCATGTTGACCCAATACACAACCGAATGAATTGTCCAAAACCATCAAATATAGAATAAAAGGTCGCCCTGATTCTAGCGCGACCAACACGGGTGGGTTTGACAAATACCCCTTTATCCTATCAAACGCCTCCTAACATTCATCCGTCCACTTGACCGCAATGTCTTTCTTTAACAGTTTGAAGATAGGCTCACAAGTTGTCGTGAGTTGAGCGATGAACCTGCTGATATAATTCAATCTCCCCAACAAACTCATCACCTCAGTCTTGTTCCTTGGAGGTGGCAATTCCTGGATGACCTTGACTTTCAATGGATCCAGTTCGATACCCCGGCGGCTGACTACAAACCCCAACAACTTTCTGGACGGAACCCCGAACGTGCATTTTGCAGGATTAAGCTTGAGATTGTACCTGCGAAGCCTTTGGAAGAACTTTCTCAGATCCCTGACATGGTTAGACTGCTTTCTAGACTTCATGATCACATCATCCGCGTACATCTCGATTTCCTGGTGTATCATATCATGGAATATTGTCATTATTACCCTCATGTAGGTTGCCCCCGCATTTTTCAAACCGAATGGCATGACCCGATAGCAGTACGTTCCCTACGGCATGATGAATACCGTCTTTTCTGCATCTTTCTCGTCCATCAAGATCTGATGATAACCCGCGTAACAATCCACAAAAGAACCAATCTCATATTTGGCACAATTGTCAATCAATATATGGATGTTTGGCAGGGGAAAATTATCCTTCGGACTTGCTTTGTTGAGATCCCGATAATCAACGCACACCCTGGTCTTGCCATCCTTCTTTGGCACAGGCAAAACATTGGCTAACCAGGTGGGATACCGCGTGACCCTAATAACTTTCGCATCGAACTGCTTGGTGACCTCTTCTTTGATCTTTACACTCATATTCGTTTTGAACTTTCTTAGCTTCTGTTTGACAAGAGGGAATTCTGGGTCAGTGGGCAACTTGTGAACCACTAAATCAGTGCTCAGACCCAGCATGTCGTCATAGGACCATGCAAAAACATCTTTGTATTCGAACAGTGCTTTAATTATCTCCTCCCTGAGTTGAGGTTCCAGATGGACACTTATTTTAGTTTCACGGACATTTTCTTGGTCCCCTAGATTAACTGTTTCTGTGTCATTCAAATTAGGTTTGGCCTTTTCCTCAAAATGACTTAGTTCCTTACTAATTTCTTCATAGGCCTCATCATCCTCAAATTCCAACTCGTCATCACACTCAATTTCTTGTATTATTATTTAGGAGTTAGATTGGATTTTAAAATTGGGCCGAAGATTCCTCATGCATGTCATGTCGTTGATATCAACATAAAAAGAACTGTACAAAAGAAGAAAATAAAACAAAAATAAAATTAGAAGAAATGAAGGAAAAGGAACAATTGCATTTCATTGAATATAAAGATAACAGGGTTTTAACACATCCAACTGGATGAAACATAATATCTGAATTAAAGACCCTGAAATAATCCAGACAACTAAAAGAAAATCAAAACCCACTACCAAAACTCATTGCGGATAGGAAGAGGAGTAGCTTCCCAGTTGTTGACTTTTGCACGTGGTCCCACAAATTGCACATCTGCCTTGCTCGACCCTTCCCCAGCCTCAACCATGTTAACCTCGGCGAATAACCTTTCGAGTCCCTTCTCCAAGTCTCCATCAGCACCAATCAATGATCCAGGAACTTTTGACAACAATTTCTTTCTGACACCCGGCCTGACAAATGATTTGGACAGACGCGGGATTGGCTTTGGCAGTGCCCATGCTTTTAGTTTCATTTTGCGGGCTCGTCTCACATCTGCAACTGTAGGCTTGAACCCCAGACCAAAAGTATCCAGATTCTTTGGAATAGAAACTGGTTGCACAATACCTTGCAGAGATGCACCCAAACCCTTGCCCGGTACAAAATCGCTTTTCAACATTACGGCTACCATGACTGATGCCACAACCATCTTTGGAGTCGGAACGCACTTTCCTTCTGGAACTTTCTCTACCGATACTGTGTCGAAAACCTGATAAACCCACGGCCCCTTGTCGTCGTCGACCTCTATGAACGGAACAATAGCATCATTGGGCACACACAAATTATCTTCACCATATACAACAATTTCCTGTCGATCCCATTCAAACTTGACAACTTGATGTAGCGTAAATGGGACTGCCTTGGCAGCATCAATCCAGGGTCGTCCCAGCAACAAATTGTAAGAAACAACCACATCGAGCACCTGGAATTCCATAGTAAATTCAACTGGCCCTATGGTGAGCTCAAGCACTATGTCTTCGACTGAATCCTTCCCTCCACCGTCGAATCCCCGAACACAGATACTATTCTTGTGAATTCTTTCATCATCCACCTTCAACTTGTTCAGGGTGTAGAGAGGACAAATGTTTGCACTAGACCCATTATCAACCAGTACCCGAGTAACCACGGAATCTTCGCATTTCACCGTCTGGTAGAGGGCTCTATTGTGCTCAGTACCCTCTACGGGCAACTCATCATCAGAAAAAGTGACTCTGTTTACCTCAAATATATTGTTAGCTATCTTTTTCAAGTGGTTTACTGAGATTTTGTCAGGAACGTGAGCCTCGTTTAAGATCTTCATCAAAGCCCGGCGGTGCTCATCGGAATTGATCAACAATGATAATAATGAAATCTGAGTCGGTGTTTTCCTCAACTGCTCCACAATGGAATAGTCTTGCACTTTTATCTTTTTCAAAAATTCCTCTGCTTCTTCCTCGGACACAGCTTTCTTCACCAACACTGGGTTGTCTTTGGAAGTTTTAGCTTTTCTCAACTCTTCGGGGGCAAAGCATCTCCCCGATCGAGTCAAACCATGGGTCTCACACACTTCTGCTTTAACCTCTTTTCCCTGGTAAGTTACTGTCACTCGTTCATAATTCCACGGGATCGTCTTGCTGTTGATCACTGGGAGCTGAGTTACTGGTTTTATAATAACAGGGTTTGTGCAAGCACCCTTCACGACCACAACAGGTTTAGTTACAACCCCTGATACCACCACTTTAGCTTTCTCTGGTTTCACTGTGACATCGCTTGACTACCCTTTCTCGGTTACCACAGCTGGCTTATTGTCTACCCATTTCTTCCTCGGACCACTGATTCCCCACTACTTACCTTTTCCTTTGAACTGGTTTCACTGGAGTAGATCATCATCACCGTCTACGAGGGTTTCTTATCCTCTCATCCCTTGTGTATCAACTCAATCATATGGGTCTTATGGTGAGCTGGTAACGGATTCTGGTTGTTGTTTGGTGTTTCTAGGGCCTGAACCTCGATCCGATGAGTATCAATGAGCTCTTGTAGAACTATTTTTAGTTTCCAGCATTTCTCTGTGTCATGGCCCAGGGCCCCTGAACAATACTCACAATTCACCGAGCGATCAAGATTTCTAGGAAGGGGATTCGACATTTTGGCCTCGATCGGATTCAACATACCCAACTGTCTCAATCTGTGGAATAGGGTGGTATATGATTCTCCCAATACAGTGAAAGTCTTCTGCTTCTACAGCCTCTCATTCTTAAAGGCTTGATTAGGTCGAAAACCTGTTCCAGGAGGGTTTTTGTAGGCTTTTGGGGGTGGATGGGTATTTTGTGGAGCTTGGTAGGGACTCTGTGGGCCATTGTGCATGAGCGAGAGGTTGGGTATATATTTGTACGTGATAGACAGAAAAATGGGGATTTGGCGGTAGGTAGTAGTATTGTGGTGGTCTATATGGAGTGTGGGGGTATGTTTGGGGATAGTGTCGAGGTTGGTTGTAGAATGGTGGAAGGTTCCTGGATCCACCCCAAGCTGCCGACTCGATCGTTGCAACATCCTCTTTCTTCTTCTTTCCGAGTACACCCCTAGTACTATTTTGAATGGCCTTGGTGGTTGCTTTGATTGCTGAGTAACTCATGATCTTATTGGACTTGAGTCTCTCCTCAACCATGCCTCCCATTTTCACAACTTCATTAAAGGACTTGCCCACTGCTGACACCAAATGACCAAAATAAGTGGGCACCAAAGCCTGCAAGAAATAATCAACCATCTCGCTTTCTTTCATCGGAGGGTCAACCCTCGCCGCTTGCTTTCTCCAACGGAATCCATATTCCCTGAAGCTCTCACCGAGCTTCTTCACAAGTTTTGTCAACGATAGACGATCTAGGATGATTTCGAGATTATACTGGAAATGACAGGCGAAGGCTTGGGCCAAATCGTCCAATGTGTACCACCTGCTATGATTTTGTCTGGTGTACCATTCTAGCGCTGACCCACTCAAACTTTGGCTGAAATATGCCATCAGCAATTCATCTCTTCCGCCTGCTCCTCTCATTTTGCTACAAAATCCTCTTAAGTGTGCTACCGGGTCACCATGCCCATCATACAGATCAAACTTGGGCATTTTGAACCCTGCTGGCAACTGAACATCTAGGAACAAACACAAGTCCTTATAGGCTACATTCATTTGACCTCCCAGCCCCCTCATATCTCGGAACGATTGCTCTAAGCTTTTGACCTTTCTGATCATTTCTTCATGCTCGGGATATTTGGGCGATTTCTCGGCCTCTGCCGGGATATCAAGATGAGGAGTGTAAGGATATGGTTCTGGAACTTTGAAGGTGGGTTCAGGGGGATAGTACTGGTTATCGTGAGTTTGGAATAGGGGTTCACTGGAAGATCGGTGTAATGTAGCAGGTGGAGGTGCCACAAAATAGGTGTAATTGGTGGGGGGGTATGGGACTTGTTTGGGTGGTGGAGCTTGAGAAGTATGGGAAGTGGTGCCTTGGCATTGTTGGTAGAGGTGAAAGGCTGGAGATGAGTTCACAGTGGGAGGTTCCTGAGGTTGAGCTAATGGTGGGATATAAGCGGGGTTAGCGGGATAGACTGGCGGTGGATGCCCCTTCACCCAAGCTTGGTACATTTTAGCCATCTGTTGTTTCAGGTTATACATTTCTTCCCTCATTACATTAACGTCCATTTCTTCCACCTTTTTCGATGGGTCGACAATACTTGTTTCTGGTTCCTGGTCGACCATATTCAGCCTGTCTTTCGATCAGGTGTTGTAGGAGTGAGTTGCCAGAATGCCGACCAGCTAACCACCTGCCTGAACTCAATTCATCAACAACAACATTGTTAGTGGTTAGGTTTTCAACAAGTTTGTAATCGTACATTTGAGGGATGAATGCACCTAAGCAGTTAACCGCATTAATCGTCGTACCTTTCTCTCAACTGCTTAACCAGGCATACCCGTTCATCTGCGTTTTTAGCCAATTGTTTTTTAGCCTTGGCTAGTTCACTTTCTGCTTTGTTCAAATCGAAACTATAGTCACTCACTTTCTGCCTTTGGTTAGCTATGAGTTTTTCATCCCTGTCGCTTCGGGCTAGATTTTCTGCCGCTACTTTCATCTTCTGAATTTGAGCTCGAAGGGCTTCATTTTCTTTGGCTAGCCTTTTCTTTTCCCCTTCATCCGCCGCAATTTGCAAGCTGCTCTCGAATTGAAGCTCCCTGATTTGCTTTTCCAATTTTCCTATTGTGGCCCTGTACTCACTCTCCTTAGCCACCCAAGCCCACTGTTCTTGTGACACTTCAACGAATTTCTGAACGTGAGGCTTTTTGGCTGGTCTTTCTGGTTCAGCCCTTGCAGTGTTTTTCTTTCTATACCAAGCAAGATAGGTGGGTGAGACATCACCTCTAGATAAATCACGCACTCGAGTGTTTACTGTCAAGTACTGGCATTCATTTCAAATAGAACGAACTGTCTTTTCATGAAATTGACCGTCAGAACTAACCTCGACCGCATACGTACTAAGATCTTCATCTGGATGCATCACCTGACACCTTACCAACTATCTCATCGCCCGGTAAGGAGCTTAAGTTTGAATACCTCACAGACCCATCAGGAGGAAATAAGGACCAGTGGCGGGCATATACACAATTTCTTCAACAGGAAGCCAACCCAATGTCTACTCTATTTGCCCTGCAGTAATGGAGCGAAGGCAGGATACCCATTCTTCAAACCCCTCTGGCAACTTAAACCCTACAATTCTTGTGCCAAACTCTTCAATACAACTTTTCTCTACGGATCCATAACTCAAATACTGAGGGCGATGGCACAGGTGCTCGATCGTCCACATCTGTAATAGCAAATTGCACCCCTCGAAGAAATATGCCCCAGCTTTACAAGCTATGAGAGCTCGGTATATCTCAGACACTATTATAGGGGCGAGAATGCTCTTGGCATTGGTAATCAGGACCTTGACGACTTCAGCCACCCGCAAATCGATATTCCCATCTTTTCGGGGAAATACCACAAGGCCTAAAAAAGCTACCATGAAGGCGAAACGCCTATGCTCATTCCATTTTGTTCGGTTTCTTTTGCTACAAACCCCGTTTGCCGGATCATTGAACCCTCCTACATGCCCGTACCTCTGGTATATACAACGTAGAGTAGCAAAACCATCCTCCAACTCAGAGTACGGTGCTCTCTTGCTTATCTTTAGCAAATCCATGAACTTGTGAGAGTTAATGGCTCTTGGAGAGATCAGATACTTATGTCTCAGCACTTCAGTACTTCCCATATAACCTGCTATCTCTTCCAAGGTTGGGGTGAGTTCAAAATCCGAAAAGTGAAACACGTTATGGGCCGGGTCCCAAAACGTAACCAAAGCCTTTATAACATCTCCTCTAGGCCTGATTTTTAACAACCCGGTGAGACCTCCCAAATGTATATTGACCTTATCTTGCTCCGACTTTCCTAGATCCTCCTACCACATATGTAACTCCAAAGGGATCTTGTTCATGACTGCTATAGGCAAACTTGGACTCGTGCTCATTCTGCACATTTATTAGGGTGATTAAGCAAAAATCAAGACACATTTGACTCAAAGACAAAATTGACACACTTTTTCTTTTCCCTTTTTTTCAAAAAAATAAAATCCGGTTTTGCAAATACGGCCTTTCAGCACCTCAAAGACGAAGATTTTAAGGCTGTGTTGGCTAACCGGTGAAAACCTTGAAAAATGACCACAGACAGTTGTTCTTGCAAAAACAGCCTTCCGGCGCCCTTTTAGGGACATTCGGTTATTTCTGACAAGAATGGCATCATCCTAACTATTTTCAAATAAAGGTAAAATTTTTGTTCTTTTGGATTATTTTTGCAAAAAGGAAGTTGGACCCGATGGGGGTTGCCTACGTATCTCACACCCTATGAGAATCAAACTAGCGTAGTTCGGGCAAATAAAACAAACTATTATTATTTTTTATTTTTTTGAAAACAAAACTCTTTTTTCATTCCATTGGCAAATAAAACAAACTAATTTCTCAAAAATTCGGCAGAGTTTCGACACTATTTGGACATTGTTTTTTTTTCAAAATAGGCGATTAACTCTTTTTAACCCTCGTACTGCCATTTATTTCCAAATGCTCTCTTTTTAAAAAAAAAGCCGGTCAGCATGCAAATCCGAAGGAAATAAATGCACAAGATGCATCAGGATGGTCTTTTGTTTCGGGTGCACCCATCCTAGACAGACCCAACCCCTGTGTTGAGTCTCCAAAGTCAAATATGCACATGATGCAAACAAACGTTCCTACTAGGGATCCGGCATGAGGTGTTGTTATACTAGGTTTAAAACCTTGGGATTATTTGTTCTAGACCTGGCTTACCCGAGCGGACAACTCGAGTCGAGGAGGGGGCTGCGTACTGGTAACCAAAGGATCATCCGGCTTTGCAACTTGTCTGAGACTCATTCTATTTGGGATTTGACACTAACAGAAAGAAGTTACGACCAGCGTGCACTCCTCAGGAGAGAGAAGAGAGGGGTTTCGTAGCAGTTTATATATACAGTTCAGATAATATCAAAGCGATAAAAAGAAACATTTGGCACATTAGACCCACACATGTGAATAAAATTAGATAATAAATAAAGCCAAATACAACAATTCATCTAAGCTCGAATTCTTGAACCCTGAACCAGAGATTCTAGGTTCGTTCCCCAGCAGAGTTGCCAGAGCTGTCACACCTCATTTTTTCATCTACACCCCGTAAAGGGTGTAAATAAAGGGAGTTTTTCCAATTAAAGGACCATCGAAATGGGATTTATTTCATTTAAAGATTCAGAGTTGCCACTTGGGAGGTTTATGGTGTCCCAAGTCACCGGTTGAATCCCGAATCGAGGAAAGGGTTGACTCTGTTTAACAGTCCGCGAACCAGAAATTCGAGTAAGGAATTCTGTTAACTCGGTAGAAGGTGTTAGGCATTCCCAAGTTTTGTGGTTCTAGCACGGTCGCTCAACTGTTATATTCGGATTTATTATCTGATTTTAAAAACAATTATAAACCTATGTGCATTTTAACTTTTTAACCGCTTTATTTAATTATTAAGAAGATTGCAACATTATTAAAACACGTCTCGAACCACGTCACATAAATGTACCCGTGGCTTTTGACATATTTTAACATTGTTGGAATTTGGATTTGGGTCACATAAATGTGCACCCGAGTTTAGGAAAGTAATATTATTAACTAACGCGCCTAAAAGCATTTCGCATTTGCAGGTTTGTGAGGGCCGTGGAATTTAACTAAACGGCACGCCTCGAATTCTAAGGATCAATACAGGATTAACTAAAATGAGAGTCGTGCAATTTGAGGTTTTATTCGGCACGACACACCTTGATTCCTTTCAATTCCAGGCCAGCGCAACTAAATGGATTCATGTCTACATAATCAATCCATTATCCCTTTTAATGTGATCCAACACGCACATTTCATGAATAATCCTAGCGCGAGTTAAATTGCAAGCAGTTGGTACGACCTTCACTTCTCTTTAACTTTCCAATTCATTGAGTTATAAATAAAGAAAAATCTAACAAAATGAAAATATCTTGCTGCCTTCGAACTTGGTCCTAGAACGACCCCACTTCTTTTAGAAGCTGAGATCAGCAGGTGCAGGACTCAAGATCGAGTCCCCACGGCACACAAACAACGACTGAAAATTCCAGGGGTATCTACGTGAGCCCAACTGATTGCCAACGACGGCATTACGCAACATGCCTTAAATAAGTCTTTAAACATTCAATGGACAATCACAGGAGATTGTAGTGACGACAAAAATCCAGTTTTTGGAAATTATACAATATGTGATTCTAACTAGTAAGTAAAACCTAAATAACCTAATCAATAACATGAAGGCCTGAGCCTTAACTAAAGCTCATATTAGTAGGACATAGGGGGGTCGACGTTAAGCAGCAATGACTTTAAGGCATCAAGTTTGATACCATATCATTCGAACGCCAACAAACAATTCAACACAGGCCAACAAGATATTGTAGAACATAACCAAGCATTTCTCTAACCTACAACCATTCTCAAACCAATCTGATAGCTAAGCAGAAGAATCAGGTCACTTAAAGCTTTAGTCTCATATCATAATACCCCATTCATGACAAACATACTAATCAAATATCTCTAGAGCTAAATATTACATCCATAGATGAGATTGAAAGGAGAAGAAATGAAATTCAGTAACAATAACGTCAGTTTATCATATTTCCAAGTTCAAACTCCATATTACACTTTAGGTGATGTCCATAGTGCCAAAGAAATACATGGGAAAGCCAAAACAACAGAAAGATGAGAAGGTCAGCAACAGGCAATAGCAGTCAGCCCCAGATTCGACCACTCAGCAGATGAAATCAGCTCAGGAATGCCAATGGAACAGTAGAAACTTTCAAACCGAATTTTAACCAATTCAACTACTCAAGCCATTTCCTAATTTCAGCAGTAAGATCATGAAATTTCAAAGAATTCTACACCACCAAAGAATCAAAACTCCGAACCAGAAGCAGAAATTTTAGTCTTCAACCAAAATGCAGAAGTTCCGAATTTTCTAAGAAAACTCGGCTGTTTTTATTTTCAGTATTTTTTCCTATCTATCTCTTGGGTCTGTATTTTTAAATTCTTACAATCCTTACCTTGAAAGGCAAGATAGAGATGCATTTATAGGCAAGGCGTTAGGGCAGGCCTTAAGACTTCATTTTTGCCCTTCGGTCCCTTTTTAATTTTCATTTTAGCTTAGACACCCATAGTTTAAATTCTGTTTTTGCGAAACAGTCCCCTCCCCAGCTTCCTAGAAGCTTCCTCAATCAGTTATAAAGATATTCTCTACTTACAATTCCTAGATCACCCTTAAAACCCCCTGTTATTTACCCCTCAATTATTAACTAGGGTTAAGCTAAACCACAATCCAAATAAACCAGCCTCTTAACTGGGTCAATGGTAAACATAGTTACTATGAGAGGCTTGAATACTCAGAAACGATTGAACATAACCATAGAAAAAGAAAAAATCCAAAACTGGAGGGCAAACTCAAACGCTTCTGATTTTAGGTATGCATTAAATTTAACTAATCACACTCAGAATTGCACTTGACTACTAAAGATCATCAGAAAAAGAAACAAATAAAAACTAAGCAAATGAAAGCAGAAAATACTACAACGTATAAAATTAGTGAGAAAAAGGAGGGGGAAAATCAAAAACTTAAACCTAAAACTAAACAAAAATGGACAACAAAATCAGGGCACAATTATTAGAAATTGAGAAGAAAGAAAACTAAAAATGAAGGGAAATAAATACAAACAAACAGATTAACCTAAAGGGGAGAAACTAGGTTCGAAACTATTTTCAGTTAGAAGAAGGCCCAAATACACGGAGAAGATAAAGAAGAAGAAAAATAAAAGGTGAAATAACAAGAACGAACAAAAGACTAAGGAAACTCACCGATTAGATTCGGAATCCATCGGAGACAAAGCCCTAACAAAGCTAAGGTCGATCGTTTGAATTTCAAAACGCGAAGAACGGTGCCTTCTGACCATGCATGTACCAGGATTGACAAAAAAATGGTTTTGAACTTTTGGGGTTGACCTCAGATTCAAGATTCGCGGAGCTCCAGGCAGATTCGAAGGAGAGTAGTTGTGGATTTGGTATGAGGGGATCCTGGGGCTCATGAGGTGTCATTTTGGGGCCAATCGGATGAGTTAGGTTTTCGGTCATTCCTTTCGACTCAAGATTCGAGAGGCTGGGTTAGGATTCGAGAGTGGGGATTTGTAGATTCGGGAAGAGGAGGAGGAGGGGAGTGTTTGGTGTAAGTTTGGTGGCGATTGGACGCCGGCGCCGCCGTCAATGGTGGTGGGGAGTCCTGGCGGCTTCTAGGGTTTCTCGGAGGGGATTTGAGAGAGACGAAAGCTGGGGGGGTAACGTTTGGACATTAATATATTCAATGACCCAGGCTTCTCGTCCGTTCGATCAAGAGACCTCGACAGTCCTGATCTACTTCCCCTGAAACGACGTCGTTCCGTTTTGGGGGGGGGAAGCCAGACTGGGTTAAGGTGGTTTGGGTCGGGTATTGGGGCGATTTATTTTGGGCTGGAGATAATTAATCGGGTTTTAGCCCAGATTTTCCTTTTCATTATTTCCTTCTTCTTCTTTTTTTCTTCTTTTTTTCTCAATTCATTTTTCTCTTAAAAAATTCTTTCTTCCAAGATTAAAATTAAAACCTAAATTAAATGCTAAATTAAATTATCCTACCAAATTAAATTAACCCCAATAATTGTTACTGCAAATAATTAAAAACCAAATTAAAGGAAAAACTACCAAAATTCAAAATAAACATTAAAAGTTCAAAATAAACTATTTTTATGATTTTCCCATTTTTATAAAATAACTAACTTGTCAATTAATCCTAAAATGTAAAATTAAATCTTAAATTCAAATGCAACATATTTATTGCAATTTTCATTAATTAAATAAAATAAAAATGCACAGACAAATGCAATTAATTACTAGAAAATGCCACGAAAATCCCAAAAATTGCAAACACTAACAGAAATTATTTTGTTTTGAATTTGTTGGAGTAATACATATAGGGCAAAAATCACGTGCTCACACATGCCTATAGGAACTCAAAAGTCTGTTTTAAAATTGTTTACTGCTTTACTATATCAACGTAGTTATGCTCTTAGGACATCACTGTTCTGCATTTAGGCAAGCCTATAGGGCAAATTCTGCAAATCTGAAACTGTTTCTGCTACTTAAAGTAGTTCAGATTTAACAGGTTTTAATCAGTAGGCAAGTTAAATAGGATCCTTCACAAATTGGCCTAATCCAGTACTTTATACCCCCTGCTTGCTTAGATATCATGTTCTAGGATTTGTTCTCTTTGAATGTTGTTTGAAGACGCTCATTTATGTGGTATATTGGAGGAGGTAACTATGAGCATCTAACTTGTTTTATATGCAGTCCTAGCTGTTCTTGTCTGTCGCCTAGAATTTTCTCCTTTTAAAACACTTTAGAGGTTGTCTAGAACTGCCCAAATTTAGAGGTCCTAAAATACCTCCAGGACCACAAGGAAGGGACGGGTAATGCATGCATAGGACATTGTCAAAGTTATTAGAACGCTTTAGGCTATGACCAAGGGGAGGGACTTGGGTAGAATGGGATATGCTGACTACGCGCTAATGTCACGTGTAGCCCCTCATAGATGAGTGTTTACCGGGCACTACGTGGGGTGATCTTGTAGGCTAACCAACCTAGGACCCCTTTTCCCAAATCCCCTTTGCTTAAAAACTTTACTTTCTTTTTATGCACACAACTTGTTCAAATTCTATGTCTTATTATTTGAGTCATACAATGCCCAACATGCTTTATTTATTTATTTCAAATACTTATCGATTAAAGGACTAATTCATAAGTATAAGTCCGGCCAGGACCCACCGTTGTGGACTAAAAGGGTGCCTAACACCTTCCCCTCAAGGTTACCTCGAGCCCTTACCCTAAATCTCTGGTAATGCAAACCAATTCAAGAGTTAATCGCTCTAGATGCTCTAACGCACCATAATTCGTTAGGTGGCAATTTTTCAAAATACTCAATTCCTAAAAGGAAATGAGTTACTACCCCCATAAATGTTGAAACCCGGACTTTACCATCAAAAAGGTAAAAAGGAGGGCGAGACAATAAGTGTTGCTGGCATAAATAACATTGAAAGACAAGGGGTGGAAGAGCGAGTTACGTTGACCATAACATTGATTGCCCTGGGGAGTGGTGGAGACTTCATCAATCTTCAACATGTCATCTTTCCACATAATGACAATGTCTTATGACATGCCTACAACGGAGTTTTGAATTTCCCCTGTGAATCCCAACTCCTAAATGAGGTATTTGTGCTCAGTCATCCTTGTTTCCAAGAGGACTCCATGGCAAGGTTGTACAATTTAACCATCTCTGTACAATGTCTCCTAAATTCCCCACTGTTTTCCCCCTAGCATTAATCCAGATTATGAATTTTATTAGTAACCTTGGGTTTGTTTGTGGCTTCCTTTTCAGGCATTTGGATTTCCCCTTCACTGATGGGCTCTCCATCCCCTGATGATTCTGAGGAGTTAAGTGGGCTATTACTAGTTTTAGCTTCACAAATGAGTCTCTTGAGTTTGGCTCTAAGGATGATCTTAGGCTTACTCCACACATTACCATGCTTCTTGGGCATAGTACGATAAGCATTTCTCCCCCAGATCCTCTGAACTCTATTGTTTCCTCCTGTTGCAGAAGCATCGCTTTGGTATTTGGCACTCCCAACCTTGCTATCATTTTCTCTAATTCTATGTTGGTGGCTTTTAGGTGCTCGTGGACATTTTCCAATCCTATCTTTGGAGATGGGGTCCTTGTCCTCACTAGTATCCATGGGGAGAAGGGTCGGGTGGGGATCCCATCTCGTGGAGAGACTAATGGAAAGAAGGGGGTGTGACTTATCTATTACATTAAAAGACTCAGTTGATCTGTTGTCATTATTTGCTGGCTCAATGCAAGTTGATCGTCCATAAGAGTTGTCAATGTCTATAATTTAGCTGGGCATGGTTCAGGTTGGCTGTGACCAGTTTGGCCAAGTAGTGGGAGTTTTGAATTACTACTGAGATGGGTATTGTCCCTATCGAGAAGTTCAAAGGAAAAGAAATACAATGCAGTTCCATCTCCAACCATGAGGTTGGAATGTGACCCATGAGGAGTGGGGTGGATGAAACCCTTATCAGATTTGGATCCTCCCCTTGGTTCTATCTGTTGCTGTTGTTTGTTGGGTTGTTTTGTTTCCCCCATTGTTAGTGTCTACAAACATATAGTGGAGTTTACATTTTTAGTTGTGCTCTTATTTCCTTTTAATCAAGGTTCTTCTCCATTGGGTTTCCGTGCATGAAGATTTATCATCATTAGAATTCTTTGAGAGGCGACAATGTCAGTCAAAATAGTAGAGAGGGAGTGATGATGGGATACAATTTTGGTTATAGTATGAGAGGGAGTGAGAGGGATTAATTAAATCCTTCTACCTTTGCACTGTGTTAGTGGTGTTGTTAGAGAGATCAGGTGTAGCCCCATTTGTGGACCCCAGAATATGAGGGGTACTGTCAGAACAAGGGGTATCATATTTGGGATTGCAGTTGGGGTATTTTTCATACCCGAAATAGGTAAGTGTTTTTCCCCTTGGGCCGCATGCGATGTGTTAGGTGTGTAAGTGAGGGGGCACGTGCCTAGTGTGTGCTCTGTACTCAGCACAGGTTGTGAATTGTGCATTTGGTTTGGGCTGTGCGTTGTAGGCTCAGACAATTGTATCATAGGCCCATGTGGCCTAAGATGCCTGTCTTGTTGGGACCTATCTATACGAGGCCCATGTGGCTTGATTTGGGTCTGTTTCATTTGGCCCATAATTCCCACAGCCCTAGCATCGCCATGTTCCACAGTCTTGTTGTCGCCCTCAAAATCGTCTAAGTTACTAAGGACGAAGAAATTACCTAAGTCTGATGGTCGCTTTCCGCTCCCTGTTTTGTTCTCTATTTTCTATGGTTGTGCCTGAGCTTTGAAAACTTCCGTTTGTCCTTGCCATTTTGCTTTTCGTGGGAATTCCACCACTTTCCATTCATCATTTTCGTTGGTTTTGTGACCGCCGATGATATTTATGATGTGTCCTTCGCCCCTATCTGTCGTTGATTTGGGCATTTCTTGAGTAGATGACCCAATCGCCCACACCCCTTGCACAAGATGCACTCTTTTTCGTACTCAATTGGTTGTTTATGTTCCCCAATGAGTACCATCATTTGTAGTGGTGCCTCAATGGGTATGTAGTTGTAGATCCATGCATACCTGCTTCTTAATGTAGTAGAGGTGCACGTATCGATTTTCAACGGCCTCCCAACCCTTTTCCCCACCCTTTCTAGGATCTCTTTATCATAGAACTCTGTGGGTATCCGGGGCAGTCAGATCCATATGGCGATGGCGTGTATTTTTTCTTTCACCGGAACAAAGTTTGGTTCCCAATTTCTGACGGAGAAGAAGTGTCCCATTACGAACCATGGGCCTCCGTGCAATGCAGTCGTCATGATCTCTTCCTTTTCAAATTTCACCACAACGAAATCCCAGCCTAGATCTATTAGTGTTAGTTGTTCATTAGGATTCCATAGGTGCTGTAATTTGTGTTTCAATAGGTGGTGGGGAATTTTCTTCCCAAAAATCTTGATGATTAACGAGAAACGCCATGAGTGGTAGAATCTGTTCGTTTGTTCTTGGCTTAGAATGATGAGCCCAGTTGTATCGTCTGGGATTGAATTTAGAGTTGCCTCCAGTTGGTGGTAATGATAATTGTATGTGCTTGACTTTGTCAAGTTCTTATCCACTAGTATTTCCTTAAAGGTGTTAGTCTTTTCTTTTGGAATTGATTCAACTTCCATCGGAGTTGAAATGGTATCCGGTGGGTGGGGGGTTTTAGTGCGAGTGGTGATAGTTGGTCCTCTGGGGGTGGGGGTGAGGCCATCTAGGGGTAAGGGAATAATTTTAGAGAGAGAAAGTCTCCAGTGAATTACAATAAATTATAGCTTTTAAGGCGTGTGACTTGAATCAAAATTCTATTCTCTTGATCGCAACTTGTCAAATAATTTTCTTCATGCTTGTGATATTTATTTGCTAGAAACTCTGCACATATATTCAACTATATATAGAGAGATTTATATTTAAAATATGAAGGGAGTAAAAATTACTTCATTTGTAAAATAGTGAATCAAAAATAGTAGCTTGCAGGGGACCACTTGGATGGATTCTCCCTCTTTCCATTCCATTGTCAGGAAGGGAAGAAGAACAGCACAGAAGCTACATTTAAATAAAATATTGGGTATAAAACTAGAGAAGAAAGAACATTAAAACTCAAAAAGGAGAAAAGCACAAAAAGATAGATTGATCAAAAGGAAAAGCACACAAGAGAATATTGGTATCCCTGTGAAAGAGAAAGGATGACAACGACAAAAGCTGCAACATTTGATCCTTGCTCCCCACTTTGCCACGTTGGATCTTCACGTGGCAAAAGTAGGCCCCATCACGCCACTCTAGCTTTTTGTTACGGCTTTTTTTTTTTTTTTTTAAATTCTCATCCAGTGTTTTAAGAATAAAAGAGTATTTAGTATTTCATCACAACCAGATAAAAGTTTCATCTACCTCTACTTTAATTAGGTCTTGAAATATGTTAATGCTATAATGAAAAAACATATTTATTGCTTTCCTTATATAGGATTTGATGCATTTAAATTAACAGTTTTGAAAATTAAGTGATGAATCAATGTCACTTTTAATTAATTGAGAAATATAACCAGAATATAATTTGTTCAAACCTGCTTTTACAGTTTGAAATATTGTTTAAGCTTACCTAGTTGTTTGAGCAATTAACATTAGTTATACGCTAATTAAGTCATCCACTGAAAATATATTTAGAATTTTCTATTAAATTTCCATTTAATATAGTTTGAGAATATTTAACTTACATATTTTGTCTAAGACTAAAAAATGAATATTATAGGTAAGAAGAATATATAAAATTAGAGAGGAAAAAGAAGAAAAATAAAAGAAGAAATTAAATTGTCGGTAGAAGTAGAAATGAGCATGTGAAAGGAACATTTTTGGCAGATTGACAGTTAAGAAAAGCCGCCAATTCGTTTCCGTAAGGACAGTTTCTCGTTAACGTAGTTGTAGAGGGACAAAGATCCTCTTCCTCTCCTTCTAAACAAAAAAAGAAGAGTATTTTTTTATTATATCCTTAAATTACATATATAGATGCCCCACTAGGCCAGTAATGTGACAAATCAGATATCACCACGTGTACAAGGAAGCTCAGATTCCAAGAAAGGACAAATTGGAAGCATAGAATTTTGCTAGAGTAGTCAAAAAAATACTCTATATATTGTAACTTTGTATGTATACATTCAACCATTTACCATATGAAAGAGTCAGGAATTGAAATAATTAGCTAGAGCTCTATATTGGCCTTGAGCTTGAGAAGAAAGATTATTAAAGGTGAAAAAACAATTTTAAAGGCAAAAGGAGCCAAGAGGGGGTGACAACTTTCATTTGCTTTTTGGACTTCCTTCTCTTTTTGTCTTCTTATTATTATCAATCCTACAACTTCCTCATCATTTTTCCGCCAAACTTGTCTCCATAAAATTTCTATCTTCTCTACCTTTCATTCTTCTTCTTCTTCTTTGGAAATTCTCTGATCAGGAAGATAATAAAAGTAGAAAATTATAAAGAGAAGTTCCAAAGAAGATTATATATATATATATAATATGGCACCTGTTTCATTGCCCCCTGGTTTCAGGTTTCATCCAACAGATGAAGAACTTGTTGCTTACTATTTGAAAAGAAAGATTAATGGTAGGAAAATTGAACTTGAGGTCATTCCTGAAGTTGATCTCTACAAATGTGAGCCATGGGATTTACCAGGTACATATAACTCCATTTCCATTTTTTGGTTTGGTCCTCTTTAGAAGCAAGAATTAAAAAAAATTGGTTACATCATCATCATCTATAAATCAAGTGTCATAGAAGATGTATGTCAAAGGAAAATTACGATGTGGAAGCATATTGTATATTTTCCTAATTTGTAATTGTGACGTGTCTCTGGGATAAAGAAAAAGAAATATTACCTAGCAGCTAGATACGTCCAAAGTGATTGTCAAGAAAGGTATAACAACTAAAGATATTGTACTAACTACTATTTCGTTTTCACTTTGATATATATTGAAAGACAACTCGTGTGTAATTTTAACATGTAATTATAAGACCTTAGTTGTGAGGCCATACGTTTAATTTAAAAATTCGAGAAAGGAAATGATCACAAGCCAAATTGGTTAAACAAAAAGATAAGAAAATGAAGAATTTAAAGGTATTTTCTTCTAAAGGTACTCACATAATAATTACAAGCTTCAATTAGTTTATTTTTCCTTGATGTTCCATACGCGTGCAAACTAATATGTTCTGATTCTGGATACTTTGAACATATTTTACTAGTCAACAACCATATGCTTTATATATATATATATATCATAACATGTATGTTTCTTTCTTTAAAGGAAGTTCATGTTGGTCCCTACTTTTGATTTCCTATTGAAGCCTAAAGATGTGTACTTTACTGCTTAGCTTAAATATCTGAAGTCAAAAGGCAAAGGAAAAGGAACTAACATGATTTCATTCTAATTTTCTGTTGGGATCTTTATACTATAATATACAACAAAGGCCAGTTCCTTAATTTGATGATTACCATATTTTTCAAGAATCACTTTCAATTTATTTATTTTTTTGTTGCTTTTCTCATTTTGTTGTTAATTTATTATTTATGTTACAGATAAGTCTCTTTTGCCTAGTAAAGATATGGAATGGTACTTCTTCAGTCCTCGTGATCGAAAATACCCTAATGGAACGAGGACTAACCGTGCAACGAAAGCTGGGTACTGGAAGGCTACGGGAAAGGATAGAAAAGTAAATTCGCAGATGAGGCCTATTGGAATGAAGAAAACCCTAGTATATTACAGAGGGAGAGCACCCCATGGAACTCGAACTGGTTGGGTCATGCATGAGTATCGTTTAGAAGAAAGAGAATGTGAAGTTGCTAATGGCATGCAGGTACATACATACTTAATACTTATGTTTTTAAAATTATTTAAGTTATATCCATCATTTTAATCAGTTTTTTAATTCATGTTTATCAAAAGATTTACTTATAATTATCTAATAAGTAATTTCAAACCTTTTGTAAAGAAGGGGTTGTATGGATCTCAGTCTATCTCTTTCTCTTTCAGTTCATTGTGTAAATACTATTTATTCCATCATCCCATAAAACTTAAATTCTTTCAGTATTTTTTTAGATCATTGGTGCATTAATAAAGATGTGTATCACAACGACGGATTAGGACATACATAAGACGTATTTAAGAAAAAATACAATGGAAACGATATGTTTGTCATCATATCTGACATCATATATAACCTCTAATATTGCATATGGTAAAAATATTTACGACCGGGAGTAGAGCTACGCGGATGCATGTAAGGGGTTCACTTGAATTCCATGCGTCGAAAAATTATATTATGTAAATATAGATTAAAATAACTTTTTCTAAACACATATATCCATATATATATATATATATATATATATATATATATATATATATATATATATATATATATATATATATATACTTAGACATATAAACTGTTGAATCTCTTTGACATAAACGAAGATTCTAGTATAAAGACTGTGTGAGTTCAAAAATCATTTTAAGTCATAGATTCAAATTCCTGTTGTGACATGCTTCGTTTCTTTTTGAATCCAATCCCCTTTTTAAAATATGCGGTCTCCGCTACTGTATATGTTGTATCTAAGTTTAAACCATCTGATGATGTTAATTTTGCATGAGATTTGCAGGATGCATATGCACTTTGCCGTGTATTCAAGAAGAGTTTGAATGCCCCAAAAAGTGGAGATCATTATGCTAGTGATCGATCCTCTAGCATTGATGTGTATACTGAGGGATCAAGGTTTGATGATATGGATCAGAGTTCTGACTATGGAATGCCATCAGCAGCAACAAGTTCATCCATGGCTGTCCATGGTTCTCCATTAATGAATGTTGCTGGTCCAAGTCATGATGATAAATGGATGCAATACTTATCTGATGAAGCTTTCACTTCCATTAATCCTTCATTTCCCACTAGTAATGGAGCTTTTCCATATCACCCTTCTAAGGTAATGCCCACTAAAATTAGAATATTAGTATGACGAAATCACGAAATAATGAATAAACCAAAAAATAAGCAAAACAAAATAGAGCTTCCTTTTGGTTAGCTTTTTTTTATTTTCAGCTTTTGCTTTTAAGAGTTTTACTTAATTACCTTGATACAGTAAAAATTAAAGATAATCAAATCACCTAAACGATAAGTACATGTAACCATTCATAAAAAGTAAGATTAGTAATCTAACAAAATAATGAGATTGTTTGGTACAATATGTTAAAATATCATTGTTTTTAACAGTGCTGTCAATGTATTTAAGTCAAATCCTTTTCTGTATTCTCGTTTCTAATTTGTGTTTTTTATTAAATTAAAGGTTGATATAGCATTAGAGTGTGCGAGGTTGCAGCATAGGTTTGCCTTACCTCCATTGGAGGTGCAAGATTTTCCCCAAGTGGGCTATGTTGATTCTCAATCAAATGATCATCTTATGTATCATCAAAGCACAAATCAAACGGATATTGTACAAGAAATCCTATCCGTTGCCCAAGCTTCACATGATATTACAAATCAAGATTCATGGGGTGGAAATTACAATTATGCTCCTCCTAGTGATGACTTTTCTTTTCTTCCTCACAATAATCAAATCCATGACTTGGATAATTCCTTCAATTTCATGGAACAACTAAAGGAAGATCACAATGCTAGGTCCATTGCAGTCACTGATTTTGATGACAAGGTAATTCATGTTACTAATCTATGCAATCAACTTTATTTTATTTTTTTGCATTATTTCTTAAAATCCAATATGCTTAATTAGATAAGTAACTTGTTTTCTGGCCAGACTTTTCTTGCGGACTACAAGACGGTTCCAATAGAAAATATTTCAGGTCCCCATAAAGAAGAACAAGACCTCCAAGGTATTACAAATGTTTCTTCTTTTGATTTAGTTCTTTTCGTTTTGCTTTTAACTTATTATTGCTATATAAACAATTTATTCATGCAATATGCACTAGCTATAAGTACATTTTAACATTTTATAGCAAGTAGCGCGTCTTATTTTTCAAGTTATTAATGTTAAAGTATAGTAATAGTGCAAATTTACTATATTGTCAGTGTACAAAAGTTAAACTGTTTATACTCTGATTACAGGAGAAGCCAGTGGTATGCATAACAGCTTGAATGAAAGAGAAGCAAACAATTTCTCATTAGGATTTGGTAATGACAGCTTCTTGAATGATGAAGACACAGATGGTTTTTCAAATTCCCCAAGTTTTGAAGTTTATGAGAAAATTGAAGTGAGCCAAGGATTGTTTGTTGCCACAAGGCAAGCAGCCAACACATTCTATCATCAAGTGGTGCCTTCAAAAACAGTTACAGTACACAGAGACCTAGTCCCAGTACTAGTGCATGACTTTCCCATAAGAAAAATACAAGAAAATGCAACTTTGCTTGATACATTTATGGCATTTTCAAGGAAAACACTATCAGGAGTTATGAGAGTCACTAGGCCTTGGAAAGGAAAAGTAAGCACTTTGGTTCATATGATTGCACCGTTATATACATTTTGGAGTATTTTGGGGATTGCTTAAATTAGGAGAAGGGAAATTTAATTTCCACAGTGGTTGTGCAAATTAATCAAATGACCTAATTTCACCCTTGTATTAATTAGCGATCTTTCCACCATTTGGTTGCACCACATTAATTGTCCGATCCCTTCTTCCCTTTGTAGTTTGTACCATTTTTTACTTGTACTTTTGTTTTCTAAAGATTAACCTCTTGTAATGCTAACCACAATTAATTGTTGTTAGGGGAAAGCTTAACTTAAGGCCCCTTAAAAATTGACACCAATATAAGTTCTTGATATAGATTGTATATGTTCTTTTCATATCTACTAATCATGCTATATTCATAGCGAATTTTTTTAGTACAGCCTATCAATAATGCTTTGGTCTGGATCACGTGCTGTTATTCAGTGTGTATGATGTCTTTGTTTACCCTTAAAATGGATAACAATTAAATTTATATGTGATTTTAAGAATATGTTGATTGATTCAATACAAGTAATCAAGAATGTTAGATAAATGAATCAAAGATAAACAAATAACCGAACCAGTTGTGACGTTAAGTTCAGGCTCGGATTTAAGCTTACCAATAGTTCTGCCCTCAACCAGACCCTCGATTCGGAGCCAAATATGTATGAAGAACTATTACTAAAATAAAAAAATTTCAATAGCTAGAAAGCAGAGAAATAAGTTTGTGTTGCCTTGATATGCGTGTTATAATGTATATTGAATGAAAAAGATTCCCCTTTATTGAGTGGAGAGTTTCATCCCTAGTACAACTCTAGAAAGATAAAAAAAATCCTCCTTTCTCGTCAATTATTGATATGCTACCGACGTCGGGCGAGATTCACGCCGTGATATCTGGTTGGGTGCAGATATCACGGCTTTCTTGTTTGTCGTGTGAGACCATTCACATCACTTTTCGAGGTTTAGGAGCTCGCTCTAGGTCCGAGGGGTGTTGTCTTGCCAGGCCCGGTGGCGAGCACTCTGTTCAGCCCCTAGTACAAGAAGTCCCTGGCTTGGATTCTGATCCCATGCAGTCATATCTTCGCTTCATTTGACCCACCGGGAAATCAAGGTATATGTTACCCTCAGTTTTACTCGTATACAGATAGTCCTCTCGTTTCTGAGAGAGTGGGTTTGCCGAACCGATGGGAAACGATAGATGTTCCCAGGTTCCTTCCTTCGTACGTTACAACTGAGACAACGAATGAGCCGAAACGTCCCATCAGTCGCGTCGTTCTGACTTCCGACACGTGTCAATCATCGGCTGGTCGCTTCCGAATGTGAAACATCGCGTAATGATTATGCTTTCTCCTATAAAAGCTTCAACCTTTTGTATCTTTTCCACTTTCCAGTCTTAGCTCTTGTATTCGAATTCCCTAGCAGTTTCTAACTCTTTTAAATCTTCATCTTGTTACCTCTAACCTTCAAATCTTCATAATTGTTCATAAGTTTCTACCCAGATCTTCATCCTACCTTCAAACCTTCATACATTTTCTTGGATTTTCAACCCAGAAACTCATATCTTCACTTTCAAACTTCAAATCTTCATAAGCTCTTTCCAAATGTTCACATATTTTTCAGCTTTACGATGGCCAAGACTTCCAAATCAGTTTCTCAGCAGGCTGCCTCTTCATCTTCTCACCCGGTCACAGGTATTGAGGCAGTCATTCTCAAAGTGGTTATTCTCGAGAAGGCTGCTCCTGAGGCGGTTGCTCCCGAAGTGGCTGCCACTAAATCAGCCATAGAGCCCCAACATAAACAGTTTTATTCCCGGGGGTTGTTCAATCTTAGACTACTTCAAAGCCAAGAAGGTCTCATCCAAACAAGACCGAGGTGAAGGGGCATCAAGGTATATCTGCTCTGTCACCGAAGATATCCTTCCCATTTTTCGAAAGGACTATAACTGAGATGTAAGGATGTGGTAGTCCCCGAGCTTGAGGATGATATCACCACTTATATGGAGGGGTATCTAAATGTTTACACTTATTCCTTTATACTAGTCCCGGTAGACCCAATTTTTTTGGACTTCTCTAAGAGATACGAGGTGTGCCTTGGGCAAATCCACCCGTTTCTTTGGAGGATCTTGATCCTCCTCCGTTACTTTGCGAATGACACCAAGTCTTCTCGGTTCACTCTCAACCAACTGCTCCGTCTATACAGTCCCCGAATTTTCGGAGGGAGGGGGGACTAATCAAGCTCACTCGTCGGGCCAGCAGGCACCCCTTTTCAAGCATTGACGAGGATCGAGATCGAGGCTAGCAGAGGCTCTTCGTTTGGGTGAAGACTGAAGAGTTAATCCCTCCGGTGTTTTTGCCATTCCCCGAGAAGTGGAATGCTTATGTGTATGTTGATTTTTCTTTGTTCACTTTCTCAACGTCGGTATTTGTGATCATGCAGCTATTGCCCGAGTTTCCAATGCGATCCTCCAACTCAAGGAGTGGATCGAAGGAATCTACAAGCAAATGCCATATTTTGAGTGCTTGTGGCACAAGCTTTTGAAGGGCGGATGGGAGGCCCGTTCACATGGTAAGGCTTTTCTTAGAATAGTTACTATTACACCTCGAACATATATAACGCTGACCCTTTCTCTTTCCTTCGCAAGTTTTCCTAAGACCACTGAACTTAAGTCGTTTAAAGGGGGTGAGGATGCATCCCTATTCGTTAATCCCTCCGTTACGGGACAGCTAACTACTACAGAGGAGGAGAAGAAGAGGAAAATAAAGTCTTTGGGTTCCCCGGGTCCTGAGGTTGTATTATGGCTAAAGTGGACTATGTGGTCATGGTTCACACGACCGTTTGGCCCTTACAATAAATCCTAACCACCGAGCCTTAGCTTCTAAGATACAAGTTTTTATTTTTTCCCTTACTAAAAACCTTAACCCGAGGGTGATAACCCCCAGTACTCGAGGTCGAACTTGAGAGGGGTCAGATAGTGTTGATGAAAAATGAATGTCCATTGACTACGGTTTGAGACCGGCCTTCAAATCTAAGTTAGCACATTTTACTGTTGCCTCATTAAAAACCTCATCGAAAACCCCATTTTGGGACAAAACCGATCTAAGGGAAAAAGAGTGTAATGCGTGCTTTTAGACTTAATATTCACATTCATCCTTGGCTGTTGCTTGCAAGTGTTAGTCAGATTCATAATATTATTAAAAAGTAATTGATAACGTACCTTAGTAGTAGTACCGCTTTAAGTGCGTCATGTTCCAGTTGTTCGGTAGTTGCACATTGTTTCCTGCTTCGAGCTTGTATGAGACTTTGCCGTTAATTCTGATGACTCGATATGGACCTTCTCAATTTGGTCTCAGCTTTCCCTCATTTGGGTCCCGGGTGTGTAATGTTACTTTCCTCAATACCAAGTCCTCGATCTTGAAGTGTCGGAAGTTGGCTCTTCGGCAGTAATATCTTTCTATCCGTTGTTTCTAGGCGGCCAGTCGGACTAGGGCGACCTCATGTCTTTCATCTAATAGTTCTAGACATATGATCATAGCCTTTCTATTCGACTCTTCAGTCGCATATTGGAACCTGAGGCTCGGTTCTTCTACTTAGACTGGTATTAAGGCCTCGGCACTGTAGACCAGTGAGAATGGGGTGGCCTCGGTACTAGATTTTGAGGTCGTACGGTATGCCCATATGACTTTAGGTAGGATTTCCTTCCATTTCCCTTTGGCATCGGTCAACCTCTTTTCAGGTTTTTGAGAATGGTCTTGTTCATAGAATTTGCTTGTCCATTTCTACTCGGATGGTAAGGTGTTGATAGTATTTTCTTAATCTTGTGATCTTCGAAGAACTTATTTACCTTGCTGCCGACAAACTATTTTCCATTATCGCGTACAATCTCAACAGGTATTCTGAATCAACATATTATGTGGTACCAAATGAATTCGATGACTTTTTTTCCCGGACTTTCTCAAAAGCTCGAGCTTCGACCCATTTGAAAACATAATCGATCATGAATAGTATGAATTGAGCCTTACCAAGTGCCCACTGTAGGGGACTGATGATGTCTATTCCCTATTTCATGAATGACCATGGGGACAAGACCGAATGGAGTAACTCTCCCAATTGATAGATCATCGGTGCATGTCTCTAGCAGCCGTCACATCTTCGTACAAAGTCCTTCGTGTTTTTCTCCCTGTCGATCCAGTAGTAGCCGACCCTGATCAATTTCTGAACCAAATATTCCGCTCTCAATTGGTTCCTGCATATGCCTTTATGAAGTTCTCTCAAGATATATGCGGTATCACCGACCCCAAGCATATGGCCAGTGGACCGTCAAACGTTCTTATGAATAGAGTACCTTCAGACAAGCTAAACCTGACACCCTTTGTATGAAGATCTCTCGATTCTTTAGGATCCGATGGCAATTTCCTAGTCTTCAAGTAATCTATGTACTTGTTTCTCCAATCCCAGTTAAACTTGTGGAGTTTACTTTGGCGTGACCTTCTTCTATCACCGACTTCATGAGTTGTACAATTGTCCCCAATCTGAACTTATCGTCATCAATCGAGAACCCCAAGTTAGCTAGAGCATCAGCCTCGCTGTTCCGATCTCGGGGCATATGATGTAAGATCCATTCTTTGAATTGATGCAACATTACCTGTAACTTGTCTAGATACCTTCGCATTCGCTCTTCTTTTACTTTGAACGTCCCATTGACTTGATTTACCACGAGGAGGAAATCACATTTAGCTTCAATCTCCTCAACCTCAAGGCTTTTAGCCAATTCGAGACCTATAATTATGGCCTCATACTCAGCCTCATTGTTAGTCAATTTTACAGTTCTAACAGATTTCCTAACTATGTTTCCTGTAGATGGCTTCAACACGATGCCAAGCCCAGACCTTTTACGTTCGAAACACCGTCTGTAAAGAGAGTCCAAACTCCTGAGGTAGTCCCTAAGATTAATAGTAATTCCCTTTCGACTTCGGGTATTAGGGCCGGTGTAAAGTTGGTCATGAAGTCTGCCAAATTTTGTGATTTGATAGCGGTTCGGGGTCAATACTCAATATCAAACCCGCTAATTTTGACGGCCCATTTGGCTAATTAGCCCGAAAGGTCGGGCTTGTGCATGATGTTCCTTAGTGGATAAGAGGTTACGACATATATGGGGTGATATTGAAAGTACGGCTTTAGCTTCCTAGAGGTGCTTAGTAAAGCGAGCACCAATTTTTCCAGGTGAGAATACCTTGTTTCGGTCTCGGCTAGAGTTCTACTGATATAGCAAATAGAAAATTGTGTAGCTTCCTCTTCTCGGACTAAAATTCCACGTATCGCCACCTCGAATACCGCCAAGTAGAGGTATAGTTGCTCATCCGCCTTTGGAGTGTGGAGAAGGGGCGGGCTCATAGGTATTCTTTGAGTTCTTCCAAAGCTTTTTGGCATTCCGGGCTCCAGAAAACGTTATTCTTCTTTTTCAATAGTGAGAAGAACCGATGGCTTTTGTCCGAGAACTTTGATATGAACCAGCCCACGGCGGTTATACGTCTTAGCCTTTGAATGGCCTTGACGATGTCTGCCACAGTGATGTCTTATATGGCCTTGATCTTGTCAGGATTAATCTTGACCCCCTATTGAATACCATGAATCTAAGGAACTTTCCCGATCCGACCCCGAATGCCTAGTTCTCTAGGTTCAGCTTCATATTGTATATTTTTAATATGCCGAAGGTTTCTTGCAAATGATTCAAATGGTCCTCTGCTTACAGGGACTTAAGTAACATATCGTCAATATAAACTTCCATTAAATTTCCTATCTGTTCTTCGAATATTCGATTTACTAGGCGTTGATATGTGGCACTAGCGTTCTTTAATCTAAATGGCATTACATTATAATAGTAGGTTCCAAATTTAGTAATAAAGGAATTCTTTTCTTGGTCGCTCGGGTCCATCCGAATTTGTTTGTACCTGGAATAGGCATCGAGAAAGCTGAGCATCTCGTGCCTGACCGTCGCGTTGATCATTCGTTCGAAGTTAGGCAAAGGAAAAGAATCCTTAGGGCATGCTTTTTTCAAGTATTTTTAATGTACACACATTCTTAGCTTATTTCCTTTTTAGGTACTACCAATACGATAGCTAGCCAGTCCGGGTACCTAACTTCCCAGATATACCCTATTTTAAGGAATTTAGATACCTCATCCTTGATGAATGCATGCTTGACCTCGGACTGAGGTCTCCTCTTCTTCTTAACTGGATGGAACTTTGGTCAAAACTCAACTTATGAATGGTTATCTCTGGTGGGATCCCTATCATATCAAGATGGGACCAGGCGAAACAAGATATGTTAGTTTTAAGAATATTAATAAGTTTTTCCTGAGCTCGGGGGTTAACCCCGTGCCCAGGTATACCTTTTGATTTGGTAGGTGCTCGGCCAATATGACTTGCTCCAGCTTTGGCCGTTTATTTGGTGGTGTCGGTATCATCAGGAGCTATGAATGATCTCAGAATGTAGTGGTCATCCTCCCCGTCAGCTCCTTGTTCCTCGATCTCGATCTCTCAGGCCTGATCGGGACTAAAATTTGTGGTTGCTATTTGACTTTGACCTTTCTGGTTGGCTCTATGTTCCTTATTATTGGGACGGCAGGCACCGGGAGTACTTCATCGACTGTGAGCATCTCCTTTGCAGCCGGCTACTCTTCGTATGCCGTCTGGATTCATCTCGGAGTAGGGAACTTTATTGCCTAATGTAAAGTCAAAGGTATTGCCCTCATCTTGTGAACCCATGGTCTTCTAAATAAAGTGTTATATCTTATGTTTTGCAGAGGGTGAGATCGAGGATGACTCAAGTAAAGGAATTTCTGGATACGGGTTGTATTATGCTTTATAGGTATATGAGAATCACAGAATGATTTAAGTTGTCATTGGTGAGAGAGGTAGTGAGCATGGAGTAGGAATCTACCTGGTTGCTTAGAAGTGTAGATTACTTCTTAGGATGTTAGTGTGCAAATGGGGCACAGGTCGTTCGGTCCCTTTGATCGGTTTAATTGAGATTTGAACAGAGTGGATGACTCTCGAGAATGGTTCTAATGGATTCAAGATTTATATGTAGCAATTGGGAATCTTCAGGATTTGTATATGGCTAGAAACTGAGATTTATATTGAATGATGCCGTGACTTGTGGCATTTCTGTATCCTTATGGATTCTACACTTCAATATCATGAAGGCGAAGGAAATATCTTTAGATTCGCCGAAGGTCTCTTCAGAGTGGGTATCTCGGTTGTGATACTTTTGGGGTACTTAAGAGGGAATTCAGTGGCTTATAAGCCTTAGGGCGATGTGGTTCTATGCGAAAGTTTGTGGGGTAAGTTTTGGTTAAGAATAGTAGTGTTCTAGCAAGGAAAAGTATCAATTTGAAGGCAATTTGGAAAGAACTCAGAGAATTAGGACAGCTTGGTAACGGGTTGGATCAGCATGGTAACGGATGTGATTGGTTTTTGGTTCTTATGTTGCGATGAGTCTCTACAGGTGTTTTGTGGCAATAATCTTGGGTTTGGAAACTTGCGTAGTGATAACTAAAGATTCTAGTCTAGTTTATGCTCCTTTTTGCTTGAGTTTTGGACTAAAATGTGTACAAGTATTCTAAAAAATCTAACTTGTTGTGCTTGCTTGCAGTGTTTGGTCAAAAAAGGACAAGGATATCATAACCAGCTCAAAAAATGAGTGAAACCTGCACAAGTTCACAACCAAGTCAAAGCAGCACTACAACATAAAATCCATCGCAGCCGCAGAAGACTCACCGCAATCGCGGTCCGCGGTGGCAAGGATTTAGAGAGTTGGCATTTTTGGAATTCAAGCTATTGCGGTCTGCGGTGATTTTATGCGACAGTGGTGCCTCCACCGCGACAACGGTCAGTGTATTGTGGTCCGCGGAGAAGAAGTTCAGAGAACCTGTAGTTGAGCCAAAATCTGAAGACTGCGGTCCACGGTTGATTTACCGCGGTCGCGGTAGCCTCACTGCTGCAGCAGTCCATTTTCCGCTGTCACGGGTACCTTTGTCCGGGCCATTTTTGTTCGGAAAATTTAGATGTGTGTAAATACTTTCTTTTCAGATTTTTAGGTCATCTCATCAGTAGTGAGCACGTGAACTACGACATTTTCCAATTTTGAGTAATTTTGTAGCTTACTTAGCAATTAATCTTAGTATCTTATCTTGTAATTACAATTTATGGATTATTCTTCATCTCAATCTATGATTTCTTTTTCAATAATGAGTAGCTAAACCCATTAGCTAGGATTGTGGCTCAACCTTAGTATGGGTATTTAATGGGTCTTTTATTTTAGGGTTTAGATGTTTATGGGGGATTATTATTTGGCCTGATTTATGCTTTCTATGTTGAATTAATAGTTGCAAACACTAATTTGTGCCTTTTTTACTTAGGCTCTTCTTGAGAAGGAGAGACTAAGTCTAGGACTTTAAGGCCAACAAGGAATTGGGGTGTATTCAAGAGATTGATAGCCCCAATTAAAGGGTTAAACCTAGAGATAGTAATACCCAACTTGAGCCAATATTTCTTGCACAAATTGAACACCCAATTGGGCTTGAGAAAACCAATTAGGGCAAAGTCACTCTTACTACCGAGAGGTGTAGAGTGAGTAGCTTTGTGCATTGGCTATATCACAATCCCAACTATAATATTATTGCCCTAAGTTCTAGATCCCATTAGATACTCACATAGGAGTAAGTCACTTCCTTAGTGACTCTTTACCCATTTAGAAAACCCTACAAACATATCTACTTAGCTTAATTTCGCACATCATTAGTATAAAATTAGAAGTAATAAACAAACAGAAATGATTGGAAGTGTAATTAAGAGCACTACACATTGCTAGATTAAATAGGAATCCAACTCCAAACATTGTATTAGCTCCCTGTGGATTAGATCCCGACCTTATCGGGTAAAAGCTGCATTGATCGCTCTTGCCACTCTGTAGTAGTGTAGGGTTGGACCCGATCACCTTTTGGCATCGTTGCTGGGGAGCTAACGATTTTGATGATCTATCTAAATAGTTTTGTGTTTTGTTTTTCTTTCCTTTTATGGTACTAATTTGTGTGTGTCGATACTTCAGGTACAAAATGGCGAACAATAACAATGACACTCTTGGAAATCCTATTCCAGGGGAGGAGGTAGATGACAATATTGATGATGAGGTACCTATAGTGCCTCAAGCTCAAAGGAGAGGCTGCCAGGCCAATGATAATGTTCTAAACCCTCCCCCGCCACCTCCAAGAGTGGCTCCTCGGGTGCTTCCAAACCAAGGATATGCTAGTGCAATTATCCCACCCCGGATCCGGGTGGGCAATTTTCAAATTACAAATGTGATGTTGACTTTGTTGGAGTAGCGAGGGTATTTCACAGGTTCTCCCCATCAAAATGCTTACAAACATCTTAAAGGCTTCGTGGATAATTGTTGGGGAAGCAAGCAAACAAATGTGTCAGAGGATGCACTTCGGTTGAGATTGTTCCCTTTTTCACTTAGAGGGAAAGCTTTAGACTGGCTTGAAAGGCTTCCCAACCATTCCATCACTACTTGGGATGAGTTGATGGACCAGTTTATAGAAAAGTTTTTTCTCGCCAGGGCATATGGCGACTTTGAGATATGAGATCTTGGCCTTCAAACAAGAACCTAATGAACCACTTCATGAGATATGGGAGAGATATCGGACAATGGTGAAAGAATGTCCGAACAATGACATGACTGAAGCAATGATTCAGCAGACATTCTACCGTGGCATTAACACAACCAATCAGTGTGTGGTAAACCAGCTAGCAGGGGGAAATTTATGAACACACCTTATGATCAAGAGTGTGAGATATTGGATGAGATGACAGATACTTTCTTAGCTGGGCAAAGTCGAGCCAATATGCCACAGGGTGACCCCATTGTCATCCTCTTGCACAAAGAGCTCCATGATCATGGCTAGGCAATAGCAGAGTTAACTACCACAATGAACCAGTTAGAGAAAGCTCAATTGCAACAGGTTCAAGCTCTTAGACAAGTAAATGCTATGGAAGGTGTCAACATGTTGGTCAACAAGAGGCGACAAAGAGGTCAACAAGGTCATGGTAGTCCGGATCAATATGACCAAGGTAGTGGTGGTTTAAATCAAGATGAGGGCTATGATGAGCAAAATGAAGAAGTGCAATATGTGAACAATTACCAAGGACAAAGGGGAAATTATCCTAACCAACAACAACAATGGAAATCCCAAGGAAATTGGGGGAATCAAAACCAACAAGGCAATAGCAACTGGGGGAACAACAATCAAAATTGGGGTTACCAGAACAATCAGGGTAACTGGAGTGGAAACAACAACAATTGGGGAGGAAACAACAACCAAGGGGGTTGGAACAATGGCAATCAAGGGAATCGGGGGCAAGGCTTTCAAAGGCCTCCGATGTATCAATAACCAAACAACCCACCTCCATTTCCGTCCCAAGGTCCTAGCTCGTTAAACAATGAGATGGGGAGGATCAAGATGATGTTTGAACAAATGATAAAGAAGAACACCGACTTCGATGCCCAGTTGGCATCCCACAATACTTCAATCCGAAATTTGGAGGATCAATTTGGCCAAATTTCAATCTTTGAATACTCACCCTAAGAGGGCTCTACCTAGTGATACGGTAGTAAACCCGAAGGGTGGGAACAACATCATGTATGCAATGGCTGTGATTACTAGAAGTGGTCAACGTGGTGATGTGAATACCTCCTAGCAAAAGGAAATATTGAGTGATGAGATTCAAGTGCTAGATGATGATGATCCTTTAGTTGATGAGCAAGTGAGAGAAGAGAATGTTAATACGGATGTGAACCTGTCTAGGGAACACATAATAGACATACCGGAAATGGTAGTGCCCAAGGCTAAGGCTCCCTTGCCAAGGCTTCCTCTACCTTACCCTTAAAGGCTTGTGAAGAAAAAGAATGAGAACCAATTTAGAAAGTTTATTGACATGATGAAGAGCTTATCAATCAAGTTCCTTTGGTGGAAGATCTTGAGCAAATGCCAGGTTACGCCAAGTTCATGAAAGACTTGATGACAAAAAAGAGATCCATGGACTGTGAGACCATCAAAATGACTTACCAAGTAAGTGCAATTATGCACTCGATGGCTCCAAAGCTTGAAGATCCCGGTGCTTTCGCTATCCCGTGTACCATTGGGAGCGCTAATTTTGCAAAGGCATTGTGCGATTTGGGTGCAAGTATCAATTTTATGCCTTAATCTGTGTTCAAAACTTTAGGTATTGGAAAACCGAGGGCTACTTCAATGAGGGTGCAAATGGCGGATAGGACTATGAAGAGGTCGTTTGGTATTGTAGATGATGTTCTTGTTCGGGTGGACAAGTTCATTTTTGCCCGCTGATTTTGCGATCTTGGATTGTGAGGTTGATTATGAGGTTCCGATCATATTGGGAAGACATTTCCTTTCAACTGGGAAGGCCTTAGTTTATGTGGAAGTAGGGGAACTCACCTTTCGAGTGGCTGATGAAAAAGTGGTCTTTCTTATGTGCAAGTCAATGAAGCAGCCCAACAGTACTGAAGTGTGATCTTTCATGGATCTTGTCACGGCAGTGATAGTTGTTGATACTAGTGCAATGATCAATGTGGAGGACCCTCTAGAAGCGGTATTGTTGAATCTTGATGTAAATGAGAATGAAGGTCGGGTGGAGTGTGTCAATACTTTACATGGAATGGGCTCTTACTCTTATGAGCCTCGGAAGCTTTCTTTGGATCTTGAGAATAGGAATACTCCAACAACAAAGCCCTCAATCGAGGAACCTCCCATTTTGGAGTTGAAGTCGTTGCCTCCACAACTCAGATATGAATTCTTAGGCCCTAGTTCAACTTTTCCAGTTATTCTTTCCTCTTGTCTTACTAACATGCAGGTAGATGCCACATTGGCGGTGCTCCAAAAATAGAAGAAGGCAATTGGATGGACTTTAGCTGATATTCGGGGGATAAGCCCCGCCTCTTACATGCACAAGATTATTCTTGAGGAAGATGTCAAGCCCTCCGTAGAACATCAAAGGAGGTTGAATGAGGCTATGCAAGAAGTTGTGATAAAGGAGGTGATCAAGTAGTTGGATGCAGGGGTTGTGTATCCCATCTCGGATAGTTCTTGGACTTCGTTGGTGCAATGTGTGCCGAAGAAGAGTGTTATGACTGTGGTTACCAATATGCAAAATGAGTTGATTCCCACCCGGACTGTCACTAGATGGAAGGTGTGCATGGACTACGGCAAGCTGAATAAAGTGACCCGCAAGGATCATTTTCCATTGCCTTTTCTTGACCAGATGCTAGATAGACTTGTTGGGCGTGCCTTCTACTGTTTCTTGGATGGGTATTTTGGGTACAACCAGAATTTGATTGCTACGGAAGATCAGGAGAAAACCACCTTCACGTGTCCATATGGTACCTTTGCCTTGTCTAGGATGCCATTCGGGTTGTGTAATGCACCGACTACATTCCAGCGGTGTATGATGGCTATATTTACCGACATGGTGAAGGACATTATGGAGGTGTTCATGAACGACTTCAGTATTGTGGGTGACTCATTTGATGAATGTTTGAAGAACCTTGACAAGGTATTGGCCCGGTGTGAAGAGAACAATCTTGTGCTTAACTAGGAGAAATGCCACTTTATGGTCGAGGAGGGCATTGTCCTCGGCCATAAGATCTCAAAGCACGGCATAGAGGGGGACAAGGCTAAAATTGAAGTGATATCAAAGCTTCCTCCTCCTACCTTAGTCAAGGGGGTTAGAAGTTTTCTTGGGCATGCGGAGTTCTACCGAAGATTCATCAAAGACTTTTCTAAGGTAGTGAATCCCTTGTGCAAGTTATTGGAAAAAGATGCCAAGTTTGTGTTCAATGAAGAATGTATGAAGGATTTTGAACTCCTCAAATACAAATTGACAACCACTCCCATTATTACCGCACCCAATTGGAGCTTACCTTTTGAGCTCATGTGTGACGCAAGTGATGTTGTGGTAGGAGCGGTTTTGGGTCTAAGAGTGAATAAGATGTTTCACCCGGTGTATTATGCAAGCAAAATAATGAATGATGCTCAAGTGAATTACATGGTAATGGAAAAAGAGTTGTTGGCTATTGTGTTCACAATGAGAAGTTTAGGCCTTATCTCATGGGTGCCAAGGTGATAGTTCATACCGACCATGCCACACTCCGCTACATGATGACGAAGAAGGATTCCAAAGCTTGGTTGATGAGGCGGGCCTTATTTCTTCAAGAGTTTGATTTGGAGATTGTGGACTAGAAAGGGTGTGAAAACCAAGTGGCAGACCACTTGTCCCACTTGGAAGAGGAGGGTAGGCCCCGTTATGGCCTTGAGATTAATGATTCATTTCCTGATGAGCAACTCATCTCTATGTCACTTGGTTTGCGGATATTACCAATTTCCTTGTAACCGGTATTATTCTGTATGAGCTCTCTTCTAACCAAAGGAAGAAGCTTAAACGGGATAGCTTGGACTACTACTGGGATGAGCCGTACTTGTTCAAAATCTGTAATGATGGTGTGATCCGGAGATGTGTTCCGGATGAGGAGCAATTGCATATTCTGGATGCTTTTTATTCCTCTCCCTACGGTGGTCATCATGGTGGTGCGAGGACAGCTTCAAAGGTGTTGAGTTGTTGTTTTTATTGGCCCACATTGTACAAGGATGCAAGTGAACTAGTGAAGAGATGTGATGAATTCAAAGAGCAAGTGGAATTTCAAAGAAGGATGAGATGTCTCTCACCACTATTCTCGAGGTTGACATATTTGATGTGTGGGGCATTGATTTCATGGGTCCATTTGTAAGATCTTGTGGCAACACGTATATTCTTGTGGTCGTTGATTATGTTTCAAAGTGGGTTGCGGCCGTGTCTTTACCCAACAACGAGGCCCGGAGTGTTGTGACCTTTCTCAAGAAGAGTATCTTTACTCGATTTGGCACTCCTAGAGCAATCTTTAATGATTGTTGGTCTCATTTTTGCAATAAGGCATTTGACACTTTGCTTGCAAAGTATGGTATCAATCACAAGGTTTCTACCCCTTACCATCCTCAAGCTAGTGGGCAAGTTGAAGTCTCCAACCGGGAGATCAAGAGTATATTGTCAAAAACGATCAATGCAAATAGGACTGATTGGTTAAAGAAATTGGATGATGCTCTTTAGGCTTATAGGACTGCTTACAAGATTCTGATTGGTATGTTTCTGTACTGGTTGGTGTTAGGGAAAGCTTGCCATCTACTGGTCGAGTTAGAGCACAAGGCCATGTGGGCTTTGAGGAAGTTAAATCTTTATTGGGATGTAGCAGCAAATCTTCGGGTGGAGCAACTTATTGAGCTTGATGAATTCCGGTTTCATGCCTACTGCAATTCATCCTTGTATAAGGAAAAGATGAAGTATCTTCATGACAAGTATGCTCATGGCAAAGAGTTCAAAGTGGGTGATTTGGTTCTCTTGTTCAATTCCCGGTTACAACTGTTTTCGAGTAAGCTTAAATCAAAATGGAGTGGACCTTTTGAGGTGCTTGTGACTCCGTTTGGTGCTCTTGATTTGAAAAACAAGAATGGTAAGATTTTTAGAGTTAATGGGCACAGAATCAAGCACTATCTTGGCAAGTTTGATGACAGCCACGTGGTGGCAATGATCTATCTCAAGTGATTGATGGCAACCTGCATCGTGCTGCGATGTTAAATCAGGCGCTTCTTGGGAGGCAACCCATGTGTTTTTCTTTTTGCTTTTCTTTGATTTTCTTCTTAGTGTAGGATTTTCTTTTGAACTAATTGGTTGTGAGATGTGTATAGGGATGTTTGATGCAGTGCAGGACTAAGCTGGCAAAAATGTGTCATTCTCTGAAGTTTGGACCGCGGCCGCGCTCCATTTTTTGCGGTCCGCAGTGGCCTTATCGCAAGGGTGGAATTTGATTGTGGTACGCAGTGCTAAGAGATCAAAAGTGTAGGTTCTCTGAAGTTTTAACCGCTGCCGCGGTGCATTTTTCGCGGCCGCAGTGGGTTACCGTTGTCGCAAAGCATTTTTCGCGGTCCGCGGTGCATTTATCGCGGCCGTGGTAGGTAAGAATGAATGGGTCCCAGGGCTTGTCTATAAATAGACCCTCAAGGCCCTCTTTTACACTTTTCGCTCTTTGCATTCTCAAAAATATAGACTAATGTTCACTCATGCCCTAATTTGCACAACACAAGAATTGAACTTCATCTGTATTGCATCTCACTTCTGGTAGTTCAAATCTACCTTTAATCTTTAATTTTGTTTTTATTTTCTTTTAATTTGATAATTATTACTTCTTCTTCTTCTTCCTTTTTCTTTCAATTTTAATTTAGGGTTCCATAGTGTTAATTATATTAGGTTTTCATTAGTCAAAAATGGTGATTAACTACCTAGTGGGTCGATAATGTGTTGATTAATGCTAAAATGCACGAAAATTTGAAACCCTAGGTGCTGAGCCCAAAATTTGACCGTCGCGGTCCGCGGTCAGCTATCTTTTAAGAGATTTTCAAGCCTTGATAACCGTGATCCACGGTGGAATTTTTGCGGTCTGCGAAGCACTTACCATGGCCGCGTTCTATTTTTCGCGGTCCGCGGTGCTATTGAATCAGAGAGTGGGTAGTCTGAGTCTTACCTCTCCGCGATCCGCGGTTGATTTTTCGCGGTACAGCCTTCACGATCGCAGTGCATTTTCCATGGACCACAGTCTGCAGTATTGCTTTACACAGTCAACTATTTTTCTGTACTATTTTTTCCAGTCTTTGCACTAACCAGTTCACCTGATATACTTGCAGACAATGGCTAAATCTAGAGGAGGTGGTGACAAACAAAAGGGTAGAGCAGAGTCCTCCCGGGGTAGGGACGAGGTATGATTAAATTGACCCAGTGGCTCGAAAAGCAATTGGGGAAACCAGAAAACTCATCAAAGCTGCAGATAGAGCTACTTCCTATTCTGAGAGAAGTGAGTATTTGCCATCCCGGGAGGCATCTGAGTCTGATTCAGTGCCGGAGTATGTACCTGACTTTCCGAAGAGTCATCGTTTGAGAGATTTACCTATACCTTTGGCCTCTCCTACTGCTCATGCTTCAGTTCAGATTTTTTTCTGAGTCATCTGTGAGCTCAACTGAGAGCAGTGATAGTGCATCTTCAACCTCACCTACACCTTCATCACCGGGATGAAGAGGGAGGGGGTGTGCCCCAACCTGGGGGTGTGGAAAAAACTAGAAACCCCAAAGTGTGGCAAAAGTGGTTCGTTAGTGAGCTAGCTTATCACAAGTTCCGAGAATGGTGGCCTCTAAGGTCGTTTATTGTTGAGCGCCAATTCATAGAGAGGGATCTCCTGCCACATAACCCCAACGTGAAACAACAATTCAATGAATGAGTAGGGTGGGATAAGTTCAGCAGCAGGGTGTCAGAGGCCAACGAGCACTTAGTCAAAGAGTTTTACGCCAATGCTTCCCACATCAAGAAGGATACCAAAGTGACTAAAGTGCGGAACTTGAAAGTAAACTTTGATGGGAAGACAATAAATGAGTACTTGGGCTTTAATAAGGAAGATCAATCATTATACTTGGAGAAGTTGGCACCCGTCCATGGTTGGCATCATATTTGGCTCTACCGGGCACCACCCTAGCATGGTTGACATCAGGAGTTGCAATCTTGAGGAAGACCCTTGATCGCTGCCGACTCGACACTACACTATGGTAGGAAGAGCGGATCGCAATAGCTTTTACCCGAATAGAGGTCCGGGATCGAATTTCCACAGGGAGCTAGTAGTGGAGTTGTATTTTCTATCTAGCTTAGAGTTGCGGTTGTGCTTCTAATGTCACTTCAAGCATTTTTTGAGTTTTTGTATTTATAACTACTATTATAAAACTACGGATTAAAGCTAGATTATGCTAGGAGAATATTTCTAAGTTGTAATTAATGGGAAGGAAGAGCACTAGGGTCGTGGCATTACCTTGGTGGCTAATTGACGAGTAGATGTTACTTAGGTTCGATTGACTTATTTGGGGCTTATGCTATAACCGTTGCACAATTTTACCCACTCTCACACCTCTCGGTAGAGAGAGTGACTTTGCCCAATTGACTCTCTAAAGACCAATTGGGTTGGCAAATTAGACCAAGCAACTAGCGTTCAAGTAGGGTGATTACTCTCTCGAGATTTAACCCATTAATTGGGACTATCATTTCTCATGAGTCCATCCCAATTCCTTGTTGGGTCAATTTTGAGGTCATAGACTCTCTTTCTCAAGAAGCGTTAAACCCACAAAGCTTGAATCAGTGTTTGCAACCACCAATTCTAAGTTAAATCATAAAATCAACCCAATTAACAAACACACATAGTCAATCTAACCCTAGATGGCAACACCCATCAATTACCCATACTAGGGTTGAGCCACAACCCTAGCTAATGGGTTTAGCTACACATAATTAAAGAAGAAACTGAAGAAATAGATGAAGAACTACACATATTAATTAATTACTAAGAAGAAACTACAATAATCTATTGTTAATGGGAAGCAAATATGCCAAAAATGGCTACAACACCAAGCGCAGCTATTCTTCTGTTCTCATATCTGACCGCCCCCTTAAAAAAATAGTAAAATGTTCTATTTATACTAGGCTGGAAAAACTGGACAAAAATATCCCTGTGGGGTCAGTGCGGGCCGCACAAAACGGACTGCGGCCGCACTGGCTCTTGGGCTTCAATTGTTTGATGACTTGAACTGGGGGATGCGGACCGCGCGTGAAGGCAACTGGCGCGGTCCGCGCAGACGTGATCGCGGACCGCGTGATGACAAATGCCCTTTGCTGAACCCTATGAACGCGGACCGTACAGAGCAGGAGTGCGGCCGCGAAGCTTCTCTACGGGTCGCGTGAATCCTACCGTGGTTGCGTGACCTTAAGCTTGAAAATGTCCAGTCTCTGAACCTCCTAGTGCGGCCGGCGGTCATTGTTACGCGGTCCGCACTAGGCCCCTTTTTCTTCACTTCTCTTGGTCTTTGATACTTGAGAAAGTTTCACTCCTTTTTGAGTCGATCTTTAACATTTCGTCACTTTGTCAATTAACCCTGCAATCAAGCATAACTTGTGAGCATTTTGGGACTGTTTTTGTATCAATTTATACTCAAAGCATAGGCAAGTAGGGACATAAACACTTTAAAATCCTAACTTATCAACTCCCCCAAACTTAAACTTTTGCTTGTCCTCAAGCAAACGAAATAAGACTCACCCCTTAAAGGAACATCCAAGTAATTCCAGCTATCCTAAAATAACCTCAGCAAGCATCCATTGGGACTAACAATTGCTCTCAATACGAATGCATCATTAACACATTTAAAACTTTGAAAACTATGGATCAAGTGTGACACAAGAGCATCAAGAGTTGACACATTTCATCAAAGAGCTTTTCTCACTTACTTTGGTTATTGTGAAACCCAAACTCTCACATCCTCAACTCTCCCTAAGTGAACCTCACCTTTTAAATATTGACACACAAATCGAAGCAAATGAAATTTCACTCATCTCTCTCAAAAAGGAAGGTCACAAGTCCGGCTCTAAGTACCATATGCTTGCCCCTTATGTAAGTATCCACTAATGTAATCTCCCTTCAACTTGAGATCAAATAAGGCTTTTGTGGAGTCATTGTGAAGGCTTTTAGGCAAGGGTAAGACATATTTTATTTCACGTGGGTTCAATCTTCCCTTAAGCACTTCTTTTGATTCATTTCGACGCAACTTTCTTGGCTCTTTTTGAAGATTTCACTTCTTCACAAGGGGTTAGAGAGACACATTGTCACTCTTTCTTATACAATTCAAAACATTTCTCCTTTTTCTACTTTTTCCACACCTTTTTCACTTTTGTTTTCCTTGAATCCCTTTTTATTCTTGTTCACATGGGACTTTCTTTTTGTCCTTTTTTCTTTTTCTTGCTTTTTCATTGCCTTCTTTTCTTTCTTTTGTACCTTACTGCTTTGCTTCCTTTCTTGTATCTCCCCCCAAACTTAGATTTTTGCCATTACTAAAGGGAAGATTTGGGTGCCGAGAGAGGGTAATCGTTTAGAACGGGTATAGGCTTGTAGCATTGGTTCTTGAAAGAAAAAGGTTTAAGGCTCAAAAGGGTTAACTAGGGATTATTTCATTGGAAGGCTATGAAATTGTTCAACTTAGAATTTGGATCAAGGAGAGCCTATAATCATTTCTCAAGTCAAATTTCACCTAGGATTTCGCCTCAACAGACATTCAGGGCAAGTTCTAGACCATTGGCTCGGGACTTGGACTCAAATTTCAATTCCTCACCGCACACGCTAGGGATTTGCTAAAGACATCGAGTCGAGGGCCCACAACGACCTTAGTTATGATTTAAACACACAATGGTCCAAAAAGACCACATGATGATCGTTTGGTCAACGCAAGAGTCTCAAAGCCACGACTTTCACCATCCTGAACACAACATTATGTCTTTGACCATGGGATCAAAGGCAAATGTGCTAGGCCCAAGTGAAGCTTTGGTTGAGGTGCCTTTAACTACGCTATCAAAAACAAAAGAAAAATCAAAGAAACGAACTCAAACCCTTAAGAAGGTTGTCACGCCATCTATCATTGAGAAGAGCCACCCGGTTCGCACAGTACTCCACCCTTGGAAAGAACCGTGACATTAAGAAAACCAAGGGCTTATTGGAAATGCCAAAATCAAAATAAGCGGCTACGAGTCTACCTACAAAGCTAAAAATGAAAATTTTGCAAAAATAGAAAATATAATAAATATGTACAATAGGGGAGTAGAATATACAATGGGGGATGAATATATACAGAAATGTAAAGTTATATACAGCCCAAAGTAAAAAAACACAAAATCAATAAAAATAAACTAAGAATCTATATATATACAGTCATCCAAAAAAAAGTAGGGCGCACCCCACGAATAAAAGTTGGCATTGTCCTCAATGCCAACTATCAAATAAATATCAAAAAAAAGGATATAGGATCTCCTTAGGCCTGGTCCATCTGCATGGGATCATCAGTGGTCCCAAAGTCCTCTATATGTATGGGAACCTCAGACTGGTTCCCGATCTCCTGCTGCTCAGCTGCTGGGACTAGGGCCTGCTCCTGAACCGGCTGACTGATAGGTGCATCACTGGAGGGGGGTCTCTATGGGTCTGGTAGCTCAATAACTGCACCAACTGAACTGGGGAACTTCCTCTTCTTTCTTGGGGGCCTGGGTGCCTGCTCCTGCTCCTGCTATTGCTGTGGCACTAGTGCTGTTGCTGGGGTTGGATCCCCGAATAACAAGTCTAAAGGCAATTGGTCTGCCAATAGCCTATCCACATCAGTCCGTAGCACTCTCACCGACTCCGTGGCCGCACTTGACTTCCTCATCTTCTTGTGCTCCTTGGAAAGCTCCCTCAAAGCCTTGCCATGTGAATCCATCGCCATAGTCAAGGCATCCTAAGTCCTCATAATCTTCTCCTGATTTTCCAGGAGCTTCTTCAGTGTGTCCTCAATAGACTGAGGAAACTAAGTAGTTGAAGGTGCTGAATAGGCCTCAACTGTAATAGACAATGTAGACAACTTGGATGTTGCAGCTGACATCCAGTTGTTCAAACTGGCTAGTGTCCAGCTCAACTACTGGGTCGTGAAAGGATGAGTCCGGGAAGAAGGTACCCCGTGTCAACTGAAGTACTGGGCTAGTAGAGGAGGAGGGTCATGGAGGCAAATCATCATCAGTGGTGACAGTAGGCATGGTGGAAGGCTCTATGGGGGCTCAACCGAAGACATTACCATCACTGGCTCCTCAGACTGGACAACTGGAGTAGAGGAAGGTGGCTTGTAACGTTTGTCTTTGGGGTTGTCTGGCCCCTTCAAATTGTACCAGGAGAATGGAACCACAGGTTTTACCTTGACGTCAAACGGTCTCTGCTCAGCTGCTGGGAAAAGGGTAGTTCCGGTCATGCTCAACCCCTACTACAGAAATGGTGCGGGACATCACATTGCCCACATTGATAGGATAACCTACCATAATAGAAGCAATAAGAGTTGCCCGGGCAAGTGGAATAGTCTGATCATGAGTAGTCGGGTCGAGCCGACTGCATACAAAGGTCAACCACCCTCTAGCCTCGAAGTTGAAAGTTCTCCGAAGTATTTTGGTCCCTGCTTGTAACCATTCTGGAACCGTACCCGGGATTGCCAGGTACGAAGCTAACCACGAACGAACCTCCTCTCCCATTGCTAACTTTTCATTGTACAGGGACTCATCTTCGTCAATGAACCCCAAATACTCATTCAATGTCTTTCCGGTGAAAACCACATTTTTGTTTCTCACTTTAGTCACTTTAGTGCCTTTTAAGATATGAGCCATATTGCTGTAAAACTCCTTGACCATATGCTCATTTGCCTTCAAACAATTGTCTTTAAAGAACTCCCAACCCACTCGAGCCTGGAACTGTCTATGCACATTGGGGTTTAGGGGTAGAAGGTCTTTGTCAATAAAGCTCCGCTCAAGTATCAACTTCCGTGACGGCCACCATTCTCTAAATTTGTGGAATGCCACCTGGCTGACAAATCGATCTTCCCAAACTTCAGGTTTTCTAGTTCTCTCAACACCCCCAACCTTGGGCACCCCACTGTCTGGTACCTCATTATCACTATTAGTCCCGCCTTCTGCACTCTCCCCAGATACTGAAGCTGTGGGGGAGGTGGAGTATTCACCACTGCCTGCTGCTGAGCCATCAGACGACTCAGAAGGTACACGTTGTGGAGCTTGGGCAGTATGTGAAGCTGGGACTGCAGTAGCTAGAAGCTGGGATTGCAGTAGCTGGCCCTAAATCAGAAGAAAGGTCCTGAGAGGGTACGTACTCACTCCCCAATTGGTCGTCTATAACAATTTGTTTCCTTGTTTTCAGTTTAGGTCGGGAAGTGAGTTTAACTTGTTTTCCTTTTCCTCCCTGGGAGGAGTCATCTCGGTCGGGTTGTTTAGCACCTCTTCCTCGTTGTTTTACCATTGTCTGCAAACAAACACATCTAACATTGTTAGTTGAAGCACAGGCAGTGAAACATGTGACTGAATTAAAATTGCAGAAGCAAAATGAAAGTTGTAGACACTGTTGCAGAACCAGGCACCGCGGACCGCACCATCAAGAATGCGGCCGCGTTGGAGGCACCGCGGACCGCGGGCCGCACTGAACAAAAACCCCAGGAAGGGTCTTCTCTAAATATCACACCGCGGTCCATACAAAATGGGGTCGCGGTCGCGGTGGGCCAGCGCGGACCGCACAAAGTTTACCGCGGCCGCGCTGGACACAAGTTGTTCCTCAGTCATTCAAGCATCGTAGACCGCGTGGAAGTGTAACGCGGACCGCATTAGGGCATCGTGGACCGCACTAAGGCGACCGCGGGCCGCACTGGGTTAGGTTCAGTGAGTAAGCTAGGGATTGCATGCTTTTGTTCTATTTTTGTTCAACTTTTTACCCCTACTTGTCCCTACTCATGTACCCAATCCTTAGTTATTTCAAACTAACATGGAAGCTACCCTAGACTAACAAATCAAAAACAATTGTGAAGGCAAAGAAGTTACAGACTACTGGCAAGCAATTAAAATAAAAACAAAAAAGTAACAATCAAAAATGCATGAAATATTACTAGGATTATGAAGAATGAATGCAATCTATCCACACAAGCAAGAATCTCAGTCTTGGACGGGGATGAACAGTAGAATTAGGGTTCTGGGTTTCCAATTTGCAAAAAGGGTAAAATGAGACCCTTGGTCTCTATTTATAGAGCCCCAGTAGGACCCGTACTTACCTACCAGCGCGGCCGCACAAAAGTGACCGCGGACCGCGCTGGGTTTATTTGTGTGACCCCTCATGATGAAACCTATGCGGACCGCACAAACATGTATCGCGGCTGCGTCAGCCCACCACGGACCGCACTAACTTGACCGCGGCCGCGGTGAAGAACTTCATAGAGTCCCCCCTTTTGACTCATGCCAGCGCAGACCGCACAAAATGCATCGCGGCCGCGCTGGCAATCTTCAGAGACTATGCCATTTTCCAACTTTGTTTTGCACTACTTCAACACAATCCCTACAACATCTCATCAACAGTTAGCTCAAAACTCCTAAGCTACACATGGGTTGCCTCCCAAGGAGCGCCTTATTTAACGTCGCGGCACGACACATGTTACCACCACATCACTTTAGATGAAGAAGCGCCACTATGTGGCTGCCATCCAACTTTCCGAGATAATGCTTGACCCGGTGACCATTGACTCTGAATACTTCACCATTTTTGTTTTTTAGATCAAGAGCACCAAACGGGGTCATGAACACAACTTTAAATGGCCCACTCCACTTTGACTTGAGCTTACCCGGAAACAGACGTAACCGGGAATTAAACAAGAGAACCATATCCCCAACTTTGAATTCCTTGCCCCGAGCATATTTGTCGTGAAGGTACTTCATTTTGTCCTTATACAAGGACAAGCTGGAGTATGCATGGAATCTAAACTCATCGAGCTCATTAAGTTGTTCAACCCTCAGATTTGCAGCAATATCCCATTCTAAGTTCAACTTCCTCAAGGCCCACATGGCCTTGTGCTCCAATTCCACCGGAAGATGGCAAGCTTTCCCAAACACCAACCGGTACGGGTACATACCAATCGGAGTCTTGTAAGCTATCCGATAGGCCCAAAGAGCATCATCCAATTTTTTCGACCAATCAGTCCTATTTGCATTTACAGTTTTAGACAAGATACTCTTAATTTCTCGGTTGGAGACTTCCACTTGACTGCTAGCTTGAGGATGATAAGGGGTGGTTACTTTGTGATTAACTCCATATTTGGCTAGCAATGAATCAAAAGCCTTGTTGAAAAAGTGAGATCCCCCGTCACTAATTATAGCACGGGGAGTGCCAAACCTCGTGAAGATACTCTTTTTAAGAAATGCCACAACACTCCGGGCTTCATTGTTGGGAAAAGCCACGGCTTCAACCCACTTGGAGACATAATCTACCGCTACCAGAATGTAAGTGTTTCCACAAGAGCTCACGAAAGGACCCATGAAGTCGATGCCCCAAACATCAAAAATGTCTACCTCGAGAATTGTATTGAGGGGCATTTCATCCCGTTTTGAAATTCCGCCGGCTCGTTGGCATTCATCACATCTTTTGACCACATCACCGGCATCTTTAAACAAAGTAGGCCAATAAAATCCGTAACTAAGCACTTTAGAAGTCGTTCTCGCCCCGCCATGATGGCCACCATAGGGTGAGGAACGGCAAGCTTCCAAAATACCCAATTGCTCATCTTCCGGGACACATCGTCGAATCACACCATCGGTGCAAATCTTAAACAAATAGGGCTCGTCCCAATAATAATCCAAGCTATCCCGTTTGAGCTTCTTCCTTTTGTTAGAAGAGAGCTCACACGGGATGATTTCGGTAACAAGATAGTTTGCAATATCGGCGAACCACGGTATTCCACTCATTGACACCGCAAGGAGTCGCTCTTTGGGAAATGTATCATTAATCTCAAGGTTGTCACAAGGCCTCCCCTCCTCCTCCAAATGGGACAAGTGGTCCGCCACTTGATTTTCACTACCCTTCCGGTCAATAATTTCTAAATCAAACTCTTGAAGAAGAAGAACCCATCTCATCAATCTTGCTTTTGAATCTTTCTTGGTCATCAAATACCTAAGGGCGGCATGATCGATGTGCACAATAACTTTGGCCCCCATAAGGTAAGGACAGAACTTTTCCATAGCAAAAACAATAGCTAACAACTCCTTTTCGGTGACTGTGTAGTTCCTTTGAGCCTCATTCATGGTCTTGCTTGAGTAGTACACCGGATGGAACATCTTGTTGATCCGTTGGCCTAAAACCGCCCCCACCGCAACGTCACTCGCGTCGCACATGAGCTCAAATGGTAAGCTCCAATTTGGTGCGGTGATGATAGGGGTAGTTGTCAACTTTTGTTTAAGGAGCTCAAAAGCCTCCATGCATTTCTCATCAAAAATAAACTTGGCATCTTTCTCTAGCAACTTGTACAGCGGGTTAACTACCTTAGAAAAATCTTTGATGAACCTCTAGTAGAATCCCGTGTGCCCAAGAAAACTCCTCACCCCTTTGACAGAAGTAGGGGAGGAAGCCTTGAAATAACCTCGATCTTGGCCTTATCCACTTCAATTCCTCGCTTCGAGATCTTGTGACCCAACACTATACCTTCTTCTACCATAAAATGGCACTTTTCCCAGTTTAGAACAAGGTTGGTATCTTCACACCGAGCCAACACTCTATCCAAATTTACCATGCACTCCTCAAAAGAATCCCCAACCACGCTAAAATCATCCATGAAGACCTACAAGATATCCTCCACCATGTCGGTGAAAATAGCCCTCATGCAACATTGGAAGGTCGTCGGAGCATTACATAATCAAAATGGCATTCTGGAGAAAGTGAATGTGCCATAAGGACATGTGAAAGTCGTCTTCTCTTGGTCCTCCGGGGCAATGAGAATTTGATTGTACCCCGAGTAACCATCCAAAAAATAATAGAAAGCCCGGTCCGCAAGACGATCAAGCATTTGGTCAAGGAATGGCAATGGGAAATGATCTTTTCTAGTCACCTTATTCAGCTTCCGGTAATCCATGCAAACTCTCCAACCCGTCACTGTCCGAGTCGAAATAAGCTCATTGTTGTCGTTGGTCACCACAGTCATTCCACCTTTTTTCGGTACACATTGCATCGGAGAAGTCCATGAACTGTCAGAAATGGGATAAACCACACCTGCGTCAAGCCACTTGATAACCTCTTTCTTTACTACTTCTTGCATAACCTTATTTAGTCTTCTTTGATGCTCAAGTGAAGGCCTTTCATCCTCCTCCAATATGATTTTATGCATGCAAAAGGCGGGGCTTATACCCCGAATATCAGTTAGAGTCCATCCGATTGCCCTCTTTCGCCTTTGAAGAACCTCCAAGGTGGCCTTAACCTGCATGTTAGTAAGGCAAGAAGAAAGAATGACAGATAAAGTAGAATTTGAACCCAAGAATTCATACCTGAGGTGTGGAGGAAGTGGCTTCAACTCCAACACCGGTGGCTCCTCAATCGATGGCTTCGTTGGTGGAGTTTTGCGGTTTTCAAGATCTAAATAGCCTTCTAGGCTCATAAGAATATGAACCCATACCATGCAATGCATTCACGCACTCCACTCTACTAGCATTATCATTGACATCCATGTTAAGAAGCACGGCCTCAAGAGGATCTTCAACATTGATCATGGAATTTGTGTCATCCACTATCACAGTTGTGACAATGTCCACAAATGAACACACCTCCGTGCTATTGGGTTGTCTCATTGATTTGCAAACATGGAATACCACCTTCTCATCTCCCACTCGGAATGTCAACTCACCCGCTTCCACATCAACCAATGCCTTCCCCGTAGCCAGGAAAGGTCTTTCAAGAATAATCGACACTTCAAAATCCACCTCATAATCTAATATGACAAAGTCGGCCGGCAATATGAATTTATCAACACGGACAAGAACATCATCGATTATGCCAAGGGTCGCTTTATCGATCGATCCGCCATTTGAAGTCTCATTGAGGTACGTCGAGGTTGCCCAATTCCCAAAGTCTTGAAGACCGAGTACGGCATCAAATTAATACTAGCCCCAAGTCACAAAGGGCCTTTGCAAAATCCACACTTCCAATGGTACAAGGGATAGTAAAAGCTCTGGGATCCTCAAGCTTGGGTTCCATTGAATGCACTATGACACTCACTTGATGAGTCATCTTAATTGTTTCACACTCCATCGACCTCTTCTTTGTAACCAAATCTTTCATGAACTTCGCATACCCCGGCATTTGCTCAAGTGCCTCAACCAAAGGGACATTGATTGTGAGGCTCTTCATCATGTCAATGAATTTTTTGAATTGATTGTCACTCTTTTGCTTTGTTAACCATTGAGGATAAGGTGGAGGTGGCCTAGGCAAAGGTGCCTTGGCCTTTTGTACAACCGGCTCGGGCATGTCAATCACGTGTTCCCTAGATGGGTTCACGGCATCTTGAGTCTCTACCTCTGCCTCATCATTAATATCAATCCGCACATCATTGTTCGCATTTTGATTAACCACATCATCAACAATCAAAGGTACATCATCATCCCGCAACTCAACATCTTCATCCATAACTTGCTTTTGCATTGAGGCATTCACATCACCGCCTCTCCCACTTCTTGTTGTAACCGCCATCGCATGATTATTATTCCCACCCTTCGGATTCACCACCGTATCACTTGATAGCGCACCCTTGGGACGAGTATTCAATGCTTGAGAGATTTGGCCTAATTGCACTTCCAAGTTCCAGATAGATGTGTTATGCGAAGCTAGTTAGGCCTCAAAATCTTGGTTCTTTTTCATCATTTGCTCGAACATGCTTTCAATTCTCCCCATATCACTTTCGGACAAACTCGGACCTTGAGAAGGAAAGGGGTGGGTTGTTCAGTTGTTGGTACATGGGGGGCCTTTGAAAGCCTTGCCCCCGGTTGCCTTGGTTCCCGCTATTGTTCCACCCTCCTTGATTGATGTTGTTGCCCCAATTATTGTTACTACCATTCCAATTTCCTTGGTTGCTTTGATTTCCCCAATTGTTGTTTTGGTTGTTGTTATTCCAATTACCTATGCCTTGTTGTTGATTGCCCCAATTTCCTTGAGGACGCCATTGTTGATTTGAAGAGTTACCTCTATTCCCTTGGTAGTTGTTAACATATTGGACCTCTTTGCTTTGATCATCATAGCACTCATTTGAATAACCACCACCATCATTGTTGTTTTCATATTGTTCACAATTACCTTGAGGTTGTTGCACTCTTTGCCTCCTTCTCAACATAGAAACACCTTCCATTGCATTGACTTGGCGCGGGTTTTGGACTTGTTGCAATTGCGTCTTTGCCAATTGATTCATAGTTGTTGTAAGCTCGGCGATGGCTTGGCCATGATTGTGCAATTCCTTATGCAAATGGATGACCGTGGGGTCACCTTGGGGCACATTTGCTCGGCTTTGCCATGACGAAGAGGTGTCGGCCATTTCATCAAGTACATCACATGCCTCTTGGTAAGAAAGTTTCATAAAGTTCCCTCTGGCCAATTGGTTCACAATGCATTGATTTGTGGTGTTGATGCCCCGATAAAATGTTTGTTGAATCATAGCCTCGGTCATGTCGTTATTGGGGCATTCTTTCACCATTGTTCTATATCTTTCCCATATCTCGTGCAAAGGTTCAGTTGGCTCTTGCTTGAAAGCTAGAATTTCATCCCGAAGAGCTGCCATATGACTTGGAGAAAAGAACTTGGAAATAAATTTGTCCGCCAATTATGTTGTAATAGAATGATTGGGGAGCCTTTCTAACCAATCCAATGTTTTACCCCAAAGAGAGAACAGAAAAAGCCTCAATCTCAATGCATCCTCGGACACGTTTGTCTGTTTGCTACCCCAGTATGTATCTACGAACCCCTTCAAGTGCTTGTAGGCATTTTGATCGGAGGCACCCGTGAAATACCCTCTTTGCTCGAGCAAGGTCAGCATAACATTTGTGATTTGAAAGTTCCCCGTCCGGATTCGGGGAGGAACAATAGTACTAGCGTATCCTTGATTTGGTAAAACTCTGGGAGCCACTCTCGGTGGTGCCGGAGTAGGGTCTGGAATATTGTTGTTCTCATTTGCATTTACATTGACATGTCGGCCTCTTCGTGGAACTTGAGGTAAGACCTCATTTGGTTCTAGATCCTGTACCTCCTCCCCCGCTATCACATTGCCGAGAGGGTCATTTGCAGTAAGAGACATTGTACCTGTTTGATATACACAAACAAAATTAGTAAACAATAAGGAAAGAGAAGCAAAACACAAAACTAACTAAACAAATAGTCAACACCCTAAGCTCCCCGGGAACGACACCAAAATGTTGATCGCTACCGACTCGACACTACACTATGGTAGGAAGAGCGGATCGCAATAGCTTTTACCCGAATAGAGGTCCGGGATCGAATTTCCACAGGGAGCTAGTAGTGGAGTTGTATTTTCTGTCTAGCCTAGAGTTGCGGTTGTGCTTCTAATGTCACTTCAAGCATCTTTTGAGTTTTTGTATTTATAACTACTATTATAAAACTACGGATTAAAGCTAGATTATGCTAGGAGAATATTGCTAAGTTGTAATTAATGGGAAGGAAGAGCACTAGGGTTGTGGCATTACCTTGGTGGCTAATTGACGGGTAGATGTTACTTAGGTTCGATTGACTTGTTTGGGGGTTATGCTATAATCGTTGCACAATTTTACCCACTCTCACACCTCTCGGTAGAGAGAGTGATTTTGCCCAGTTGACTCTCTCGAGACCAATTGGGTTGGCAAATTACACCAAGCAACTAGGGTTCAAGTAGGGGATTACTCTCTCGAGATTTAACCTGTTAATTGGGACTATCATTTCTCATGAGGCCATCCCAATTCCTTGTTAGGTCAATTTTGAGGTCATAGACTCTCTTTCTCAAGAAGAGTTAAACCCACAAAGCTTGAATCAGTGTTTGCAACCACCAATTCTAAATTAAATCATAAAATCAACCCAAATAACAAACACTCATAGTCAATCTAACCCTAGATGGCAACACCCATCAATTACCCACACTAGGGTTGAGCCACAACCCTAGCTAATGGGTTTAGCTACACATAATTAAAGAAGAAACTGAAGAAATAGATGAAGAACTACACATATTAATTAATTACTAAGAAGAAACTACAATAATCTATTGTTAATGGGAAGCAAATATGCCAAAAATGGCTACAACACCAAGCGCAACTGTTCTTCTATTCTCAGATCTGACCGCCCCCCTTAAACAAATAGTAAAATATTCTATTTATACTAGGCTGGAAAAACTGGACAAAAATACCCATGTGGGGTCAGTGTGGGCCGCACAAAATGGACCGCGGACGCACTGGCTCTTGGGCTTCAGTTGTTTGATGACTTGAACTAGGGGATGCGGACCGCGTGGAAGTGTACCACGGCTGCGAAGGCAACTGGCGCGGTCCGTGCAGATGTGACCGCGGACCGCGTGAGGACAAATGCCCTTTGCTGAACCCTATGAGCGCGGACCGCACAGAGCAGGAGTGCAGCCGTGAAGCTTCTCCGCGGGCCGCATGAATCCTACCGTGGCCGCGTGACCTTAAGCTTGAAAATGTCCAGTCTCTGAACCTCCTAGTGCGGCCGCGGTCATTGTTACGCGGTCCGCACTAGGCCCCTTTTTTCTTCAATTCTCTTGGTCTTTGATACTTGAGCAAGTTTCACTCCTTTTTGAGACGATCTTTGACATTTCGTCACTTTGTCAATTAATCCTGCAATCAAGCATAACTTGTGAGCATTTTGGGACTGTTTTTGTATCAATTTATACTCAAAGCATAGGCAAGTAGGTACATAAACACTTTAAAATCCTAACTTATCAACCCTCAACTTTGAGGTGAAGGGGTGGGAGAATTTTGTATGCAGCAGGCTAGACCTCACTACCCATGAAAAATCCATGTCGGTCTCTCGGGCGATATTGGTGGCTGCTATTATGGTGGGGTTATTGATTAATGTCATGTCTAGGGTGGTCAATGAGGGTGACAGATCATACCCCTTCCCAAATTTCCTTACAATGTATTTGGAAGACCAGGATGTGGAGAAAATGAATTTTGACATGAAGGTGAAACCTAAGATGCCCTTTTCCTAGTACAACCTCAACGCTGATGACAACCCCAAAGCTAAAGATCATAAAGGCAAAGCCACTACTTTTACTAGCCAATCTGAAGAACCAGTAATAGTAGTCACTTCTTCTCAGCCGCCCACAGCCACACCATAGATTGCCTCCGGACCATCTACTTCCACTCCAGATATTCCATCCTTCTCAACATACCTATTGACTACCCACAGATTAAACCAAACACTTTTTAGTATCAAGAACTGGATGCAGGCAACAACTTCTAAGTTGTCTGTACTTTCTAGTTCAGTGGTAGCGCAGTCAGTGCCCTCACAGCTACAAGTGCTAGCTCTGGTAGAGGAGACTTTCAAGGAGCTTCTGGACAACCAGAAAAAGCCCCTTAATAACCAAAAGCTGATAATGTATGCTCTTGATGAACAAGGGAAAACACTGAAAGAGCTGAGAAAACACACAAAGAAACTAAAGAATACATGGGAATCGAAGGAGTCGGTCAGGGAATTAAGGGGCAAAGTAGAGAAGATGAAGGCAGCTGATCATTTGCCTTTGGAGCTGCTATTGTATGATCAGCCTCCAGTAGCTGAGATGGAGCAGGTTCCGGAGCATGAGCTTAAGAGAGCTCCAAAGAGGAGAAGGATGATCCCCCAGGTGGACGATGTTGAGATTGAGTTGGCAGAGATGGAGGGTGCTGCTTCTGACCAGCCACAGGCTCCCAGGACAGCTGATCCAGGTGCCCAGCCACAGACTCCCGGGACAGCTGATCCAGGTGCCCAGCCATAGGATCCCATGCTACCACAGGACCCCATGCAGACGGAGGATCCATAGGGAGTTTTCTTCACTCTCGATATTTCTTTTTGAGCTTATTTTTGGTTAGTTAGCATTAAGGACAATGCTAGCTTTCATTTGAGGGGGTGGCCCTACTTTGATTTTTGATTTGATAGTTGGACTGTAATTATGACACTATTTTCTTTCTTTATGCTTATTTTTCACTTTTGGTAAGTATATAACTTTACTTTTTATTTTACTTTTCGTTATTGATTCTAGTTTGGTCTGTATATAAAGTTACTCTCATGTATATATTCACTCATTCTTATGTATATTCATCTAAACCCCCCTTTTGTACATATTCAGTTTACTTTCCGCATTTTACTTCATAGCTTCTTTTGCAATTTCCTTAATAGTATAGCTTTTTATTTCATTTGATATCTTCTTTTTCGGTTCATAGCTTCTTATTTTTTAAGTTTCAATGATTAATATGCCTTTGATTTTCTTAATACCACGGTTCTTTCCAAAAGTAGAGTTTGTGTGAACCGGGTGGCTCTTTCCGATGATGGATGGCATGACAACCTTCTTAAGGGTTTGAGTCTATTTTTCTTTTTGTTTTTTTGTAAATAGTACTTAGTAAGTAATGGTACCTCAGGAAAAGCTTCACTTACCTTTGACCTTATGGTTAAAACGAAATTGTTGTATATAGGATGATGATAGTTGTGACCTTGAGACTCTTGTGTTGGCTAAACAATCATCGAGTGGTTTCTCGGAACCATTTATATTGCTCAAATCTTAGCTAAGATTGTTGTGGGCCCCCGACTCTATTTCTTTAGCAATCCTATAGCTTGTGTGGTGAGGTATTGATTTGCAAGTCCAAGTCACATGCCAATGAGTCTAGAACTTGCCCTGAATGTTTGTCTAGGCAAAATCCTAAGCGTAGCTCAGCTAAGGAAGTGATTTTAGGATTTTCTTGATCTCAATTGAAACTTGAAAACATTCATAGCCTACCAATGATGATATCCCTAGTCAATCACGTTGAGCCTTAGCCCTTATTTTTTCAATAACCATGATACAAACCTTTATTCGTTCTAAAATTATCCTCTATTGGCACCTTATCCTTCCTTAGCACAAGGTATAAGCATAAGTTTGGGGGGAGAGACGAGGAATGCAAAAGTGATAAAAGGTACAAAATGAAGAAAAGGAAAGGCAAAGAAAAAGAAAGAAAAGCCAAAGATTCAAAAAGAAAATGAACAATGTAGAAGAAATGAAGGGATTCAATGAAAGCAAAAGATGAAAGGCATGGAAATATTATAAAGGAGAAAAAAAATTAAAATGAACAAGAAAGAGTGACAGTGTGTCTCTCCAGTCCCTAAAAAAGAAGTAAATGACTCAAAGAGTCAAGAAAATGTGTGCCAAAATGAAGCAAATGAAGTGCTTAAGGGAAGATGAAACCTTCTTAGACCAATATATCCTACCCTAAACCAAAAGCCTTCACTACATTCCCACAAAATCCCTATATGATCTTGAGTTGAGTGAGCTTACATTAGTGGTGACTCACATAAGGGGCAAGCTTATAGTACTTAGAGCCGAACTTGTGACCTTCCTTTGAGAGAGATGAGTGTGATTCCCACAATCCTCATTCTGAGTGCTACAATCTAAAAGTGAGGTTTGATTATAGAGAGTTGAGGAGTATGAGTTTGGGTCCCATAGCGACCAATGTAACAGAAAGAGTTTCCATGATGAATTGAGTCAACCCTTGATGTTTTTGTGCCGCACTATAGCCATGGTACTAAAAGGTTGTGTGTTGTTGATAATGCATTTGAGTTGAGGGTAATTGTTAATCTCAATTGATTCTTGATGAGGTTACTTTAGAACAGCTGAATTTTCATTTCTTTTATCTTGAGGAGGTGGGAATAACTTTATTTGCTTGAGAACAAGCAAAATCTTAAGTTTGGGGGAGTTGATAACTAGGAATTCTAGTCTAGTTTATGCTCATTTTTGCTTGAGTTTTGGACTAAAATGTGTACAAGTATTCCCCAAAATCTAACTTGTTATGCTTGCTTGCAGTGTTTGGGCAAAAAGAGACGAGGATGTCATAACTAGCTCAAAAAGGAGTAAAACCTACACAAGTTCAAAACCAAGTCAAAGCAGCGCTACAACATAAAATCTACCATAGCCGCAGAAGACTCACTGCGACCACGGTCCTTTTATCGCGGTCCGTGGTGGCAAGGATTCAGAGAGTTCACATTTTTGGAATTTAAGCTACCGTGGTCCGCGGTGATTTTATGCGACCGCGGTGCCTCCACCGCGACATCAATCAGTTTATCACGGTCCACGGAGAAGAAGTTCAGAGAATCTGAAGTTAAGCCAAAAGCTAAAGACCGCAGTACGCGATTGATTTACCGCGGCTGCAGTAGCTCACCGCTACAGTGGTCCATTTTCCGCTGTCAGCGGTACCTCCGTCAGGGGCATTTTTATTCGAAAAATTTAGTTGTATATAAATACTTTCGTTTTAGATTTTAAGGTCATCTCATCAGTAGTGAGCAAGTGAACGACGACTTTTTCCCATTTTGAGTAATTTTGTAGCTTACGTAGCAATTAATCTTAGTATCTTATCTTGTAATTACAATTTATGGATTATTCTTCATCTCAATCTATGATTTCTTCTTCAATAATGAGTAGCTAAACCCATTAGCCAGGGTTGTGGCTCAACCCTAGTGTGGGTATTTAATGGGTCTTTTATTTTAGGGTTCAGATGTTTATGGGTGATTGTTATTTGGCCTGATTTATGCTTTCTATATTGAATTAGTGGTTGCAAACACTAATTTGTACCTTTTTTACTTAGGCTCTTTTTGAGAAAAAGAGAGTAAGTCTTGGAATTTCAGGCCAACAAGGAATTAGGGTGTATTCAAGAGATTGATAGCCCCAATTAAAGGGTTAAACCTAGAGATAGTAATACCCAACCTGAGCCAACATTGCTTGCACAATTGAACACCCAATTGGGCTTGAGAAAGCCAATTAGGGCAAAATCACTCTTACTACCGAGAGGTGTAGAGTGAGTAGCTTTGTGCATTGGCTATATCACGATCCCAGCTATAACATTATCGCTCTAAGTTATAGATCCCGTTAGATACTCATCTAGGAGTAAGTCACTTCCCTAGTGCCTTTTTACCCATTTAGAAAACCCTACAAACATATCTACTTAGCTTAATTTTGCACATTATTAGTATAAAATTAGAAGTAACAAAAAAACAAGAATGATTGGAAGTGTAACTAAGAGCACTGCACACTATTAAATTAGATAGGAATCCAACTCCAAACATTGTATTAGCTCTTTATGGATTCGATCCCAACTTTCTCAGGTAAAAGCCGCATCGACCGCTCTTGCCACTCTGTAATGGTGTAGGGTTGGACCCGATCACTTAGCATGGTTGAGTTAGAGAGATTCAGTTCTGGTGGCCTTGTTATGTGAAGATGGGTTTCGAAGAATTCTCAATGGTTTCTACCACGACTCGAGGGGGATATTTCCTATTAGTGTGTGGAACATGTTGTGTATAGTGATTTTCCTCGGATGAGATCAAATGAAAGATTCCTAGCTAATTGGGTATATAGTTTGTTTGTGCCTTAGGGCGTATTATGAGATTCTCGCACTTTTCATATAAAGGCATGGTATATGCGGTGTGTTGTGTGGGATCGATATTTGCGTGAGAAGGGTCATAGTTCAATTTTGAAATGAAGGACCTAAAATCCTTAGGAAGCATGGACGGTTTCAGATGACTAGGTAAATGATATTACTATTTGGTATGGCTCGATGAGAGTATACATTTCAGAAGGGGAAATGTATTTTGATTTATGGATATTTCATTTGTATTGTGGCACTCTCCTAATTGACCGGCTGTTGATATTCAAATTTTGCTATGTGGCACAGAAGAATTATAGAAGTATTCCTCGTGGGATGATCGTGTATGAGAGATGTGTTAGATATTCGGGCAGTGGAGTTGGATCAGATATGGTGATTCATATGTGCTATGGATTTGGAGACTGATAGTTCTCATGAGTAGGTTGTTTCATGTTTGCGGATTATGAAAATGTGGCAAAAGATAGTCAGAGGATGGTATGTGTTATGGTTAGGTCATTGTGGATCTTCGGAGGCTAATTTACCTATTTATGGATGTGTCATTCGGTTGTTGTTGAGCTTATTCATGTTCTAAAATGATTTGTGAGTTACTCTTCTATGCTACATGGAGCTATGATCTGTTGGTTACGCATATGTGCAGTTCTATTAGGGTCTTATAGCGTAATTTGAGCAAGGAGAGTATTGGGTATTGCTTGGTTGTTGGCATACTAGTTATGTTCTTTCGGGTTTTGTGTAGCATTGTGTCATTTGCTTCTCCGTAGTTATGGTAATGCACTTTAGGTACTTAATGCCGAATTGCGCACGGTTATTGATTTTTAAGAGGATGGCTTGAGGTATATGCCATGGACAGTGTTTGGATGAGGTCATGCATTGCAGTGGGGTTATGTTGAGTTATGAACCTTTGTGTTAGATTCGTGTGATGGTCCTACGGTGTGTGATGGATTTTCAGCATTTCATTAGGGCAGTACTTGTTAAGCTTGCGGGACCGTTCTCTCGTTTGAGTCATTTTCTATGATATGAGTACATTTAGATTGTATTGAAATGGCATGTCACTAGAATGATTATGTTAGACGAGATGAGGCCATCATACCTAGAATGGGTGATATCGAATCTGATTGCGGTATACTTGGAAGGATATTATTGCTGATCGGCTTAGAAATTCGCTATAGTTCCTATTGAAGGAGAGGGAGTTCCACAACTGGTTGACCTAATGAATTATTAGGAGTTTCTACGTACTTCTTTCATCATCAGCAGTGTACAAAGGTTTTAGAATGAGGCTTTGTTTGATATGAGGTTTATTACTGGTACTAGGCTATTTTGAGCAGCTAATATGATTAGAAATTATTACTATGAGTATTTGAGTTATGCGGTATATCATGTGATTATATCTTGGGTTATGATTACGGCTTAATACAGCTTGTTCAGACTTATACAACATGTAGATGCGAGATTCTGATCCTATAGAATGTTCCGGATCTTGGAAATTGGATTCTAAGGTGTTGGGCTAGGTTGAACTATGAAATTTAAGCTATGTTGCGCTATCAAACATATATAGGATAGGGTGACGTGGGATCATCCCCAGGTATGTGCATGGTAAGGTTACATGGCGATTTGATGGCTTTTGGAACAACTTTTGGCACGTTCGAGACGAACATATGTTTAAGTGATGGAGGATGTAACGACCCGACCAGTCGTTTTGAGCATTAGCACTTCGCTCGGTTGTTTGAGGCCAAGAGTAGCTCCATATGATGTATTATGACTTATGTGAATCATCGGTTTTGATTTTCAGGTTAGTCGAAATTGATTTGGAAGAATAATTCTCGGCTAGAAGCTTTAAATTTGAAAAGTTTGACCAAGTGTGGCTTTTTTGGTATTGGATCTAGGTTTGAATTTCTGATGGTTCCATTAGCTCTGTTGGGTGATTTTAGACTTAGGACCGCGTCTGAATTGTGATTTGGAGGTCCGTAGTAGAATTTGGCTTGAAACGACAACAGTTGAAATTTAAGTTTGACTGGGAGTGGACTTTTTGAAATTAGGGTTGAATTCTGATTCTAGAAGTTGGAACAGGTCCGTAATGTCAAATGTGACTTGTGTGCAAAATTTGAGGTCAATCTGATGTGATTTGATAGGTTTCGGCATCAGTTGTGGAAGTTTGAAGTTTCAAAGTTTATTGATTTTGAATTGAGGTGTGATTCATTATTTCGATGTTGTTATGTGTGTTTTGAGGCCTTGAGTAGGTCTGTATTATGTTATGAGAATTGTTGGTATGTTTGGACGGGGTCCTAAGGGGCTCGGGCGTGTTTCGGATGGATTTCAGATCATTTTCCTTCATTTTTCACTCTGTATTCTGCTGGTTTTTGGTGTCACAACCCTCCATCGCGTTCGTGTGGCTAGTATCGCGAACGCGTACTGTATTTTGATGGTAACAACAAATTGTTCTTTGCAATTGCGACATATGTCCTCCATTCGTGTAGTGTTGGGGAAAGTCTTCTTCGCGTTCGCGTATGGGGGATCGTGCTCGCGTAGAGTTGAGCTTGAAGCTGGAGCTGGAGGACCTTTCTGCATCGCGTTTGCATAGTTCTATCTCCGGTGAGTATCACGTTCGCGAGGCTTGTGCCGCGAATGCAATAGAGCATTTTTGGTGGTTGATATTTTTGTTCATCGCGAACGTGATAGTGTTCCCGCATTCACGAAAGAGGATGTTTGGGCAGAAGTATAAAGTACTCTATTTCGAGGGTTTCTGCCATTTTTACATTTTTGGAGCTATAGAGCTCGGATTGAAGCGATTCTTAAAGCAATTTTTACCATATGAATTGGGGTAAGTTTTCTCTACTCAGTTTTGGTTATATTTCATGAATCTATCTTCGATTTTAGCTTTTGGTTGATGAATTTTAAAGAGGAAATTGGGGGGGGTTTTGCGTAAAGTTTCATGATGTGAAATTTTTGTGTTTTGAACATCAATTCGGAGTCGTATTTGAGTGAAACTAGTATGGTTGGACTCGTAATTGAATGAGTTATCGGATTTTGTGTGTTTTGTCGGGTTCCGAGGCGCGAGCCGAGTGTGATTTTTGGCTGGTTTTGGGTTTTGATTAAGTATTCAATATTTATCATTTGGAATTGTTTCCTTGGGCTTTATTTGATGTATTTGAGTTGTTTTGGCTAGTTTTGAGTTGTACAAAGGTCGCTACACGCGTGATGGCATTTTTGGAACATCGTTTGGCTTTCCCGATATTGGAATTGGCTTGTTCGAGGTAAATAACTCTTCTAAACTTAGTGTTGAGGGTATGAAACCTCGAATTATGTGCTATTGACTGATGATGAGGTGACACACATGCTAGATGACGGGCGTGTGGGCATGCACCCTGTTAATTGTGACTCCGTTATTTTCATGGCACTGTATAGTGGCCCTATTTTGTTGATATCTGTGTTTCACCATGTGATAAAGTAACTGAGTTGTCAATCATGTTACATATCATGTTTAGGCTTTATGTTGATATTGTTAGGACCCATAATGGTCGTTTCTTGCTGTCATCTCACTGACTTCATTGACATTTCATACTTAGTCATATTCATGCATTCATATCACATCCCAGTCTCAGTTGTTGTTTATTGATACATCATATCATTGTTGTCGGGATAGTTTCATGACATTGTGAGCCCGTGAGACTTGAGAGATTGATGATTGAGTGAGGTTGAGAGCTTGATTATGAGTGACAGTTTTGGGATCGGGCTGCACGCCATAGATGTTATATTGATTTATGCCTGCATCTGACTTATGAAAGCGCTTGGGCTGTCGGAGCCCCTCCGTAGTCTGTACACACCCCTGGTGAGCGCGATTGATTATATTGAGGGATGAATCTTCCTGGGACATGGACCTTGTTTGAAGCATTTATATACCTAGAGATGTATCTTCTCCATGGGGCTGGATTGGCCTTCCTCGGTACTGGTGACTGATGGTCAGTGATGTATATATTCTGGGATGGATCTTCCCTGGGCTGTATGTGCCATATATAGTACTTGTCCGGAGCATTTATATACCTGGAGATGGATCTTCTCCATGGGCCGGGTTGGTCTTCCTCTGTACTGAGTGACTGATGGTCAGTTGATGTATATATTTCGGGATGGATCTTCCCTGGGTCGTATATGCCATATACAGTATTGAGTGGTTGATCTTGATGAGTGAAAACTGTGAGACATTGATATTGAGTACTCTGAGAGTGTGAGTACATGATTCATCTTTGAGATACATGGTATTGGCATGCACACATGGCATACAGGCATAGAGATGCATTTTCCTCATGTTGTACAATATCACGTCATTCATGACTTTTTTTACACACATTGATATGTGGGCATAAAGAAGTATTTCACACTTGCTATCTGGAAAGAAAACGAAACATCTTATTTATTGTGGAAAGGATATTTTTGAAAAAAAATTATAGTTGTCAAACTATCTCATATTTTTCGATGATTTCGGTAAAGGATTTTGGCTTTCACTAATATTCTTGAAAAGTGAAACTATTTTCGGAAAACTGTGAAAAAACTGACAATTTATCTCTGAGTTACTTCCTTATTTATATGCTCTGCGTTGTTATGAATTGTTGTTGGCTACTGGTGTTGGACCTGACCATGTTACAGCTCGTCACTACTTTCAACCTAAGGTTAGGTTTGTTACTTATTGAGTACATGGGGTCGGTTGTACTCATACTACACTTCTGCACATTGCGTGCAGATGTTGGCTGCTATTGTTGTTGTGCTCGATGGTGCTGGATTTGAAGGTGTACCTGCGTCCCTGTTGTAGCTGCCTCTTGTTCATGGTAGCCTTAGATTTATAAAACTCTGTTTAAGTACTTTTCAAATAGAAGATGTATTTACTTCATATCAGCTTTGTAAACTCTATTCTTAGAAGCTCGTGATTTGTACTACTAGTCCTTGGGGAAATGTATAAGATTTAGATAATTTCTCTTGTTAAAATTGTCTTATTAAATATCATTGGAATTGGATAGTATAATTGGCTTACCTAGCAGGTTGGGTTAGGTGCCATCACGACTAGTGGATTTTGGGTCGTGATAGGCAATCTTCAATACTATGGCCATGAGTGTCGTGATATTACATCAAATTAGGGTCTCTTCGGGTAGGGTCGGACTGCAATAGTCGAGTCCACTTGGTATCTTTGATGTGCCCGATGGTCGATAAAATACTGGCAGCATCGACGTTGAAGTTATATTCCGATAATCTTGGTGCCTCTTTGGCCCCGTGTGGCATATAGAAACCATTTTTGCTCATTTGTCTCTGGCTATTAGGGATGGGCGTTCGGTATTTCGGTTCGGTATTTAAGAATTTTGGTTCGGTATTCGATATATCAATTATATATACCAAGTACCATACCATAATATTTTTGTACGGTTCGGTATTTCTTATTTTGGTTCGGTACTATTTCGGTTTAAACCAAATCTTCATTGTCTCTCCCACTCCATTAACTGATGAATCCGTGTTGTTTGAGATTCCACCAAAAGATCAATTTAGTTCGTTTATGCTAGCAAATGGTTCCATTAAATGATCTCACCTCATATTAAATAATGATCATTAGTTTACTGGTCCAATTTTTAAGAAGAGAGTTGAAAAAGGGGTTCACATTTCTCCGAGACCACAGATAGAGTGATTTGTAACTTTTATTTTCTTAATAAATGGGGCAGTATTACACAAACATGAGAAGTATTAAACTGCCACATAAAGCTTCCATGATTTAACAAATCATAAAAGAAACCACGGGCAACCAGAACCCTATTTGGTATGAAATGAAAATTATCCAAACCAAAAGTGAGTACAAAAAGCAAACGAAAGTTGTATAATGCAAGAGACACCACGGCGTACCTCCATACAAATCATCGACTTCTGTACGTTCACTTAAATCACTTCAATATCTATACAATCAGTGACAAATCGGACAATGAAAAGAATTTAAACTAGCTTCACTACATGCCTACAGACAGACACTAGAATTCTTCAAAAGCAAATGTGCTTCGAAAAGTCATCTGCCTATTCCACCTATTTTTAACTTCTTTCTCCATAAATTCATGGACACACTATAATTTGTTTCATGGATTAGCCAACAACTCAAGTTATAAATAAAACCAATCAGACTAATAATGACAGGGACACCGAAATATTGATCTCACCTCATTAAACTATTTCGTTATTTCGGTATACCGAAATATCAAAAATCCAATACTGTATACCGTACCGAATTACCGAAATATCAAAATTTCTATACCGAAATAAATCGAAATACTGAAAAAACCGAAACCAAAATACTAAATTAATTCGGTTCGGTTCGGAATTTGATTTTTCGGATTTATGCCCACCCCCACTGGCTATTCGGGCCTCGATCGCTCCTCTTTTCGTTCCATGTAGAGTGGCACTCGAACCCGTTACCCTTTCGATCTCCACCGTACAATTGATACCGGTCTCGGATCGATCTTGGTTCATGATCGACGAATTTCTTAGACATGTCATTGGTCCTGATAGGATAAACGGACCTAGAAAGGTCCCCGTGTTGGTTATCTTCGACTCTAATTTTTGACTGGTACCTGTTGTAGACATCGGCCCAAGTTACCGCTGAGTACTCTACCAAGTTTTATTTCAGCTGTTGTGAAGCCAAGGAGCTTTGGGGGTTAAGTCCCTGAGTGAATGCCTGAACGGCCTAATCGTATGCAACCGGTGGTAAGTCCATCTGTTCTATTTGAAATCTTGACACGAACTCCTTGAGCATCTCGTTGTCCCTTTGCTTAACCTTGAAAAGATCCGATTTTCTGATCTCAACCTTAATGGCCTTGGCATGAGCCTTTACAAAAACATCCGCAAGCATAGCGAACAAATCAATGGAATTTGGGGGCAAGGTGTGGTACCATATCATTTCTCCTTTCAACAGAGTTTCCCCGAATTCTTTGAATAACACTTACTCGATTTTTTCATCTTCCAAGTAGTTACCCTTGATGGGGTATGCGTAGGAGGTCACATGCTCATTTGGATCTGTGGTTCAGTTATATTTGGGAATATCAGGCATATGAAACTTCATTAGGATTGGCTTCGGTGTCGTGCTCGAAGGAAAAGTCTTTTGTACAATTTTCTTGGAGTCCAAGCCTTTCAATATTGGAGTCGCTCCTGGGATTTGATCGACCTGAGAATTATTTGTCTCTACCTTCTTGTCGTTTGCCTCAAAAAATTTCACCTGATTCCACCCATTTCGTTAATGTTTCAAGCATCTTCATTACTTCGGGGCTATCGCCAGTCTCAGTTCCAGCCGGTCTTTTGGTGATCTGCTTATTTCTTTGGGTATTTTTGGGGGATGGTTCGGGCTCAACCCTGCTGGGGCGCATCTTTGATTTTGCAGTTGTGCTATTGCCACCTGTTAGGCCTGCAACAACTCGAAGATCACTTGTAGACTAACTCTGTCGCCTTCGGGCGCTCCTTGAACCGTTGGTCAGGCTCCTCCGTGAACGTTGTTCTCGGGGTGGTAGGCAGGATGGCGTCAATGGCCACATGTGAATTATCATTGACTGGGTCTGCGATTGGGACTCTGTTGGATCAGCAGGGGATATCTCATTGTTATGCATCATATTGTTGTTTTCTCCATGATGGCCAGACTCAGCATCAACGTTCAAGTAAGCAGACTGAGAGTTTGACATTTTAAAGCAGTCCTGAAATTGAAACCTTAATAAACAAGCGTAAAATAGAGTATGTTATGGAAACTTGTGTCAAACCACCACTATTATCCTTAGCCCCGCGATGGGCGCCAAATTGTTTACCCTTAAAAGGGATAACAATTAAATGTATACATGATTTTAAGAATATGTAATTGATTCAACACAAGTAATCAAGAATATTAGATAAATGAATCAAAGATAATATAAATAACCGAACCAGTTGTGACGTTAAGTCTAGGCTCAGATTTAAGCTAAACAATAGTCCTTCCCTCAACTAGACCCTCGATTTGGAGCCAAATATTATGATGAAAAACTATAATTAAAATAAGAATTTTTCAATAGCTAGAAAGCAGAGAAATAAGTTTGTGTTTCCTTGATATGCATGTTACAATGTGTATTGAATGAAAAAACTTCCCCTTTATATAGTAAGAGATTTTCATTCCTAGTACAAGTCTAAAAAAGGTAAAAAAAAATCCTCCTTTCTCGTGAATTACTTATATGCTACCGACGTCGAGCGAGATTCGCGCCGTGATATCTAATTGGGTGCGGATATCACAGCTTTCTTTGTTGTTGTGTGCAACCATTCACAAGGCTTTTCGAGTTTTAGGAGCTCGCTTTGGGTCTGGGGGGTGTTGTCTTGCCAGGCCCGGTGGCGAGCACTCTGTTCGGCCCCTGGTACGAGAAGTCTCTGGCTTCGAATTTGATCCCATGCATTCATATCTTCGCTTTGTTTGACCCACCGAGAAATCGGGGTATATGTTACTCTTAGTTTTACCCGTATCTAGTCTTGGCTAAATCAACCACTAATTATATTATTCTTCTTTAATCGAGCTGATCAAATGGTTACGTAAACTTAAATAATTCCCCTTTCTCTATTTTGTTTTGGTTATATGATCGTAACTAGATGAAGGAGCTATTTTTGAACATCTGCACTAGATTTTCTTCTTTCGTTATTCCCATTAAGGGCCTACGAGTTTTTTTCTGCAGTTTTTATATTTTAAAATTGTTTAAAAAATAACTATTTTCTAAAACTAATTCCTAAATTAGTAATTCAGTACCATCTCTCATGGCACATTAGGGAGAAAGCAAAAGGAAGTTCCTAGTTGAAAATTAAGTAAATCTGTAGAGTAATTCGAGATTCTGATTATAATTTAGTTATTTTTATTTTATGAAAAAGGAAGTTTTTACGTTGGAAATTTGTGTTTCAATTAGACTTGATATATTATTTGAGTTTATTTTTGAGATTTTTACTTAGCTATACTAATTTTGAAATTTATTTACCCTCACTATTGTATTTACAAGTTGACATACAATTTATAATTCTATGCAAATTAGTATTAGTTGAGTATCCCTTGATAGTAGCCTTTTAATTTGGTAATCGAATCCCACACATTCAGTAATCTCCCTCCCCTCTTCGTCGTTCTCTCTCTCTATGTCTCTTCATTCTTCCACCCTATGTTTTCTACTTTAGATCTTCTATACTTCTCTTCTCTTTTCTCATCTCATTTTCTTTTCTTCTTCAAAGTATTCAATAGTGGATTTGACATCGTCGCTTGTCACTAGCAAACCAATCCTTGCCCGCTTCCTCCCCAGACATTGACAGACATGAAAGAGTTTTCGAAGCTTTGATTATGCATTCGACTTTTTAAAAATTATTATTTATTTAGATAATTGGGTATCTTATATCTCAATTTTGAGGGTGTTCGGTGAAGATTAGAGTTGATATTGAATGAATTTTCAGATTAAAATTCAAAGAGGAAGAAGATGTATTAGGAAGAATTACACAATAGATCACTTTATAAGGTGACCTTGCAGTATTTTAGTTCAGTTATAAGTTTGCAAATGTGTAGCCAAATATCAATAAACTCATATCCGAATTTATTTTTCTTTTTAATTTTGATTCTCTAGATCTTCCGGCGTGAAAGATCCTTGAGTTTTTCCATTCTCCTTTTTTTCCTCAAGTTTATATATACCTATCCCATCTACAAAAATGCAAAAACAGATGCGAAAACCTAAAATCTCTTTTTCTCAATGCTAATCTTGTTAAATTTTAAATATGATTTTGTGAGAAATTTGGAGTGAGTATTGTTTGAACTTATTAGAGATAGTTTAAGTAGGTTATATATAAAGTTTGAAGTCATTTGATGGAGTTTTAGACTAGTTTTGAACAAAAATTGCAAGTGAAATTATATAAGAAATTCGTCAGAGATGTTTATACACTTTTATATGATATTATACACTTTTATACAAAGAGACACATTATGTATATAGTTATATAAAAGTGTATAAAGATGTATAAGCACTGTAAAAATGTTCATGATACTTATGTATATACGTGTAGAAGAAGAAGAATAATATGTGAGAAATTTACCAAATACATGTAAATAAGGTATTATTGTGTATGAGAGTTGTTTATACACTATTATATACTATCTATATATTATTATACAGATGAATCCTATCAATGGAGCTTCACATGTTCTTCTTCTTTCTTGGGGATCTTCTAAAATTTAACTCAAATCTAGCTTAAATCTACTCCAAATCACTTTAAATTTAAGTTTTGAACTACTCTTGATGATTCCAATCACTTGGGAAAACACACAATCCAAACAACTAACAAATAAAAAACACAACTTTTGAAATCAAAGCTTTGAAACACCTTTAATGGTGACTTCTATTTTCCAAGTTTTTAATCAAGCGCTGGAATTAGAATTACACGTGGAATGAGGATAAAACTGAGACCATGCCAATACCTTCTTTCTAGTTTGGTTAATCCAACAACCTGCCAAGTGAACCTCTTTAGTGCAAACACAGTTCTTTCCACTCCATTGAAGGAAGTTATCTTCATATAACTCCAAAAAGATTAATTCTTTTACGTATTATTTTTCCTTCTTCATCCAAATAATGATTATCGGCTTTGAATCTGGAGGAGCGTTGATGGAAAATAATAATGATAGAGAAAGTTTGGGATGCAAAGTTGGGACATTAGGAGAAGAAGAACAGAGAAAAGAAAAAAAATTAAAAGGAGTGGGCTAATGGGTGAAAAGTAATTTTCACATTATATACAACTTGGGCTACACTGGGTAAGGGCTTCAAACGTGATCCATTTTTTGATGGGCTATTGAGCCAAGTGATAAGGAGTGTAATTCACCCGATGTATTATAGTTATATGAAAATTGTACTTAGTTGTATTATGTTGTAGCTGTATTTTTTTGTATGAACATCGAATGAAAGTTGTATATAAGTATATTATATGAATCACTGTATTAAATTTGTATTTAAGTTTTGAATACTCTCTTTTACATAAAGTTATATTTATTTATCAAAATTATATTAAAGACGTACAATAGTTGTATGAAATTTGTATGAAATCGTATTCCGGTGTAGATATATAATATGAAAGTTATATACATGTATTAAAAGTGTACTAATTAAAGTAATATTATAGTTTACGAAAGTTGTTTTTAAGTTGTATGATATTTTAGTTGTATTATTTTTATATCAATATTATATTGTCTGAAAGTTGAATAAGTTTCGTTACCCAATCTCAGTACGTGAATAAATTTATGTTCCTGGAGAAAATGACCCAAGAACTGGGAATAAATTTTCAGTCATCACGATTTCGTTTGAATCGCTGAATTTATTTTCTTGATATGGAGGATACTTCAAGATCTACAAATCAATGGCATCAATTGAAATATGTGGTATTTTGTAAAAGTCGAAGGCAGGCGCAATAGGTGGATAAATTGGCAGCAAATAAAAGAAGAGGGAGGCGGCATAAGAAGAGGGAGAGGGGAGAGGAGAGATAAAAAGAGAGGATGTAATTAAATTCGTTAATTGAAGATACTTGTGAGCGTTTTAAGGAGAAATGTATATAAATTGTAAATAATATAATTATAGTGGGTAAATAACAAACTTTAGAGAATTTTGATAAATAAATTTGACTTGTGGTATAGGAATCCCTTTTTGTTTACTTTCTCTTGGGTCGACTCATTACGATATTATGTATGTAAATGGGCAAAAATCCTAACGACCAATGCGGCACCATTGAGCTAATTTGGTTGTGTGAGCCTCACCTTTATAAATTTAAATTAATCATTATGCTATACTTGAACTGTTTTTTGCCTTTCTGGAATAAAATTGTTATTTGTGGCATGAATTATTTCCTTGTATTTTTTGGAAATTCATAGTCCTATAGATTTAGAAAAATCCATTGTCCTAATAGATTTGGAAAAAGAAAACCTATAGTACTTGTCAAATTGGAAAACCTTTCTCATATATGTTTGGGACCTTTTGGGATCTATATATAGGGGTTGTAGTTGGGGATTCTATAGATTGTATTGTGCTTTTCTTCTCATTCATAGTGGAAAACTCTCTTTGCTTTTGCCCCGAGGATTAGGTTTGGCCGAACCTCGTTAAATCCTTATGTTGATTTTTCTTCTCTATTTGCTTTGTGTGTGATTGTGTGCTAGTTAACCCACGATATTTCGCAACAATTGGTATCAAAGCAAGGTTCAGGTTTCTACATATAATCTAGGGTTGAGATGTCTTCGTCATCTTCAACAAAGTACGAAGTAGAGAAATTTGACGGAGGTTCTAGTTTCAGTCTATAAAAGATTAGGATGAAATCGTCCCTGGTGTTACAAGGATTATGGAAAGCAATTGATGAGGATTTTCCTGAAGATATGAAAGAGACAAAGAAGGAAGACCTGAAGGAGAGGGCTTTGAGTGCGATCTTCATAAGCGTTACAGATAGCGTTCTTCGGGAAATTGCTAAAGAAACTTCGGCAGCAACAGCATGGAAGAAGCTGGAAGATCTGTATTCTAAGAAATCACTGACAAACCACCTCTACCTAAAAAAGAGGTTATACAATCTCCGTATGAACGAAAGTACGCCTGTTAAAACTCACCTTGATGAGTTCAATTCAATTATAATGGACCTGAAGAATGTGGATATCAAAATTGAGAGTAAGGATTAGGCCTTGATTGTGTTATGTTTTTACCACAATCTTATGATACTTTTGCCGTTACACTGCTATATGGGAAAGACAACATTTTACTAGAAGATGTTAGTAATGCACTAAAATCTAAAGAGTTGAAAAAGAGCTTTCCAAACAGCAGAATTGAGAGTAAGGGTCTTGTGATTAGAGGAAGAACACAACAAAAGGACTTTAACAGGAAAAATTCAACCGCAAGATCAAAGTCTAGAGCAAGGAAGCAACATTGTTATGAGTGCGGGGAGCAAGGTCACTACAAGAAAGATTGTCCTAAGCTTAAGGAGAAAAGAGGGAAGCAGAAAATAGATAATTCAGCAAATATTGTTGACACTGCAATAATTCTGATGATAGTGATTATGTAGGGGAAGTTTGTGCTGTGAGTTCTAGTCATGGGCAAAATTCTTGGGTTCTTGATTCTGGTGCTACTTTCCACATGTGTCCACACAATATTTGGTTAGCAACTTACAAACAAATAAGTGGGATTGTCGATATGGGAGATGATAATCTATTACCGTAGAGGGAGTTGGTAACATCAAATTGAGAATGTTCGACGGAATTATCAGAAACATTGAGTGTTGGCATGTTCCTCGGATAAAGAGAAATTTGATTTCTCTTTTGACTTTAGATGATCAAGGGTATAAATTCACTCCGAGAATGGAATACTTAAGGTGTGTAAAGGCTCCATGGTACTCATGAAGGGTAAACTACATTCTAAATTGTATCATCTTCAGGCTAGTGTAATTAAAGGGGAAGCTGTTGTAGCTTCTGGGAAAAGTGATCTGAATCAGTTTCAGTTGTGGCACTTGCGACTTGGCCATATGAGTGATAATGGATTGTCTTTGTTGAGTAAGCAGAATTTGCTGAATGGGTACAAAAATCAAGTTTTGAATTTTTGTGAGCATTGTGTGTTTGGTAAACAGACAAGGGTAAAGTTCATCAAGAAGGCCGAGCACAAGACCAGAGACAAGTTAGATTATATACACTCTGACTTGTGGGGTCCAAACAGAGTTCCCTTCAAGAGTGGTGCCAGGTATTATATGACTTTGATTGATGATTACTCAAGGATGGTGTGGGTGTATTTTCTGAAAACAAAAGATGAGGCATTTTCGACATTTGTTAAATGGAAGACGATGGTTGAGAGGCAGACAGAAAGAAAAGTTAAGCGTCTTCGAACTGATAATGGGTTGGAATTTCGCAATTCTGAGTTCGATAATTTCTGCATAAGGGAGGGCATAGTGAGACTCCACACTTGTTATAGGGCACGAAGCATGCTTTCACACTCATGTATTAGCAAAGATTTTTGGGCTAAAGCAATCAATATAGCTTGTTATTTGGTCAATAGATCTCCATCCATATCTATTGAGTTCAAAACTCCTTTTGAGGTATGGTCTGGCACCAAGAGTGGTGCCAGGTATCCTATGACTTTGATTGATGATTACTCAAGGATGGTGTAGGTGTATTTTCTGAAAACAAAAGATGAGGCATTTTCGACATTTGTTAAATGGAAGACGATGGTTGAGAGGCAGACGGAAAGAAAAGTTAAGCGTCTTCGAACTGACAATGGGTTGGAATTTTGCAATTCAGAGTTCGATAATTTCTGCATAAAGGAGGGCATAATGAGACACCACACTTGTGATAGGGCACGAAGCATGCTTTCACACTCATGTATTAGCAAAGATTTTTGGGCTAAAGCAATCAATATAGCTTGTTATTTGGTCAATAGATCTCCATCCACATCTATTGAGTTCAAAACTCCTTTTGAGGTATGGTCTTGTTCGCCTGCTAATTATTCAAATTTAAGGATATTTGGTTGTCCTGCTTATGCTCATGTGAGGGATGGAAAACTTGAGCCGAGGACAAAGAAGTGCATATTTCTAGGGTATGCAACTGAAGTGAAAGGTTATAGATTGTATTGTGTTTTCCTTCTCATTCATAGTGAAAAATTCTCTCTGCTTTTGCCCCGATGATTAGGCTTAGCCGAACCTCGTTAAATCCTTGTGTTGATTTTTCTTCTCTACGTGCTTTGTGTGTGATTGTGTGCTAGTTAACCACGATATTCCGCAACAAAAACATATAGTTAATTTGGATGAATTTATTATAATACATAGTATAGGAACAGTTCTTGTCTTCGTTTTACTTTTAACTAGAGTTTAAAATGTTGAGTCAAATAAGGGACTGGAAAAATAGTTTTAAGTGAAGAAGGTTTATGTAAATTAACTTTTTTTATATCAAAATAGAAAATGAAGAGT